>NC_084674.1:16393750-16740000 GCF_028389875.1 Rhea pennata | reverse complement strand
TATACACATATGACTGGAAACATATATTATGCATATATGTACCTACATATTGTACATACATATACACACAATTATATACGTGCACATATATACGCACACTATATAAAATATGCAGACATATTATACATACGTGCGCACACACATATATGTGTGCGTATATATATCAGACATATCCAAATATTTCTAGGAATGACAGCCAGGAGGCTTCTTCAGAGGGTCCCTGAACCAGCCAAGCGTGGCTGTCTCCGACCCTGCAACAGCTAAACAGCAAACCTGCAATCGACTCTTCCAAGCACACGTTCCAGTGATTAAGTGGCTAATACTCCCGAGCTTGAGGGAAGTAACATACAGTATCGCACCACGTTTCCTAGTAACAAGGCAAGATGTCAGATATGCAGAGCTGAAGAGGAAAAAAGACTTTTTTTTAACACTGTCCTTCATCGAGATAGAATAAAGGTAACCAAAAACGGCAAGTAGACGGCTATTTATTACTATGTGATCCTTTTGTAAGCTTCCTGAAGGTTTTTATTAAATTATTCACACTCAAAGAAATGAAGAATTAATCTCCCGCTTGCTGGTAGCTTTTAGATTATTGGTAACTTCTTGCTGGAAGAAGAAAGAGAGACATAATTAAAAAAGCAGAAATTACCACTTCATGTCAAGTACACAGCAAAACAGGGAACAAGGAGACACCCTGTTTTACCTATCCAGTGCCGGCCGCTACGTTCACCTGCGAGCAGAACACAGCGAAGCGTGGGCAGCTGCCGAGCTGCAGCCCCAGCACCTCCCAGAGCCCCTCGATTTGCTCGGTACGAACAGCATCAGCAGCGTCACGCAGCAAACCCCCCGAGCGCCCCGAGAGCACGGCGAGAGCCGTTCGAGCCGCACGGCGACACTCCGCTACGGAGAGGCGGCTCTGGAGGCAGCAGTAACGTCTAACTAACAGACAAAAAAATCCAGCCCGGCACGCTGTCCCGGGGCTCCCCGAGCGCTCCCCGAGGCCCCGCGGGCGCGCCCCCCGCGAGGCGCTGGGAGCGAGGAGCCCCGCCGGCGCCGCGGAGCGCGCCTGCAACGCCGGGCTGCGGGCTGCAGCGTGCATTTGCACCTTTTCTCCCGATCAAAGCTGACCGTGGGGGTGGACAGACAATTCAAAATGCTTTTCTGTGAGCCGTCTAGTTTTTCCGCATGTTCTAACCTAGTCCAAAGTCACTAGAGAAGTAACTGAAGCGATTTGATTAAGGTTATTTTTCAAAACTCTTCAGTTTTCACCATTTCAAAGCCTATCTGTTCTGAAGGCCAACAGCAGTAGAATTCCTCATACACACCAAAAAGGCTTCCAGATGCCATCCTAGAAACGAAGGCAGGTTTAAAATATTAATGAAGAAAAACTTTCATGAACAGTATGCATCTTTCCCTCCCTCCAAATCTACAATTTCTACAGTGACGTTTGCAAGTTTAAAGCACAGCTGTTCCCGGCGAACCAGGAGTTTCCTTGGAGGGATTAAGCCTGCGACGGGTTGCGTCATTGCTGAGTTGCAAGTTAATTTTTGCAAATTGAATAAATACTGAGCAAACGGAGGGAGCTGTGCAGTCAGGCAGCCCTGCTGCCAGGGCACGCTCCCGCGAGAGCGCAGCGGCTCGGCGCTCGCCCGCCGCCACGCTCAGGCGGCCGCCGCTCAACGCAACGGCGGCAACCCCAATTTTTAAAGGATAACGCAGGCTCTGAAGGTTGAAACCAAGCTCTCCACGCCTGTGGCATCCTTTTCATAGAGGAAGACCGAACCATTTAACACTGACAGTAGTAGTTTAAATAGTTACACAATGCACATGCTACTGAATTTCCCAAATCATCTCCGTGGGCAAGATCTGTATTCAACTTAAGCAAACTAAACAGAAATATTGCCCTGGACATGTGGATTTCTGCAATTTATTTTAGATACTTCCCCTTAAGCTCCTGGAGGGAAAAAAAAAAAAAAAAAAGAGAGAGAGAAAAGAGAGAAGTTTAAGCCTAAGCCACTTTCAGGATGTTGCTGATGTTGAGAGAAGGTAATGTACCCAAGTAACTTCAGCTACTTAATTTGCTACTTATTTCTTTTGAAACTAAAAAAAGTAACTATTCTGCAATAAAACTAGGTGAATGAGTCATTATAAGACTCCTTTGATGAATCCACACATGTTCAGTAAATGCATTATATTTCATTGTACTAACAGTTAGTCACAGATTAGACTTGCAGGCAACGCTGATGGCCGCAAGCACGCAGACTGCACGTTGCCAGAACGCCCTCCCGAGAAAGCCGGGCCCAGGAGCCAGGAGAAACAGAGCCACAAGAAACGGGGAAAGGGCGGCAGCTGGCTTAGCTCCCTGGCAGCACAGTTAAGCAAAATGCATCAGAAATGAGTATGAAAGGTGTGAAGTTTTTTTTTCCTTTCTTATCTATCCTGCTCAGTACACACTTTGAAAGTAACTAGCGCTTCCATGAGATCCCAGATGTCTATGAAGTCACTTACGTGAGCTTTATAATTTCTCTTAAAATGATGGAAAAGAGGAACAAAACTAGAAAGAAGAAGCAATAAAATGACTTGCATTTTTATTTACAGTTGACTTTGCAATTTCTAATTTGGCTTTATCAGGACAAAACCCCATGGACTCACTTCCTCCAGTGTTCAGTGAAACTCATTATTAAAACAGAGTTTTAAATAGACCGTGACTTCACACAAAAAACAAAGATAGCTTTTGTACAAGGGAAACACAGTTGTGTGCTCTGAACCGCTCTTAACACTGAAGAGCTTTAACAAGAGCCTGAGCCAGGCCAAGTCTTTACAGACACGTATCTATACATATCTACCTCAACAACCACTACTTTTAGCAACTATGTACTTAAAAGGAGGTAATTTGCTACTGCTACATAAATTTAATCATAAAAAAATTACTGTGTCTGTTTTAAGAGCAGCAGGGATAAATGCTTATTGACAAATAACACTTCAATTAACAATTTTCTTCCAACTACTTCAGCGTCTGCTTCCACAGCCAATGCTGCAACCCTGAAATCATCCCGGTATTAGGAAAAAAGTCCAGCAGTAGAGACCGGCTAAAAAAGGCTCGGCCACTTTTACTTCTTTCGACACAGAAGCAGCAGAGCACTTACCCCACGGATGCTGTCTAGAGCAGCTCACGGGGCAAACCGGTAGAGCACAGCTCCACCCGAGGCTGCCTCTCCCGAAGCTACCGCAGCTTTACTCCTCCTCCGGGCACCGCAGCATCTGCAGGGGCACCCCACCGCCAAAACCCCAGTGGTGCCCCCGAGCCCGGCTCTCCACGGGCGCCGTGGTGGACCTCCCGCTGCAGACGGCTCCTCTCCAGGGACCTCAGAGGCTCTTACGGGAAGCGGTGACTGGGGAAGGGGGCCGGGGCGCAGGGGGAGCTGGGGAGGGGGACGAAGGCAGAGGCAGCGAAGAACAAGGATGGGAATCTCTGCAGTTAGCTGCATGCTAGCTGTACGTGTACAAGTGCACATCCCATCTTTAATCTGGATGCAGCTATGCACAGGTCCAGGACCCAGCACACTGGCTCTTGCTCTTGGTTAGAGCACTCTGACAGCTGCTCATCTGACCAGTGTCTTGTATTAATTTTATTATTTCTGCAAAAGCATCTGACAATTCCCAAGGAAAGCAGAGCCCATCGTACAAGGCACTGTACAAACACATACTAAAAACTGTCTTTGCTCATAGTCCAAACAGGGAATGCTTGAAAAAACAAAACAAAACAAAAAAAAGGTTGCCACAGCTTCACAGCAGGAGCAAGGCTCGAGCACGGACTCTGGTCCAGTGACCCTTCCACTCAATGCCAGTGACAGGGCTGCTCCCCATCAGGTTTAGCAGTGTTTCACAAAAGGAGTAACTGGCTGCTGTTTTCCCACCACCACTGCCCTGCTCCCCAGAGGAAATAAATACAGTCTGTGCATCTCCAATGCACGCAACTTTTTGCTGGCACAGGGAAATTCTTGTGGGAATCCCCTGCTAAAACACTGGCAGAACTTCACTAGCACTGCAAAAATTGAATCTTCACAGAAGTCACGGTCCAATGAAAATAGAATATGCAATATTACAGAAAAAATGTAAGGGAGTATGCAGAGAACAGACACTATGCAGAGAACTCACTGCCACAGCAGCATTTCATACAAGAATAAATAAAAAGAACACAGCATTCTACCATGCAGATCCATTTGTGCTGAGCAGTGGGTGTATTTGTAAAGAAACTGTTCCCTTAGAAGATTTGAATTAGACTTTCCAAGCAAAACTTCAAGTCTGTCAAAGAACTTGCTTGGCCTTCATGCTACACCGAAACAGCTAGCGCTGCAAGTTTCAAAGGTCTCTCCCACAAGCAGAAAGGCACTGGATTTACTTTCACAGCTCTTAAAAATTGCTTTTAAAGGTATCCGTTGGCACATGGCAAGAGGCAGGTGGATTCCTATACGGATTTAAACCAAAACAGTATTATACAGAACAGAAACCACACTGTTAAAGGCTATACATGTAAATATGTGATGCACTAAACACAGACCGATTCTGATTCTCACGCACTGTCCAAAATGCAGCAGTCTTGGCCAAAGTAATTAAAGGGTTTACCAGTCCCGTAGGATTACTGTATCGCAGAGTAACATCTATTTTGCCATGAGTAAAGGTGACAGAACTCCCCAGTAACATGGTTGTCTCACCCATGCTAGTTCAGATTCAGCACAAGCATCTCCTGCTGCGGCACGCAGGGCATTACACTGCTTTATTCAGATGAAATACCCAACTGGAACACTTGGTCTTCTGCCCTCTCTTACTGTTTTTATATTGATTCAGAGACAACAAAAATGGTGTTAGACAAATTACCCTGTGGAAAGTGTGTAGTATCATAGAGACTGTGATTATATTAGCAATTTTAGTATGGTCCATTACTAGTGATTTATGAAAAAATACTCTTGCATTCACATTTATTCGACAGTTTTTGCAATTATCTGTAATGTGCATATTTTCATGTGAAATAGAACAAAAGTAGTCTCTTTTTTCCCCTCTCTTTTCCTTTTTTCTTCATTGTAAAGAGAAAAATTACAATTCATTGAATTGCTCTTTTTTTAAAAAAAAAAAACAAAAACAAACAAACAAACAAACAAACCAAAAAAAACAGAGTTCAGAGGTACAAGTGACCTCGTTTCCTTGCCAGGAACCAGCAGCAGCATACTTGTCAGGCATGGCAAATCAGTGCATCTTGCTAAACCAAAGTAAAATTAAAATCCTATTGCTATAAATAAAAAACAATGTGGGTAGTCCTAATAATTTCTGTATTACACGAATTAAAATCAGTGCTTCTACAAAGATCTGTAAAATTATGGCCAATTCAAGCCTGCAGTTTCTAGAGCCTTCATCTCGGATTCTGGAACGTGTTCAACCATAATTAATCAGCCTTAATGATAATCTTATTATACAAAAGACTTTTCTCCACGAAAATCCCAAAGCACTTTATGAAGTAACATTTCTATTGACACCGAATAAAATATCAATTACAGAAATTCAATCACCTCCCATCTGAGCTTTGTCAGGTTTTTGCTTAAGGGAGCCAGACAAAGGAAATACAAGTCAACAGCCTGAATCCTTTGATTTTGCCAGCTGCTATTCTGCAGCACCCTGTCGGGAGGCTCGGCACTGCTACGCTGAGGAGCGCCAGGCTATAGCCAGAGACCCGGCCCGAGGTGCTCAGATCCTGAACGAGTTCAGGACTTGCAGGAGACGGGTTTACTTTTGTTCTCTTATTTTTCAAATAGCCATGAAACTACATCCTGGCTTGAGGAATAAAGTTACTAGACCCTCTTGTCTTACATTAACTTGCCTATTTTATAGCAGGGCTTCTATTTTGAATGTTGTTCTTTCGAGCACAGTCTCTTGCACGGGCTTAAATGTCTGGCACAAGACAGTCCAAAGAGCTCTTTGTGCTATCTTGCTGCCAAGAGGTTCACATTTGGAGCGGTTATCGGGTGCTCCATCCATACTAATGACATGCCTTAGACAAACTTTTGGCAATGAGAAAAAATCGTTCTCTGCCTGAGAATCCTATTTTCTCATGAAAATATCTTTCCACATTGCAAAAAAAAAAAAAAAAACAACAACAACAAAAAAAAAACACGAAAATGAGGATCCCTACACGGAAAAGATGGAAGACTACTACATTCATTACAAAGAGGAAGAGGGAAAAAAATAGAAAAAAAAAAAAACTTGACCTGTTGGACAAGGAAGAATAAGTAGGGCACAAGTGAAGCAAGAAAAGGCAAAACATCGTATTCAAGAAATACCCAGGTTTCCCACAGTGAGAAAATGTGTACACTGTGGAGTCCAACAAATTACCCATGCCCCAGGGTTATTAGTAACAGTTATAAATCAGAGTTTCACTGAACCACATTGTCACTGCTATCCTGTTGTATTCTTCCCAACCTGTAAAACATGATTTTCTGCACAAACAAGTTCAAGTTCATACTGAGCTAAATATTTTGTTGCCCTAGGAAAACTGAAGTCTTCTGGCTGCCTTCAGGAGCTGTTCAGATCCTCTCGGACCAAAAAGGAAACAAGCTTTACACATCATCTCTTATCCCCTTCATCAGGGCACCTTGAAAAGATTCTGGACCACTTTTTAAACTGAACAAGCTCCTTTGCTTTTTAAGAAGGGCACGGGACTTTTTTTGCTTACCCTTTTGGCAAGCCCAGGACAGTGGGCAGGGTCCCAGGCTTATCATTGCTGTTCCCATAACCCTGTGTGATGTGACTCCTCCAGACCCCTGGAAACACCCCATAACTGCAGCTCAGGCAGCAATAATCTACTGTAATTTGTTAAGTTGAGCTTCAACAGATGTTTAATCAGGGTTGAGGTTTATCATCAATAAATTTGTCATGCTCCCTTAGCTTTGCTTCTCATTAGGGATGCATAAGCTCCCACTGTCTCAATTCAAACCTCATTTTAACACACAGCTGAAAAGTTAGGCATTAGTCTGAACATTGCTGCCTTGTTTTCTGTGTAATTGTTTTAGGGGTTTGAGACGAAATTGAAGAAGTTGACCAAAAGCAATGAAAGAAAAAATATGAGAGACAGGAAAAAAAACCAAAAGATTTGGATAACAGATGGAAAGGGAAGGTGTCAGGAAGGAGGGAGGCAGAGAATATTACCAACATATACCATGTCCTCTAAACTATTTCATCACAGCTTAGCTTTCTGCGAATTGTTCATGCTCAGATACTGGGACCAGGAGAGGTGAAGGGGAGAGGTGTGGGGATGTGTTTTAATCTGTGCACAGGATGAGAGAGAAAGAACAGAAATTTAAATTACAAAGAGTAGCATTTCTCGAATTAAATTTTAACAATCCACTAAACACAAACCTTACTGTTTGTCCTGACTTTTAAGAGCTTTCCAAGCTGTGCTTAGACCTCTTCACCTCTGGTCCTTTTGGATGAACCCTGACAGTCGGCTCTTCTAGCCTCTCACCCAGACCAAGTCACAGCTTCACAAGTGATCAACTCTTAATCACGTTTCCAAACGGATCACAAACTTCAGCTGAGTAAGACAACAGCTGAACTCCCACTTGGGCCAAGGCCAACAAACAGATCACCTAAAAACCATGGAATTGTAGACTTACAACAGTCGGCTTAAATCCTGCAACCACAGATACATTATTATTCATTTATTCTATTTTTCAACATTACAAATAAAGGAATTGTCAGACTGACAGATAAACCTGCTACACACCTACATGTTCCTTCAGCCACAACTGCACAACTGCACTTACTTCAGCTCTGCCGAAGACATCTGTCTGCTGCTCACATCCGTTTTGAGATGTGACCTGCAGCTCCATGTGTAACTACTCCTACTTTGCATTCCATCTCCAGGATTTTGGAACAGGTGTTTTGACAGTTTATTTACTAACATTAACTGTTTCTACTTTTGTCACCTCCCTCTCCCTTTTTCTTTTTTTTTTTTTTTTGAGAAGCATATAGGAAGAAGCCCATCACAACTCTTTCCTGCATTCTCTTCAACTTAAAAATAAACAAACAAACAAATAAATAAAAACAGTGGAAATTGATGAAGTGGGCTACACAGCATAAATGCACAGCTCCTTAAAATCAGCAGTAGAAAACAGACGAGCAACACAATCTTTCTGACTGTGCTGGTGAAGTAATTCCTGAGCTAGAGTCCACTAATGTAAATAACCTGTCCTTAATTTTCCCAAGATTACTGATGGGGCAGATTTCGAGCACAGGTGGAGTTGCCAAAGCAGATGTGGCGATATCACAAACTGATCCCGTCAGAGGAACATAGTCATTAAATCGAAAATGTGCATAAAGCCCTGAGCTGCGTATACACATCTACAAGTACATCTGTTGCAAGACATACTTTACACATCTGCTAAGCGGATGATTCCCAGATCTTTGGCACGAAATATCATTCCCCTACATTTCTTATTTACTGCAGCTTTTTTGCCCTTTGCTAGCTGCCCAAAGAAAGAGTAACAACTTGTTATTAAAGCTGACAAGGTGGAATTTCTGGTCTATCATATTTTTCCAATTCATTTTTATTAAAAATAAAAAAGAATAGAAAACGAAAAAAAAAATGAGATTCCAAAATTTCGCCATAAATCTTTGAATTTTTCAGACCTTATAACTGCTCATTAGAAATGTAATGTTTGTAAGAGCAAAATACAGCCCCAAGCATTGAGGACTGCAAGCACATCCCTGGATGTGCCACCTCCACGTTCCAGGAGCGAAGCAGATGGGCTGGAGGCGCCTAACGCTTCCCCCTGCCCGGTGGGTCTGAACTGGAGCCCTGGCTGGGGCCTCCAGGAGCCCTGGCAGGAGCTGGCTGCACCTGATACCTTGTACTCCGACTATGTTTAAATTCCAAGTATTTCAAAGGAATTCCATCAAGTTCAACAAATTATTATTTTCTCACTAGGCAAAAAGCACATCAGGAAATTCCCAGGTATCACACACTTGGTGTGGCACGATTACCAAATACCGGGATCATAACGAACAGCGGGCTAAAATACACACCAACGCGTCGGAGTAAGGGAAAGTGCCTCCGTTAAAGGCTCGAGTGCACAAAGAGCCACTACGAGCCCTTGAATCTTCCTGAGCTGCATTAAGAGAAGAGAAACAAGAATGCCAAGTGTTGAGGAGAAGGTCACTTGAACCACTACACCATGTCACAACCACATAAACTAAAGTACTTTGAGTCAGATGGCCTCAAAGCAGACACTTTCCTGAGAAAAGCAAAACAGCTAGCTAAACAATAAAAAAATAAAAACAGGTATCTCTAAAATCAAATATATCAAGGCCAGGGATTTGTGTTTTCCATGGGAAGAACAAACGTAGCTCATGTGCTACTTACTTCAGCAGTATTATTTGAAAGATAACTTAACTAAAATACTGGATTAATCTGAAAGCTTTTGATTAAAAGCACCAGCGATGCCACTTCCCCTGCAGCCCCTCTTTAACCGATCACACTGACCAGGCCCCGTCACTACGTAATGTGCTCACTCGGGGGGAAGAAAAAGACATGCGAAGAGCACAGCTATAATAAAATGAAGTTTTTTTATGGGAGGGAGAGGAGATTACTTCATGTAAAATTATGCATCTGACATACGCTCACAAGCCAGACACTGGCCCTTTTTACACCTCTAAAAGCCTCTAAATACAAAGCTCAAACTGCACAGTTTGAACTGTAACAGCTAAATACAGCCCATCTCCTACTCTCCTCACTTCACTTACGCATTGCTTCTTTGGATGGATGGCAGCGACAAACTGCTACACCTGGACAAAAATACTAAGATAAATACTGCTCGAACGTGAAGTTAAGGCTTTCTGTGCCTCTAGCATGTGCCTCTAGGCATTTCTCCGAATGCCTGCGAGCCCTCTGGCGGTGATCCCCAAGTTTGTAACCTCCACCACTACTGAGAACCCTGGGCACCACATTATTCTACGCCCTCAAAAACAAGGATTACTACAGCAAAATATTTCTACAGCTGTGATTTCACACCCCAGCCGGGCTCTCTTGGGAGCCCCCCCAGGAGACGCGCCGGGCGGGCTCGTGTTCAAGAACACGCTGCATGGCCAGAGCTGCGCCCGAAGCTTTTACAGATCTGCAATCGCAGACAATATTGTGGTGCCAGCAGGGACCAGGACTCCACTGCCGTAATGGATCACACCACCCTCCTCCAGCGAACTTAACGCTTTAGGAGTACAATCGACGGTGTCCATCTTTGCTCCCGCTTCAGCTTCACGTTCAACAAGAGCACCATTTAACAGCGGCTCATCAGAACCTGATCAGGATTGTGGTTTTATCTTCTGCACTTAACATTTTTGCTCAAACTCTTCCTGAGATAAAAATCGTGAGGAGAGATTTCTTTTATGAGCACAAGGAAAAACAGTTACAGCATACAAGTATTTTTCATACACACATGTAAAATTTTACAAGTGCAGTAAGAAAACATTTTCGAAATAAAGTGTGATGAAGTTGGGGGAAAAATTCAATTAAAAAGAATACAGAATTTTCAATGCAAGAAATCATTTATTTTCTTTTCATCTTTAAGCATCAAGTGTCATCTGGTGGATTGGTACAGAACTGCATGGAAAGTAACCATTAGCGCTTATTTTAATAGGGATGTAAACATAAGCAAACTAAGCAGAGAGAATATATTTACCTATAGCCTTTGGCATACAAATAACAGAAATGCAAACCTTCATCAGGTGCAAGTGTTTAGAACAAGATCAGCCACCAGATTGCTCATAACACCCCCAGGCAACTTATTGATTTATCCAGCTGAAGTTTTGGAAACAATAGTTACCTAGAGCCTTCTCCCAGAAAACCTGAAGCAAAGCATCCACTTCTCACGCGTAAGGCCTAAAGTAACCTTGCATGTCACTTGAAACAAAACCACCAGATGTATAAACAACGGTGGAAGTGTTCCTGTTTCTGAGCCTGTGAGACTCCATATGTCTCCAGATAAGACATAAAAAAAGCTTATTCAAATTAATTTTTTAATGTAACCTGAGATCCTTACGTAACTACCCGAATCTGGAAGTGGAGCTTTTAAGGATAACAGCTATCTTCAGTGATAGGTCAAAACTGCTTTCCCTCATGGAAAAACAGGGAATTCAGATGCTTTAACCAAGGCCAACAAGAGTGCTGCAATGCTTTAAATAAAGGAGTAAAAACTGAACCCTAAGCCATATTTCCCATTGTTTTCCATACTTTTTCAACACACATTTTGGTCTCTTCTCTCTAAACCAAGATTAACTACCTCTGACATAACAACTAAAACATATATCCTTCCTTTTCAGCAAAGGGAAGTTTAGGCAAAAGACAGAGCCAAGAAGAGAAGAGGGACTACAACAAAATCCTGATGAAACTACAGAGGAAAATATCACCACAAAAAAAAAAATTTGTCATCTTTTTGGTGCTCCAACCTTTAAAATAATTTCTTTTCCCACTATTAATGTATTATCATTTTAAAGACACTGATTTTGAAATACACTATTTACTGAACTTAATAAGCAAACCACGGGGCAGATGTATTTGGGAAACACTCAAGGTTTTAGGAAGAAGAAGAGTAGTAATCAACTTAAAAAGCAGAAAATTGGCAGCATCTCCATGGAGCCTTTCACATGCTTTTGTCATTTGCTGGGGAACCTCACGGCAGTGCTGATGGCCCTGAAGTTTCTTGTACCTGTTCGAAACCACTGCCAAGTCTGTTTGCCAGAGAAGGCAAAACAGCTTCCACAGCATGGTTTTGTTTGTCAAGGACTACAGAAGCTAGACTCAACCAAGTGCAAATCTCAAACACAGTTGACTTGATCAGCACTGAGAAGGGCACATTGCACAAGGGACTAAAGCTAGCCCACATCACTCTAATGACTGCAATTCGCCCTCAAACCCAGCCAAAGTTTCACATGACCCTGATATGCCTACATCACCTAAGCAAGGCCAGTTGCTGAACAATAGAAATTAAGAATATAATGCAATCTGTAACAAGGGCATTACCATTGGAGCTGCTTTCCACTCCTAGACAAGGAACAAAAACATTCAGGAGATTCTTTATAAGCTTTATACTTAATGCCTCGCCTATTAGTCAAATCCAGTCTTCCCCCAAACCTGACGCAATAGAGAATTAAACCACAGCAGCGTTTCTTAGCAAAATCCAGGCTGTTTTAGACAAGGGAAAAAAGCAAGCTTCGCACTGATCACTCCTTACAGACACCTCCCACAGGAAGAACATTTGCTAGGGAGCACTAGCCTCAGCATCCCAGCTCGTACCTGCCATGGACAGATGCCACAGATCCAGAGTGGAGCCAGCTGGCTGCAAGGGAGACAACGTGCTTGCACTCTAAGCCAAGCAAAAACATTAAAGGAAATCAAAAAAAAAAAAAAAAAAAAAGAAAGAAAAGAAAGAAAAGAAACAACGAAACCTCCCACATATGCCCACTTCTCCACACAAAGAGCTGTCTTGCCAGCTAGATCCAACTCAAGTTTTTGGGCAGCCTTAAAAGCGCACCTCCCGAGTACCGCAGTATTTTCCAGTCAGTTCAAATAACCTCATCTTCTTTTTTTTTCAAGGCTGCAAAAAAAGTCCTCAGCTGCCCCAGAAGAAGTAAGAAAGAGACAGAAAGCTTCAACAGATCAGAGGAAACGAAGCCAGTCCTCATCTCCGACCTTCCCAAGAGCCGTCAGGCGTGCCGCTGAGCCGACGAAGACCACGCAGCACTACCTCAAGGCCAGCTCCGCTCCGCAGAGCTGATCCACGGTCAGATAGAGGTGCAGGGACTGCATACAAACGCCTAGAGCTACAGCTGTTTAAATCACACAGTATAAATCAGAACTTAAGACAGGGTAAGTTTCTGGTCCTCCTGAGATTAAAAACTGTAAAATGACTAAGTGGAAAATACAGTCTGCCTAACTGCAAAAAAAGCTGAAACCGTAGTCACATGAGCAGCACTTACATCTCGGTAACCTCCCAATTCCAAGCCCAGTTGTGCTTGGCAAAAACTAGGGAGGATAAAAATACTTCTTTAAGGGGGGGGCAAAAAAGAAAAAGACTATCTTTATATGTACGTGTGCGTACACACACACACACAAAACACACAGCTACACACACGTACCTATCGAGGAGGCGCAAGGCCCCCCGCCGCGCCGCCCCGAGCCGGGCTGCGGCGCGGGGCCCCACCACGTCCCAGCCCAACGCCCAGGAAAGCCACTGCAGTGCGGAGTGCCTCCTGCCCCATCGGCGACTGCACGCCCTGGGTTTAGGGGCACGGAAAGAAGCTGAGAGAGGTAAGAGAATTAGTGTGGGCTATATCCGGAGTTTCCTACAACACCCACTTTTTCCAGTAGAGGAGATCTGCGGTCTCGAGAGGACTCACTTGAACGCCAGATCGTTCACTACAGACAGAGCTCCACCAAAGCACGAGCGCCCAGCTAAAGAAATCCTCCTGACACGCATCTTACAGATTCCTTAAATACAATTTTTCCTAGCGCTGCCTTTATTGTCGGTGCCAAGTACACTGCCTGCCAGCACAGTAGTAACGCAGGCTTGCAGCATGAGGAAAGGAGAGGGGAAAAAAACATTCCAAACAAAATTAGCAATTAGGAATTTCCTGCAACTCAAGCAGCACGCTGATGAACAAGCAGCAGAAAATGATGGTATCGGCAATGACAGCAAAATTTTTCTTCCATTAGACTTGACTAATCATTGTAAGAATCTAAGACAACCCTTACTACCACTGACTCCCTCCAAAACACTGGGAATAGGTGAAGAGGAGTCAATACTTACAAGTTCTTTTCATTGAAAAAAAAAATCATTGCGAATCTCCTTTCTTTCTTTTTTTTTTTTAAGGCGAATACAACCCCTCTGAATTTTTAGTATCCAGCCTCTTGCTTTTCCCACTACCCTCACAAATACATATGTAACCCAAGCTCCTGATCGTAACAGAAAACATCCCATAAACACACAATGATCTGATAACTTAGATTGTTGCTATTTTTCCTCCAGTCTTCTACAGATTCATTAAAAATAATAATAATAATCAAGGCTTACAAGATACCTAGTCTTTCTAGATGTGCCCACGTTTTTCATAAGCAGAACTGTAATATGTCTTCTTCATTTCCATTGTAATGAACTCTCATCCATCTGTCAAAGAAAAAAAAATGCAAAAAAAGGATTTTGTTCCTACATTTATTTTCCCAGTGGAACACCAGGGTGTAGCAGCCAGAAAGCATTTGTCTCTATCATTTCCTGCTTTTATTGACCAAAGTCCATCACGCTACCCAAACTATAAAGTCCATATCAAGCCTGTAATTAGAGAGAATTGAAAAGATAATATAAAAACAACCTATAACATCCTGTTTTTCATAATGATATCGATATGTTAAAGAAAATCATTAACCGTTAAGCACCCTTAATCTTAAACAATGCCATTACTTTACAGTCTGTATCCTCAAACACTTCAAAAACAATCCAGGAATTACCCAACATCTGAACCCAAAGCAGTTCACGATGTGACTCACAGGGAACTGTAAGCTTGGTTCCTTACACAGCTGTTACAGAGCTCTGCGCGTTCTTAGCATCTAAACTTCACCAAAATACACACCAATATTCTTGCAAAGCTTAAAATACTTACAAGGGAATACACTGAGTCTCCACCGACTCAGGAAAATCCTCTTGTTCTTAAAAGGCACTGATAAATACTTTATGTTTTGCTATATTGGGTCTGCTTAGCCTTGACTAGGCTGCCTGCAACACTAGAAAGCAAGCATTGGTGCTTGTTTTTGAGGTTTTGCCACCCTAATAAACACAAACTTCAACATGACTGTGCAGACAGTGTAAAGCGTTTCACTATTTAGAACAATCCTGGCTAGGTGGTATAAGACTATGGCAAGCCCTAGCCTAAAAACATCGCAAACCCACTTCTAATAGTGGGTTAGCTAACCTGATTCCAGGTGATACTGTTCGTTTTCCAGTGACAAGTCCATTCGGTTATAATTTACATTATAACACACATTACGTAAAATAAAGCAGAGTTCATATTACAAAGGATCTGCCCACTGGCCCTGAATGGGACTGAGATATTCCATTGTGGACAGACAAGATGATGTCATCTTCCAAGACCTCCTTTAAAAAAGAAAGAAAAAAGAAAAAGAAATACCCACAACCACTTCTAATAAATATTTTATTGTCTTCACAATCAGCACACCCTCAGCTACTGTGGCCAGAGCTCGCCTAGTCTATATTTTCAGTCCCAAACAGTAAGATCCTGGCTACTGATGAATTTGCTTAACAGAAAAGAGCTTTAGGAGAGCTCCTAAATTATGAGACTTAGGGAAGAAAACAGTTGTTCAAATTTAAACGCAAAGAGTAATAGTTATTTTTCACATGGTCAGTACGACAGAAATTGAGGGGAGGAAGAAATTGAAAGTGTTTACATCCACATTTTTGAAAAGTTATGGCAACTTGAATGGATTTGGAAGCAGCTTTGCTTGCTGAACGTGAATGTTCTCTTTTGGACCAAATATTTAGAGCACAACTGTCAGTACCGAAAAACATCCTGGCCTGGAAGAAAGTCATACTCATGATTGCTCTCAAGAAAGGATTGTGCTGCAATTCAAAAAATATGCAGGATTTAATTTCAATGGTCAAAAAACCAGAAGTGCCTGATTTAACCTGATTTTAGTACTTATGGATATATTAAGACCATGTGGAAGACAGATATAGTGGGTGGACCCGAACAGAGAGCAGCAGAACTGTCCCACTCAGACCAGCTCCAAATAAGTGGCCAGATAGCTCAGTGTCTTTACCTAATATTCTACATATTTCAGCCAGGGCATAGTACCAAATATCATCATTATGCAACTCCTACAAATGCTTCTGAGCGCTCCAAATTTCTGCTTGTAGAAATCCACAGTGAAGGCTGTGGCTACAAACCCCACATAAATCAGACTTTATCATGAATGTCATTAAACAAACATAAAAGTAACAATGCAGAAAAATTGCAGACTTCCAGTTTTTGTTGGTTTTTGTTTAAACAGACTAGCTCAAATCCTGCAATTGTAAGATCCAGCATGAAGCTCTTAAAAGAGAAAAAAATTTGACCACGCAAGTTAATTCCAAGCATCAATACAAGAAGGTTCAACTGAAGAATCAAGATGTATGTACAATTTCGAATAGACCAGCAGAGTGCCAGGATGGGGACAAATTCAGAGTCACCTTAAGTGCCAGCTAAAGGCACAGCAACACATTTTCATCATTTAAAATAAAAGAGGAAAAGAAAACGTAACAATCTACATCTAGTTTCTGCACGTTTCTAATACAGAAAAATCACACCTAGTTGCCAAATACAGTCTTTATGAATAAAAGTCTTCTTATAAACTAAGTTTCTTTTGTTCTGGACACAATACACAGTACATAGATTACATTCATTCAAAGGATACATTTTTGTGAGTCGATTACCCAACTGCAACAACATCTAAAGGACATGCAACACAGACGCGCTTTAAACCGAACTCTGCAGACACACCTAACAGTAACCTGAACGTCACCACCAGCACTTCCAGCCAAGTCTCCCTCTTCCATAAGTATTTTTCAAGCAGATACCCTTTCTTTATGGGCATGTA
Source organism: Rhea pennata (assembly GCF_028389875.1). Lineage (NCBI taxonomy): Eukaryota > Metazoa > Chordata > Aves > Rheiformes > Rheidae > Rhea > Rhea pennata. The sequence continues at coordinate 16,723,313 of NC_084674.1, read as the reverse complement.
ATAAGCCTGATCAACTCCAGCCCCATACTAATTACCCACTGGTGCTACAAGGCTCACATGAAGACCCGATGCCCACGGTCTGCTCAGGTGGGCACGCAAGCCCACATCTTGCTCCACCCTCCGTCAATCTCTAAGTGTGACCTCCCCTCAGCAGAAAAGCCGGGGTAAAAGCGTACAATTCCTTTGGGCAACCTCTTTTAACATCAAACTTGCTGAAAAGGTAAAAGCTGGAGCACTCGGCAGACTCTGCCGCTCTGTAAAATAAAGGACAGTCTTCCTGTTGCGTCATTATGCCAGACTTCAAAATAACGGTTTTTATTTTAAGGTCTGCCATATGCCTTTTTAGCAAACGACACAACTGTAGTCAGTACTGTCAATAAAAAAAAAAATTAAAAAAAACACGAGGGTTCAGGCTCAAGTCGCACACAGCCTAGTAGAAGACACTTTTTGCACCACCAGATTTTCAAGTCTTAAAAAATAAACAAGCAAAATGGAAGTTATAGGATCATGTTACATTTGAACTGCTTCTCCTGAGTAACTGATGTTTTTGAAAATCCCAACGAACATTAAAAAAACCCTTTAATTATATTCCACAAAAAATAATTTAAGGCTTTCAGTGCAAATGATGATTTAGCATATTTTAGGAACTATAGTGTATGACATTTAGAAATCTTTAATGCATTTCAAAAGTTAAAGGAGAAATATGAAATACTCATTTAGTAGCAGGAATATATATCAAATGTGGACTAGATTTGGCCTTATCTTTTTTTTTCCCCACTACCAGCTAGGGTCCGAATTAGTTTTAAAATGTGAAGAGGCTTCTTGGAGAGGCCTCAGTGGTATTTAACACACGATGTGCAGCCTCTGCGATGATCCATTTCATTATTTATCATGTCACCACACCCACAACTCCACATGCTACACCCAGATGCTACATGCTTAAACGGCTGATTTAATACATAATGTTGTTTTTTCCACTGCAAAATAAAGGACCAAAATGTTTGGAAAAAAAAATACGGGATACAACAGTAAGATCATGCATTTAACTCAAAAAAATCTATATACACAAGATCCACCTAAACCCTGCACAGTGGATCTAAAACCTGAAGTTTTAAAAGGCTGTAAGCACGGATGTGCATTTTTGTGACCTGGTCACCAGAAGGATACGAAGATCAACACTAAGTTAGCCTGTAACTGTAGCAACTCTGTGTTTATATTACGATTTAACATGTGCTGTCCACCAAGCAGAAGACACAACAGAAACACTTCTGGAAAAGAAACGTCAGCAAGGAAACTCAGAAGGTGTAAGGTACCCTCGACCCTCAAGATGGAGGGAGGGATGAGGGGCAATGACCAGGGAGAAAGGGAAGACACAAGCAAGAGGTTGCCATTTCGCCCCATCGGTAGCTTGTGGGGCTCCTCAGGCATCCTGGAGTGGGACAACAGGGGACTGGGACAAACCAGAGAAGCCACTGGAATTGGAATTTCATCTGATAAAGCTTATGGAATAAATCCAAAAAGAGGAGAAGTCAGGATAGTCTACTGAGTTTGGCAGATTTGGAATATAATTTTAGCAGCCGACTTCTGTATGACTGAGACACCCAATCAATGTAGATGCAAAGTAGCAGATGTGGACAAAAAACCCAACTTTTGCTATCAAGGTTTAAGTTCTTTAAGCATATTTCACCATCCCATTTCCAAATTACAGGCACCACCTCAGTTTCCGACATGTATTGAACAGAAAACAGAGCATCACCTAATGGCAGTTCTGCTGCTATTGCTAGCTACTAAGTGAGACCATACTTAATTTTTGGCACTGGTTTTGTTTGAAAGCAAGATTTGCTTCACAGCACCTATGTTCCTGCCCAATACGCTTTTTCAGCGGACAATTCTATTCTTCCTAATGATATGAAAACCACCTTTCTACATAGACAAGACAGAGCAACTAAGAGGAGCAGCAACTTATGGTCCTGCAAACACACGTGTAACATGGAGACTGTTAACACCACCACTGCTTTCCAACTCAGGACATAGGCAATTCGCAGAATGTATGCTGAACTCCCAAAATGCAGAATACAAGCCATAACTCAGCTTTTTGCTTTAATACATGCCAAATTACTGTACTGCAAATGCTTGTAAGCCATTTTTATGAAAGAATTACAGGTTACGTTTTAACAGGTGCTTAACTGACTAGGACAGGGACACCCTGTGTGTTAGACCTTGTGGGAGGAACGGTGCACACTATACTTCAGTCAGAGGCAGCTTACCCGCACACTTCTCATCGCGTTGAGAGAGTGAACACTGATTGCAAATGCAATCATTTTCCCCATGCACACAGCAGTGGGGCTGAGCATTCCCCTGCCCCCAGAATCTGTTATCAAAATACAGTGTTTTAACACTTTGAACATATAGAAGGTAAAACAGCAGCACCTCTTTGTCTATGTTTCCTTAAAAAGTAGAAACAAACAAACTTACAGAGCAACCAAATCAAATGCAAAAAGTTTTCTTCTTTTTCCAAGTATTACAAACGCGGGCAGGGGAACTCATTGCCACAGGATATTGCTACAGGACATACACTGTGGTACTCAAAAAACTAACACTGCATTTCCATTGATATAAAAATAACTATAGAGACAGAATTCTAAGTTTTTTTTTTTAAAAAAAGAAAACCACACAACAGCAATCCTAAATCTGCCACTATCCACAAGAAAATTCCCACTTCAGTGGGGAAGAGTTTTGGAGGGTTATAAACCCTCATGCTTTAGCATACAATCCGAATTTTAAATAACTGGAGGGAAAAGGAGAAGAGGGAAGAAAACAAAATACAACTGTCTCTTGGTGCTAGCTATTCCATAACTATCTGTTACAAAATTTTCCACGTCTGAAGCAGTGGTTGTGGCCACTGGCAAAGCTTAAACACTGGACCAGACTGATGATTAACTCAACAGTTCCTATAGCCCCAAAATGCACTTCCAGTTTCTCTGTCCTAACAAGAAGGGCAGCAATTTTAAAAATAACTTTTAGGACTTGCGTGGTCTGCGAAACATAAAAAAATTTTACTCACTAGAAAGGGAAGTCTAAAGAGCAGCATCTGTTCTGCATTCCAAATGAAGCAACTACTTCCACAACCATCAAAATCAAGCAGCCATAACTAAGAGCAAGGGCACGATTCAAACGCCTCCCTCACGTGGAAGAGCGAGGCTTTCATTTAATTTTGAGGTAATCTTATTTTCCGCTTGCAGGCCACCTGCGAACACTTGTAGATTCATTAGTAAACTAAGCATGATGAGGCAAGATGTGCATTTCCTTAAGTTGAAAGGATTCTAAAAAATTATTTTCTCAACCGCGTAGTAACTAGGGGGAGGGTCCCCCTCGCCAGCTGTCCTGTTCGCCTCCGCGCTCTCACGGCTCAGGAGCAGGCTGCAGGAACTGCAACAGCAATTCCTAAAGCGGACGGAGCGCGGCGCAGCGGGCAGCGCGGCTCGCCTCTCCGCGGGAAGCCGCGGTCCGCGCTGGGAGCTCCCCCGGCGCGCGCCCGCGCCCCACCACCGTGGCACACCTGGCCTCCAGCCGGAAATTGGAAACGGCGAGATTTTTCCTCCAGGCGAATCCACCCACCCCCAAACCAGGGCTCTGCAGATATTCAACAAATGGGAAAAGAGGAGAAAAAAATTTAAATGGAAAAACCATATCTGATACTTCAATGCACAGCGTAACCGTTCCAACACGCAGCTCTGCACGGTTGCAGCCTGCGGCAAGACCTTTAATCATGTAAGTCACGGCAGAGTCCGCCCTGGCTCCGAGAGACGTGGGCGGAACCGCGCCAGCCCGCGGCGCAGCCCTGGCCGAGGACAGGCCGCCGTGCGTCTGTCCGCCCGAACAGAGCTTGCAACGCACCAGCCGTGCGGGCTTCACGCCTCCGCGCCAGCTACGGCGCGAAGGGCAACAAACCCGTCGGCGACCCAACGCCGCCAGCACGAAGCGCCCTCCCCACCGCATTTCGAACACGCTGGCACCGTGGGAGCAAGTTCGCGCTCGATCGGCACAGGGCATCATGCAAGGGCAGCGTTTCGATGTGGATTTAGCCTCCCACCGGAGGAGAGCCTCGCCGATGCCGCTTGCAGACGTAGGACGAAATGGTGGGTCAGAGGCAGATTTCACGGGCCCCGGACGGGCAGCGAGATGGTCTCTGCGTCAGCATTCAGCCTCCCCGCAGAAGCGGCCGATTCCTCCGCCACGAGCGCGAGAATCAAGGTCGCTGCCATCTTCCTCCTTTCCCAGGAACGGCAGAGCCAGCACAGAGCACACTGCTGGGCAACAGCAACTTCCAGAAAACACAAACATGGAGGAGGAGATCTGGTCTATTGGTTTTAGGCAATACGAGTCCCTCCTTTGACTTATATTTCCCATTTCTCTGTTATTCTATACCCTGGAGAACCTTTCCTCCATTTCTGCAGTGTTCACAGATTTATTTCAAGCAGTGGTCTTTTACAGGTTTTCTCTTCTACATATTTCTGATTTCTTAGCTCTTTTTGACTTTAAAATCCTCTTTCTTCAAAACCTCTTTCCATCTCTTCCAGCAGTTTTTGCATTTTATTTACTTTTCCTTTTCTTTCTGCCTCAATCTCTCCCTTCTACAACTCCATCCATTTTAGTCTTATGCTAATATTTTCATCCAGCATTTTGAAGATGTAGGTGAAATTCAAATCACAAACACCCTTCAAATGCAGAGGGACAGTAATAGATAATCTGATATTTCAAGAAAGCTTATTCTGGATTACTGCCTTGTTTGCACAGTGACAACCAAAATACACTGACCAGGTGATTCCTACCAAACATGGCAAATCCATATTTGGAAGCCTCTTCGTGCCTCCTTTCCCCCTCTTCCCCAGCCCCAATGTTTGCTACAGTGACTTTCACCCTGCTCCAACCTCAGTGCCCCAAAAGATTGCTGAAGTAGCAAGAATCTCATGAATGTAAATATTTGCTCAGGTTAAATTACCAAGAGAGAAATTCTACTCAGAGCCTGCAAGCTCAAAAAGAAAGAATAAAGAGGGGCCAAGAGTTTAAAAAAGCTGGAGCCCCGTGTTAAATTCCTTCATCATAGTGAGACACCTGCCTGATTTTCAGGAGTCTAGAATAAATGTGAGAAACATCTGACGTGCAAGAGATGCTTAACTTCTACAAGTCCCAGTATTTTTGGGGAGGGCAGAAACTTCTAGAAGTTAAGCAGATTCTTCAATATGAAGACTGCTGGCCTTCAAATACCTTTATCTAAATTGCCGCTGTAATGAGTAAAGGTGTGTACTGTACGTATACACCATACCCAAAAGCTTTGTCTCCAGGATACAGGCTAGGTTTCTAATAACAGGCTGACATGTCACCACACTCCAGGGTCTAAGTATTTTAGCCTTATGTATTAATTAACTAGATCAACGAGCATCATAAAGTAACAGCAGAGGTGGTTACACTTATAGCATTGGCTCTGTATACTTTACTTCAGCTACAGACTACGCAAAATGGTTGAAGAGAAAAATGGCAAATAAAATACAATATTCATTCCTTCAGCAGCCCAGCATAAAAGTATTCTCTACTTGACTGTTCATAAACCAAAAAATTTCTAAGAAGATGCATCAAATCAGTCTCTGAAGAAATTCAACAACTAGAAGAACTACATTGCAAAAGGAAGAGACTCAGCATTTTAAAATATAATCTCAATAATTATTCACTTCCATACTGAAGTTCACAAGGACCTAGAGTGTTTAATAGTTCCTTGTCTCTCACAACAGCTTCCTGTAGTCTGCTCCATCCCTCTCTGTAAATGCCTTGAAGATTGCCATCCACAGAAATGCCTCTTCCTGCTAGTAACAGATTTGAAAACCATGAATTGTACATTATTCCATTCACTGCCTGATGACAGCTTCTTACTCTAGAGTCTAAAGAGCTTGCTTTAAAACATCAGTTGATACTTTTAACACATTTAAAGCCTGTGCTTTAGCCTATCCTAGAAGCCTGTGCAATTTAAAAATCTTTAAAGGGGTTACAGCTCTTGCTTTTAAAAAACCCTGAGTACTTGAGAAAATCATTAGCATGTAGGGAAGACATAAAAGTTGGTAATGGTGGACTGATTTCTTCAGGACTAAAAGGCTTTTTCCCCAGGCTGTTGCTGCCCAGCAAGACCAGTTCTGACCCAGTAAGGATTCTGCAGCTGGCGCCCCGGGGACCCTGCATGACAACAAACTCGGACTCATCAGTTCCACCAGTGCACATTTCACATCACTCAGTATTAAGTGCCTTAACATAGAATAAAAATTACATTTTATCACTTCTACATTGTTTTCACACTGCCACTCTATTGTCAAAGGGCCACAGCTCCTCAAAAGTTCACAACCAAAACCCTAATCATGCCGGGGATGGGAGAGAGAGAGGGAGAAAAGTATCTTGATGAAAAGTATCCTGGCGATACTTATCTAAGCAACCCCTAGTTACGTGCCCCACGCAGCAGACAGGCTGCGCTGCTTCCTCTTAGGGTGGCCTCCTCTCCCATTAAATTCTCACCGTTTCTATGCGTTATCACGTCACAGCAGGTAAAACACAAGGGAGAAGACAATCTCCGGCAGCAATACAGAATAATCAAGAGACACTCGTGAAATAGCTTGGAAGAAAGCAGGCGGGTCAGCTCACAGGTGCAAATTAAAGGGGTATTCACACAGGCTAACTCTACGGCAGGTACTCGGCTGCTTTGCACAGTTAGTTAACGGAGCTTCCACCACTCTGAGCACCTCTGTGGACCCCACAGCAAATCCCGTAAGGGACGACTGAGGTTATCCTACATAAGCCTCCTCTTCTCCCCAGCTGTCTTGCCCAACTCCTCACCCAGTGCTCTTAGATCACCAACTTTTTGTCCCACACTAGGGTATAAGTCTGGCTGAACAATAAGGAAAGTGCAGCCCAGAAAACAAGGAAGTTTAGTAACAATAAACTCTGAAATATGGTTGCATTTTACAGAAAAAAAAACAAAATAGCAGCAGAATTCAGTGACACCAGAAGAAAAAGCAGGAACAAAAGCATGCGGAGAGGTAGTGGCCTCACCACAGAGGCAGCGCGCTTTAAGCAACACCACTCCTGAGAAGCCAGGTCACACCTGCACGCGTGGGGAACCTCTCATACAACCGCTTGGTGACCATCACCACAAAACGCCGCGGCAGCAGGTTAAGAACATCTGAGCAGGAACCTCCCGCATTTTTTCCACTTTGTTCCCAGTAGCCATACCAGTGAGGGAATGGAGATAAGCAACGGTTTTTCACTCCGTTTACCACTGCAGAGGAGGACGCTGTGCGTCAGCGTTTCTTCGCTGTGCCGGATGGCAGAGCTTTCTCCTGGTATTACGATAAAGCAAAGCATCTCCTAACGACAGCAACTACGGATAAAGCGAAAAACCATTAACTGTGAAGTAAAATCTAACAAGACATAAAATTTTAAGACACTGCAAAGCGCAAAATGCAAATATGGTTACATAAAACCTTTCTTTTAGAAGATGGCTGGGGAATGGGAGGGGGGAGAGTAGAGGGAGGAGCAAAAAATTTCCCCGGGAGCACTTCGCAGTGCACCTCCACTATTGTTCCACCAACAAAGGCCTTCTCAAATTTCACTACGCGCAACCTCCAAGCGGCCAGCTCCTCGCTGCGACTGCCATACAGTTACCGTATGCTTCAGAGACTGCTACACCAATCTGCAGACGTCTACTCCCAATTTTGCGGTGGATTTTTATGGCGTAACTTCGGGGTGCTGCGCTTGGAGGCTCGGGGGACTGGGCCCGGCACTTGCTGGGAAGTTCAAAAGGGCTGGCAGAGGACAACAAAACGCGAGTCCCAAGGACCGATGGTGGGGAAGCAGCATGGCTCAACAGCTGCCACATCATGGGAAGAACTGGCTGGGGAGTTCAATCATCTCCCTCATAATTCTCCTGTTCTCTCTCACCACCTCACTTCACTTTATCTCAGGATATCTCAATTTTTCTGTCTCAGTTTCCACATCTGAAAGGTATAATAAGTTAATTTTTTATTTAAAGAAAGCTTTGAAATAGGTTGGAGAACTTGGAACAGGAGAGAGATTTCGCAAATGGTATCAATATTCATCATTATGCAATAATTGTAAACCAAGGTCTCTCAAGTGAAACATTCGTTTTCACATTAAAATTTGATGACGCCAACAAAAACAAATACCACAGTAGTTATTACTGCTTCTAAGCTGCCACGCTATGTGCTCCACTCGAACTACTATCTGCGTAATCAATAGCTCAAGGCTTTAATACAGTATCTGTATTCAATCCTGCAAGCTGGAAGTATTCATTAATTAATTTTTACCAACCACCTCTTTTAAATAGTTTCAAATTCTTTGAGTTGTCGGTATTGAGTGAGTGAAAAACACTTTAATTAATTACAAAACAGCTTGAAGTAGTAAATGAATCTTATTCAAAAGCATTTTAAAAGTTTACAGCTGCTTTAGTAGGAACAAACTTGCAGTCAGAGAAGAAACAACACATTAATCACATCATAGCGACATTTACACTCTGTCCTTTCAAGTCTCATATGGACTACTCAGTCACACGGACTAACCAAAGTAGGACCATCTGCACTAGTATTACTGGTTTCCATTGTCTTGCTTCAACAAAATCTCTAAAATTTAAAAGGTGCAAATGATTTGAAAAATAAGGTATTCTCTATTATTATTTTGAGCAGGGTAGGTAGTAACAGACAAACTTCAGTCTGGAGTAAGAGGGTTCACCCAGTGTCCACTGAACTGGGCACTTGACAGATACAAGGAGGACAAAGCTGTTTCCAAGGTGGCCTAAGGAAGTTAGTTGCTTATTTTCCTTTGAAAACCAGTAGAAAACACACAGATTTTACATGGCATTTCAGAGGGCTGCAATCTCCAAATCACCCCATCCCACAGAGCCTGCTTGAGAGCAAGGCTTTCCCCAAAACAAACACATAAATAACCTGAATCATGGAGCTAGAAGAATAATACCTTTGGCTTGATTTGAAGAACCCCAAGGACAAAGCTCATCTATAAAATATTGCAATGCAAACAATGCACAAATAAAAAACGATCATTTTGAACTGTGCCTTCCCAAGCCTTTCTTTCCTGTGTCCCAGTACTTCAGCAACCTGCTCCCCCTTCTACTGACCACTCTTGTCCCTTCTTGCTTACCCTACACAAGAAGTCTCTGGGATCCTCACCGTTCCACTCTATTTTTAAATTTGTTTGCATGTAACATTCTTTCCTGCATCTCTGGGACACTTCAAGACCAAATAACCTTTCAAGTTCCAATCTCCTTGCACATTGTCGCTTCAGCTGATGCGTTATGAGAGGCACTCAGAAGATCTCAGAACTTCAAAGGTCAGTTTTTCCCGTGTCATTGCAAATCACACCGGATTGCCTTAAGGAAAGAGTGACCTAGTACCCTAGTCCTTCTTCCCAGTCTTTAGGGAATATAGCCAATAGGGAATACTTGCACATTCATGAAGAGGCAGAGCTCTTCTGGAAAGAAAGCCCTGGGATTTTTTTCAGCAAGTGTTGCAAACATACATTTAAATGCCAGGAGCTGCACTGAAGAGGGCTGGAAAACACAAATTCCAACTCCGTTTAAGAACGATCTGAGTCAAGACTATACAAGCTAAAAGACTTCCTTAGAAAAGGAGTCTTTAAATAGTACCCACAAAATCTTTTTTTATTTGACCTCTACTTTGGGGACATATATGATCAAAGCCACAAGAGCAAGCAAGCTTATTTTCTACAGACTTTGGGTAGATTATCACACGCTACAAGTTGTGACTCTGAGAACAGAAACCGCTGTCTCATTGCAGACAACCACAGTTGACAAAACTATATATTCATGCATACTGTAGGATATTTATAGCCGCTATTTTCCAGCATCTAACTTAAGAGCCTAGGCTCTTCCTATAACTAATGTAGACAAAAGCTTCTAACGCAGTATCACAGCTCACCTTCTGCAGGCTCCACTCCACACCTTGGAGGACCAGCCTCCAAGCTTAACGCACTTGGTACCCAACTACTTCAGGAGATGCCAAAAATCAAACTGGCTGAATACTCCTCGATCCAGGACATAGGGGGCACCTCAGGAGGTTTGCAACTCATGCTACGCTTCCTGGGTGATCCATGCTTTATATACCCCAAGTAGTGTACAGGTGAACTTGCATTTTTAAAATAAGGATTGTTCTTTCTTCAAAAGTAGGAATTCCTTTAAGTTCAGTTTGTTTTTAATCACTTTTCTCCAGCTTCGTGACGCTAAGGAGATATACAATATACAGAACCATGTTATAAAGGAGTTAATCCAAGAACAAAACCAGCTTGCTTATTTGGAGGTATGAATTTGTAAACACAGTTCTGCTAGTCTGATGCTCACATCATCTGTGTAACTAGAACATCTTATCTGGTAGTATTCTATAGTGAAGACCAGCCTATTATTAAAAATTTGCATCTTATAAAGAATGTAAAAATGCTTTTATCGGTACATTTGCCACCATACATATCCCTTTTATATTCTGCATACCTCTCCATTTGGACAACAGAGCCAGTTCAGGTCATTTAAGTGTCAAGAGTCTCTTTCAGACTCGTGGTGCTGCTGTGCATTTCAGGTACTGCAAGAAGTGGTTAGCCTACTATTATTTTTAATTGTAGAGCCATTTTCCTTTGTTTTAAAATTCCCTGAAGCTCGTAAGGGAACTAAGGTAGAGTGTATCCCTTTAACGTAGTTTAACCACTCTTAATATTTGGAATGGAAAATGTGACTTCGGTACTGAGGTTTAAAAAACAGCTACGATGTATGCAGCCAATTTTCTAAACATGAATCTCATACTTTTTTTAGGTTGGAGGACTTTTTTCTTTACACGAGAATGCAGGGCTTACAAGAGACAGCCAGCTAAATGCAGCAGACCATTATGGCTCAGAGGTTTCCAATTTGCAACTAGCAATGGTTTACATTATATGTACTAACAGCTCCAAGAGGTATTTATAAAAGGAGAGAGCGGAGAAAAACTTGGCATTTTGTGAGCGCCTAAATATGGGTTGGTAGGGAACAAATTCGATCTGCGCGGCTAGTAACAGCCCTACCGAAATCGGGACTGCCTTTCCGCGGCGCGCTGCGCGCGGGCGCGCGGAGCCCGGCCCGGCCCTGCCGGCGCGGGGCGCGCGCACCGTCCCGCACCGCCCCGCACCGCACCGCACCGCCGCGGGCCGCGCCGCGCCGCCGCTTGCCCGGCCCCGGCCGCGGCCCGCGGGAGGCGGCTCGGGCCGCCGCGGAGGGCGGGCTTGGACCCCGCGTCAGGAAATAAATTGGAAAAAAAAAAAAAAAAAAAAAAGCGTTAGGAAGCAGCGAACCCGCTCGGAAGGCGAAAAGGAGGGAGAAAAGGGCGTCACGCCGCGCGGGCAGCTCCGCCGGGCCGCCGCGGCGGGCGAGCGGCGCGGCCGGGACGCGAGGGGCGAGGAGGGCTGCGGAGGGGGCCGGGGCGCCGCGGCGCAGCGGAGCGGCGCGCAGCGGCGCGGAGGGGGGAGTGGGGCCCGGCGCGGCCTGCCCGCGGCGCGGCGCGGGGCGGCGCGGGGCGGCCCGCGGGGGCGCGGCGCAGCCTTACCCGGGGGCTCCATGGGCTCCCGCCGCGGCGCGGCGGCGCTGCTGGCGGCGCGGCTGCGAGCGGGGCAGGGCGGCGCGGCGGGCTGCGCGGCTACAAAGGCGGCCGCGGCGCGAGGGGGGTGGGCTTCCTCTCCCTCCCGCTGCAGCTGCATCGCGGGACGCGGCGCCCCCGAAGGCGGCGGAGGCGGGAGCCGCTCCCGCCGCCCGCGGCGAGGCCCCGGCGCCGGCTGCCGAGGGGCCAGGTGCGGCTGCGGGCCCGGGGCGGCGGCCGCGGCGCGGCCTAGCGCCTCCGCGCGGCGAGGGGGCGGGCGCCCGCGACCCCCCTCCGCTTCCTCCGGCCGCCGCCCCGGGGGCCGGCGCCGGCCGCGGGGAGCGGCCTCCCCCGCCGCCTCGCCTCGCCTGGCCGCGGGGCGCCCCCGGCCGAGCCCCCGCCGCTGCCACGTCGCCCCGAGCGCGGCCGCCCCGCAGGCAGCGGAGGCCCCCGCGGGCCGCGTCGCCCGCGCGGAAGCCCTCGAGGCGCCGCGCCCGGGGGCTGCCGCGCCGGCTGCCGCCTTCCCGCTTTCCCCGGCCGCTCCGGCCCCCAGGGCGGCGGGATGGCGCGAGGGGACGGAGGCCGCCCGCGCCCCGCCGAGCCGCGGCCCGCGGGGCCCCCGCGGAGCTGACGCCCCGCGCCGCGGGCCCGGCCCCGGCCGACGCTTCGTCGGGAGGCGCGGGCGGCCCTCGCGGGCGGCGGGACGGCCCCGCGCGGGGAGAGGCGCCCGTGCGGCTGCCGCCGCGGTACAGGCCTGTCCGTCCGGACGAGGCACGCGTTGGAAGGACTGACGGCCCAGCGTCGAGGCCTTCGGCGCAAAGAGGGCGCGTGGTTGCGAGCAAAACGACCGCGCTGTTAAGCTTGAAAGTGCGAATCAGGCAGTCTGTCTCCCAAAGAGCGAAACCAGGTAAAACCGTCTTCACAAAGACATTTACTTTTAGGAAAAAAATACGAAATGCAAAGTTCAGAAAACAGCTGTGATGGGCTATAGTTTCGTTACTCAGCCATGCACCGTTACTTATCCTTCACCTGATCTACGGGCCGCTCTGATGTGGGCCCCATAACGTAAATATGCTTCAGAGCAACTGTAACGTGGTGGTGGAGTGGAAGAGCACTTTTACGATGAAATTCAAAGAACGGATTTGCTTGGACTAATTATTCCAGAGTTAAAAATGGAATAGCTGTTCTAAAGTAACTCCAGCAATAGGATCTCGTTAATCTAGAATAAAAAGCTCTATAGCAGATTTATCAGTAATGAACCAGCCTGGATTTCTTGATGTTACTTTCAAAATCCTAGCTCCGAGTATGCATATATGAATTTCTCATACAACAAGCCATTTCAGAGATTTGGCTCCCCCCGTTTACTGCTTTCCAGAATGGTCGTAGCTCCCTGAAATTAATTCTGACATTTAGGACAGTGAGGCAAATTCTCTCTTACGCCGTGACACAGGAACAGACCTGAATGTACCAGCTTATCAGATATAACTTAATTCAGCAGCAGAAGTAGACTAAAAAAGTGTTGGAAATTATCCAGGTCCTTTGCTCTCAAGAAAGCAAGGTCCATACTATAGTGTATAAAGAACAGACAAAAAAAAATGTATATTTTAAGCATATTTGATTTAGCACCATGGCACCAAATAACCGCCTTCTTTAAAAGGACTGTTTTATTTCAGCCAGTTTGCAGGCTGCAGCAGCAATATGGAATGACTAGCAAAAGTCACTCTCTATTTTTTATTCTAGGTGTTCTCAGCTCCTAAAATCTGGGCGTTTACCCCATTTGATGTGAATCTCTGACCAGAATCTGTTGTATTAAAAGGATAATTCTGGAGAAAGTTTACAATTATGCAAACAGTAGATTGTGGCCGTTATTTTTGGCCAGTTAAGATTGTAACAAAATGCCAGTATAAGTTTCTTTGTGTCTTAAGAATCAACCATTTCTTTGACCAACATTAGTAACAGGGAATGAGAGAGCAGTTTCATTAGATAAGCAGCAGTGAAAAGGAGTGATCTTTTCTTGGCACTCTGCTGGGCAGTTTAAGGATTAAAAGCTACTGAGAAGATGGGCTGACACCACCAGAAAAAAGCATAATAGCTACAGAATTGGTTTTGTAACAGTGAAGTATTTGCTGGGACGCTTCCTCCGAGAATTGTATTCTGTTCCCCCACAACTCCTCAATTAAGAAGCATCCAATGATGTAAAAGCAGGGTGAAGAAGAGCCAGGACTGTACTCAGGGGCACAGTATATGACACTGAATAAAGCATAGGGCTCAACCTTAATTACTGAGTTGCAGGCTGTAGATCTGTACCCAGCTATGCTAAGCCCTTTCCTCCTAACACGACTGTCTCCTGCTCCCAAGCTGCTTCCCCTTTGGTCTCTCATGAAGGAAGTCATAATAGGAACAAGTCGAGCTTGTCAACGTTTTTGTCACTTCTACAATTTTCAAGCTTAATTTCAAAGTAGTCATCAAATAGAAACTGTCTTCTGCGTTGAACTGGATCTTGCTCAGCACCTTAAGATTTTAGTTTTATTAAATCTTAGTTGCAAATGCAAATTGCACTTTGTACCCAGTACAATATACTTCCTTTATTTAAGCTTTGAAGCATTGGGCAATATCAATTGAATATGCCCTTTATCATGGTATATTTTATATTATTTTCAAAAGCTTAATGTCTAAGGCATATGTATGCAAGGGTAAGAGAAAAGGGTCAATAAATGCAGTGTAAGCACTTAGTGGAGTTCACACAAATACTTGTTCATTCTCCCTCCAAAATGAAAGAAGTTGCCTGTCATAATGCATTAAAATTCTTTCACAAGAAGAGCTTTCTCAACACAATTTAATTCTCCCTCATGTTGGGCTTTGCAGATGAATAAGGATTACCATTGCATGTCCAGGAAAGATAAATTTGAAGAGGGTAAAAATAACCTCTTACGCATTTAATGAGACACTGGAGACCAAGAAGCTAAGGCTTTGGAAGTACATGGTTTTGTCTGACATGCTTTTCATATAAGAGATGCATGTTGTGTTCTCTTCCGGATGATGTAATCCTCAGGGTGACCCTCATGTGCTTTTGCCATCATATGACACTCTACTGAATATACAAAGTTCCTTTGTGCATAGACTCCTTATTTAAAACTTTGAGAATTTCGTTCAAAGCTTTTTTTTTTTTCCTTTTTGAAGAGACTACTTTTTACTTGAAGATGCATTCAGATTAATGTAATATGTCTTTGGAGTATTTATGCAATCTTTTTCATGAATTTGAAACAGCCCTTTCAACTGCAGAGAAAGAAGTACTGCTTTATTTCCTACTCACAATGAAATTAAACCAGCAATTACCACAAAAATGTGAAATTTATGACTGCACAGAACCTGATTCTGTTACTTCCACTTTAAATTTAATAAAAATAAAGTGGAAGAAAAAAAAAGATTTAAACATGGCTTTCAAGCAGAAATATTTTTAAGCTTTCAGTACTTTTTTTTTTTTTTTTTTTTTTTTAATGATACCTTAGGCAAAACCAAGTTTATTCCATATTCACTAACAGTAGTTACCAAAGCAGCTAGGAATCCAGTGAAAAAACAAGGGCAGAACAACAGACACAAAAATAACGAACTAGAGATAAAAGTGAAACAGTCCTCCACAAAAGACACCAGTTTTGGAACTGCTTTTATGCTCTAGCAGATTTTTATAGCACTGTGGAATACTCAATAGCCAGAGGAAAATATTTTATCCCTACTTCATAAAGGACTTGAACTTAGATATTTACTAGGTATTCTGAGTGAATGTTAATTCTCCTTCACACTGAGGCAGTTCAAATCCTGGAGTTTCTAATTTCTGTGGTATTCTTCATAAAATAGCTTAATAGTTTTCATATTATATTAATTCAGCTCTTCTTAAAGAAATATATATCAAAGTTGTTATCTGGACCCTTGGAAAGCAGGAGAAGTAGGTTCACATAGCAGATGATGAATGATAGCAGGGTGTCAGGTTCTCTTTCCAGAACCTGATCTTCTTAACCAAAATTGTTATTGGCATCCCCAAGGATGGCAACAAAGCCGTTCTTCTTCTTTTAAAATCTGGGCTGGGGAAAACAGTAATCCTGTTGCCCTTACTTTGCAAGGAGCACTGAATCACCCTCGCACTTGCTTTGCCTCTATTATTTCTTCTGTCTCTCTGGTGTAAACAAGGATAGTACCCTTGATCATAGGTGCACTCCTAATATTCTGGTCAGTGAAGCTACACTTGAGCTGGGACTATTCGCACTAGGAGAAGACGGTGAGAACGAGGAGGTCCTATTGACCTCTTCAGCTGAAAGCCAGCATGTGTGGCAGCCAGCAGATTCTCTCAGTTTCTTAGTGACTGTATCTCCGTTTAGTAGCCACAACCATAATACCAAAGGTAAACTCAAGACAGAACACAGTAGTGTTATAGAAATCTCTACACATATTCATTTCTGTTTACTGTGGTTTTGCATTTATATTTTTAGATTACTGAAAGCTGTAAACTTGTCAGACCTATATTCATCTGCAGAATTGGGGATGAACTCAGTGACTCAGAGGGTCCTTTCAGTCTGTGTTTGTAATTTAGTTTGCATTACATTATATAGTAAGCAAGGGGTTAAAGCTTGTCACCACTTTGATTAAACGTTTCCAAACAATATTGATGTTCATAAACCCCTCAATAACAACATCTGCTTTATGAATTGAATCATCTGACATGGAGCAGATAAATTGAGGGTCATATTTTTCAAAAGCAAAGTTTATCAGGAACATAAACTCCATTATTCAAAAGGGAAAAAAACCTACCTAAATGCTCTTAGCTTTGAATGGTACTTAGATGATGTCTTTTCAGAGATTATTACTTAGTTATTTAAATAATCTAAAAGCTTTTATAGGTTTTTCTCCAAAGTTACAAGTTTTCAGTAACCTAATGTCTGCCAAATTCAGTTTCTGCTGGTTTGTAGCTTTGATTAGAGAGATCCTAAAACTGGAATCTCTGTTTAACATAGAAGAAAACACTGCTTTTCTGGACACTTCTAGGTTACATTTTTTTTTCCCACATTGGCCTGAAAGAGACTAGAAGGGTTGACTTTCACCGTGTGCTACAGTGGTCTGGCAGACAGTAGGTTTTAGCTTTTGAATATGAAGAGAGAACTATGAGGCTTGATTTTTGTCATCCTGGTCACTGCTAGTCCAAGTTCCAAACTAAACACTGACTTATTTTGAATTTTGATAAAGACTGTCTCATATCTTTTTTCTTATGTTGCTTTAAATCTAAACACATCAAATCAAATGCATGATAAGTATTACCGTGACCTACAGGTGACTCTACAAATCAGTTGGAGCCAAAATACAATTCTTTACTCTGGAAAAAAAAATCAATACCAGAATGTTTAGCACAATATTTATGGAAACTGTTATTACTAAAGCATCCAGAATACAAACACATTTCCTTTAAAAATAGATTGTCTTTGAGCTTTCATAAAACTACTGGAAAGTCTTCATACAATCACATTCTTGAGCCATCTCTTATGAAAGTTTCAGAGCAGCCATCAGCAATTGCTCTTTTTGCAAAGCCGGTCTGTGTGTTACCAGGATCTTGCTAAAGGCAAAATTATCAGGGATCACTCACAACTTCCTCCTTTAGCCCTCAAAACTACCCTTATAGCCACATCCTAAAACAGTGGCAATAGCAGGTCTGCCCAGCTCCTGACTGGGCTTCACTGAAGTCACGCAGCAGTATGCCGAGAGGGACAGATGGCTCTACCTGTAGCTCCCGTCTCGCAGTGATGTGGCTGTTCTCTGTCTCATAGATGATCTCTTGCAACATCTATCGCTTAGAAAGCAAGTAAATAAACCTGATTTATGAAAGAAGAGTCAATTTGCATCTACTGTCTTCAAGAAGTCAAATGGTCAACCACCTTACAGAATTTTTTGGCTGGTCTAAACCAGCATAATTGTCTTATTTGACTTCTTTAAAAATTTTTGTAATCTAGTATCTTGCATAAAACCCGAACTTCATTGAAGCTAAAATCTGCAAGTGGCTCATTAGCCAAAGGACTTTCTTTCTAGATTTTTAGTAAATGTGTTTTTTACCTCTTGTATGTATTTTGGTTATATTTAATAGAGAAGAGATGTTAGGCCATCTTTTTTCTTGATACTTCAATTTATATAGATGTCAGTGTAAGGAGGAAAGACAGGGTTTTGAGAAATCCAGCATGGTCTTAACTAAGAATTAGTGTGTGAGAACTAGATACACCAACTATTCTATCACATGACTTTGGTCATGAGGGAGAAAATAAAATTAAAGATGAACCCAACAGTGGAGTTCCTGGAGTCTGTTTAAGTCTCAGAGGAGGAAAAAAAAGAAACTTTCTTGGAGTGCTATTAGCCTTTAGTTGTTGATTACATAGTAAAACAGAAGTATTTACTACTTTTGATCTCGTTTTGATCTCGTCCATCATCTTTTGAAAAACAACACCAGTTTTAACAGGTGTGCCACTGGAATTACTGTCCTGTCTACCTTAGCACTAGACAGCAATAGTTCATGAACCACTAAAATCAGGCTTTTAATTTCAGTGCTTGGAACTCTGTGCCCTAGACCTCAGTTTGCTCAACTTTTTTTTCCCTTCGTATTATTACTAAAATCACTGAGTGACCTGTCTGTGAATTTCCACCCCCTGCTACAGTGGCCACAAATGAGCAAAGCGTGTCCTATGTGTAAATCTTTCATGCAAAAAAGATGCTTGTTTCTCCACCTCTGAAAACTGAATGAAAACAGTGGCAGCATTATTACAAACCACTAAACATTATTACAAACCGCTAGTCCTTTCTGTCTATCGTATTCCCTTGAAAAATGGTTGGGGCCCATTTTTGCCAACATCTCCATGGACATCCACATCTTACTGATTTTCAATACCAAGGTTATTCCTTCTTTTTCTTGTTTTCAGACCTTAATATTCCCTGTCCAAGCCTAGGTTTTCATTCAGTCTTATCACAGAGCCAGGCTGTTTGGCACCAGGGTGGGGGGTGGAGGGGGGTGTTTTTACCATCTCTCAAGTTCTTTCTTTACCATCTCTCAAGTTCTTTCTCTAAGGTGGAGAGTGATAGTAACTAAAAAGGCACACTACGAATTCAGGTCCAGTACAGAAGAGAGCAATCAGCTAGACCCATCTTTCTTGATACTTTTCAGACCAGTAGATCATGTTGTGACCAGACACCGGATTTTCCTGCAGTCATTGAGAGAAGAGAGAAAAGATCAGTAACTAAAGAAATCACCATTGAAGGAACAGTGGGAGACAAAGCCAAAAACAAAGCAAAGACGTTATGTAAGTAAAGGTATCCTATCTTTAAGTGATTCAGTGCATAGGACAGCCCTGAGCTGACAGCTATGTCATCCCCAAAATTCATGTTCAAGCAAGCTAAAACAGAGCAAGAAACAAGCCAATGAGGAGAACAAACATGCAGGAATTCTCCACTGCTCCTTAATGGGAAGTAGCTCAGGAGTGGTGGGAAGCCCAAGCCGCGATGGCACCACATGGAAGGCAGCCAAAGCACGATAGCATCTATAAAGTTCCACGTTTTTCTGCCATGCATGTGTGACCACATTACCCTTTAGGTAATGAGATTTATGATGTATTTCAATAGTTTAGGTTTGTTCCTCTCTATACAATGGGACTCAACTTCAGCTACAGGCAGGTAAGAGCTGCTGCAGCTCTTACATTTCACAAAGACCCAAACTGATAATACTGTTAAGGGGCGAGTTGAGAACATGTAGAATTGTTCCCTTTTGTGATCTCCTCTGCTAGAACAAAGTCCACAGTCTGCTGTACTTACCCATGATGAAATCCTGGCCAAGCTTATTTTGAAGCAATGCTCTCAAATTGCTGCTTAAACACATGCAAATGGGAGGTGCAGGCTGAGCTCCTGCTGGTTGAGAGCAACTGTTTCAAGCCTGTTGACTGAGTGTACAGCTGGGGATGCAGTTCTTGCCTGCCCATTCCTACGAGGCATTAAAATTAGCCGGCAGGGTCGTGGCAGTTCCAGAGTGAGCCCAAGACAGTTGGTGATGTGGCATGCTGACAGAAGGGCAAGCACTCGAGAACCAAGCTGAGTTACCGTAGGGATCACAAAACCACAGACGTTTCCAAGCATGTGGTTCTGGTCATGGTGTACGGCAGGATGCTGAGGGTAATCGGTTGCAGCAACAGGAACCATTCAAAGCTGCACATTCCAAACCTGCCAAGCCAGCAACTTGCCAGAAGCGCAAGAAATACATTCAGGATGGGCAGTGAAAAGCTGTGGGGAACACTGGCAAAGCAAGGGATGGAGGGGAAATCTTGGGACAAAAAGCCAAAGCTTTTAACGGGAAATAAACGTGACGATTTTAGTTTTGCTATCAGTTCATGCATTTTCTCTGCAGCTAGCCTAGGGTGCCGTACGCGGTTTGCTGCGGTGAACCGTTTTGTATTGTATTGCCATCTAGTGTCTGCTTTGGAAAACAGCTCCGATAGGAGGGGAAAAAACCCTGAAACTTTCAGTGAGTTGCAAGCAATGGTACTGCCTGTTCAAGCGTACTGAGCTCATCCCTTTTGCATTTTTTATCATTTAGTTATGAATGAAAGTACATCAGATATGGCTGGCACCTGGCTTTTAAGAGCTCACTGCAGGAGCATATCCTGAATCTGTAATTAAAGAGTTTATAAAGGGTGAAAGAATTTAAGAATTATCAGAGCATCCAGTCTCAGGGTTCGCAGCCAGCCTCAGTGAACTTATTCATGATTTGCCTTTTTAAATATTGTATTGCTTTATAGCCAAGACCTCAAAAATAGTCACTTGCACTAAATTTAAGCACTGGCATTTAGACTTCTGCAGTATTTTTCTCTGCATCCTGATATGTGGAAAAGAGTGCTTGAAAAGATGGGAACAAGAATTATCTCCCATTCTAATCTAGTCCTTCACCCCTACCTTAGACCACAGGCAGTGGTACTTCACAGAACTGAGATTACAATAAGAGCTGTTGCAGACACTTAGCAATTCTGTAATTAATAGAGCATGAGGGGACTGAACCAGAAATTTGGCTCACACAGCACAAATGCCACGTAGAAGAAAAACAGCGCAGATCTACAATGGTAGTCAGACTATAAAAATTACAATTTAATAGGCACCTCTGTACTGGCCAGATCCTCCACACATACTACATAAGCTGCTCTGCTCATACAGATTTAACGTCATCTACCCAAATTTACACCTGGTTTTGCTGTGCAACAAGAATAAAAGACACAGCCAACAGAGGTGAAGAAGCAGGCACTCCTGCCAAGTCTTCAGTAGCCAGGTATCCTGCCTAGCGGGGGACTTGTGCTCTGGCCTTCCCTCTAGTCTCTTGAATCTCAATTGGAGTATTTCTCTTCATAGTAATTAAACTAGTTTTAGATTGCCCAATATAAACAACTGCGTCAAAACAGTTGTCTTTTGGGTCAGGAGCCCTAGCAGTTTGTAGTAACACAAAACCAGAGACCTTCAACCAGGACAGCCCCCTTTTTCATAACATACCACCACTGCAGACTTAAAATGGCATGTGCATCAACAGGCAATCTCATATTTTAGCTGTGAGCATTGGATTCAGCCTAAAGGAGGGATTTACGCTGACGCTGTTGCAGAGATGCAGGTTGTGAACAGGCAAGGCAGAGCTGGGCACTGGTTATCCCAGTAATACAACAGCTGTGCAGAAGAAGATCTGAAACACTCAGGGACTGACCCCTGCATTCCCAATACCAATCCTGCGGTGCCTGCTCTGTGGCCCTGTCCTGCATGGCCCAGCCTTCCTGCCTCTTACTAATCCTGCTTCTCCCGCTCCTCTGTGGCTTTCTGCACAACTTCCAGAGCTCACAGACCCCCAGGGAGCAAGTCCGTCACTATGATAAGGTGTGAGTGTGTCTGGGCCATTTTAGCTCTGGAAGTTGGACTGACAGAGATGCTAACTTAGCTGGTAGTTTTCCACAGGTAGCTGGGGTAGACATGTAAGCAAAATTAGTTCTGTTTAATGAAGTCCCACAGATACTAACATAGTTAAAACCATGGTTAAGCCCATCCTAACCTAAGGATAGTCAAATTCATCTGCTTACACTTGATAATGAGATCCAGATAAGCCTAGCTGTATTTAAGCTGGCTCTAGTAATAATTAGAAGAAATATCTTAATGCACAAAGTCATTCTACAAACTGAAGCTTAGAGAGGGTTGCTGCATCCCAGGAGATTCACATGAGAGGTTGTGAAACCATACACACAAAATGAATATGCCACAGAATATAGTCTTCTCACATACGTGCTCTCCCCCAAATTAGACTATTACTTAGCTTGCACTGTTTTTTCTTTCTGTGGTCACACGTGTCTTTCCCTAGCCCATAATCAGTGCGCTGGCTGACCCCTTTATGATGAAGAAATGTATGTTATTTACCAGACTACATTATATTGCCAGCTGCTTTTTCAGAATTGAGTTGCTCTTAGGCTTTATGCCAAAGTCCCTGCCCACAGCAGCTCCAGCTGCTCCGAGTTGCACAAACAGTGCATGCTAATCCATTGCTGCCTTTTTTCCTTGCTGTGTCCTTCATGTTCTTGCATACCTCTGTGTCTGACTCTTCTTTCCCTTTTTCTGCTTCATCCTTACACCATTTTCCTCCACATTCTCTTTTCTCCTCCTGCCACCTCCCCTTCTCCTCACCCCACAGAAACAGATCAGTTTGTCTGCAAATAACTAGGGACTTGGGTCCAAGGCTGCTTTTGCTAGCTTCCATCTGCCTCCAAGAAAGGCATTTCCTTCCAAAACAATATACTGATGAAAGTGGCATTCAGAGGAATGGGAAGAGCAGCAATGACAACTTTGCCTGCTACAAATGACACAGATGGAAGAAGAAATATTTGTTGCCCCCTGGCTAGCAGATGTCCTATCAGGTTTCTCAAGGAACCCCGAGCTTCACAGACATGATGAAGCAGCAGAAGTGCCAGTCTCACTTGTACACCTCTGGGAAGAGCCTTTCCGATAACAATGAAGAGTCCGAAATTAGAAAAGATCAGGATGATAATGATTATAAACATAAAAAGAAATAAAAGTGAGGAGAAAAAGCACATATTCTTTCACTTTCCATTACCCAACCAACTTCTGAGATTACTTGGAAAGACAGAGCATAAACAGCAGCAGGAGCACTCAGGCCCTCTCCAGGCAGTAACTCTCAGTCTGCTGTGGGCTGTTGGGAACGGAGGGGGATTACGCACAACGCCGAGAGCTAACTGTGTCCTACTGACTCTGTGAAAGACACCCGAGCGTCTGCGTAACTGAGCTCTTGGAAGAAGTGTTCCCAGCCATTCTACACCATTGTTCCAACTGAGGATCAACAAATCTTTTAGCAAACATGCTTTTTTTTTCCCCCAGAAAATAAACATTCCTACTGGAAAAAGAAAATATCCTTGTGTTATTTAAAGGAAATTAAAACTACACCCAGGCTTTCATCCATATAGTGCAAAGAAAAGAAGGTAGAGTGACAGAAGCAACCTTTTTCTTCTTCCTTCCTACCACTTCACTGTTGTTCCTAAAAATTTTTAATAAAACAACCAACCCCTATTATCCATCAGGCAAGGGCAGGCATGTAGTTTCACCAACAGCCTCTCTGAAGAGGCAATGCAGAGAGATCTAGGCATCACATCCCCTGGCAAAACCCAACATCTGTGTCACTATCTCTGAAGAGCTGCCAGCAGCATAACAGGAGATACCAGCCACATCAAACTGCCCTGTAAAACAGCCAGTAAGTCTTACAGAGTAAGATGGTTTTCTTTCTGCACCGGAATAACAAACTGCTTGTTCAGACAAACAGTGTAAAATAGTGCCTGACAATTGGATTCATTCACTTTTTAGGTCATTCAAAAAGTAAGGTCAGCAGAGACCAAAACTGATACCTAATGGCTGCTCAGCAGCTTGAGCAAACCAAACAGCACAAGCATCTGCAGGACAACAGCAGTGCTCACGTTTCTGGCAGTGTCAGACCTGAAGGCTGAAGACTAAATTGTCAGGGAGGACAGATGAAAGACAGGGAGCTGGTCTGAACCTCCCCTGCTGGCACAGTGGGGTCAGCTGCCTTTCCACCTCCCTGAGCCCACATCAGAGCAGCTACCTGGGTAGCTCCTTCCTCCTCCAACCCTTGGAACATCTTCAATACACTGACAGTCACACATGTCCCTGTTCTGAATCTGCCCAGTTACCCTGGTTTGTTCTGCAGACTGAGCACTGCGAGTCAGGAAGGAGCAAACCCCAACTTTCTGCTGTTCCAGTCACGTTTGAGCTTTCTGCTGTTTGACTCAAGTATTTACACTAACCATAAAAAAAAAAAAAAAAAAAAAAAAAAAAAAAAAAAAAAAAAAAACACTCCCTAAGCATGAGAAGCAGGTGTAGACTGGTGCTGGCAGACCTCTAGGAGTTGTGTCTCTGCTACAAAGACAGACACAACCAAAGGGAACTTGTTTTTATAAAAGCAAAGCTGAATTTGAGAGCTGTTAATATAAAACCATACAACTACAAGCTAAAACAGAATTAATTCTTTCTCCATCCTACTAAAGCACAAGTCTAAGTTACTCTTTGGATCTAGGTAAGATCATGCTTTAAAAACCTCCTCCCAAAGCTCTCAACAACAGGTTCATCAGTCTTCTACTTGATATATAGATGCCTGCCTTTTAAAAGGAAAGGTATTAATATCGGGTCTCCAAGATTTTGATTAGTGGCTTAATAAAGCCTCATTGCTCAATTGGAGATAATGAGAAGCTATGTTCTGCTGCTGAATCGAATACTTTATGTCTGCATCAATTTGAATTCCAAGGCAGAAGCCATACAGCAAAATAAGCCCTATAACACTTCAGAATAGTGGAAGTCACCTGCACATTCACTCAATATAATCTGGAATAAGAACACAAACCATCTTAGTTGGGAACATTCTCATCACAGAAATTAAGGAACAAGTATTTGTGATTATGAAATTGCCAGACTGTCCCCCCGTCGCTTTGAATGCGCCTGAACACTAGGATACTGTTTTAACCTACAACTTCTATGTAAAAAAGTAGAAACCAGGGTTTTGAGCAGAATACAAAGAACTTATCTTTTTAATGTCAAGTAATATGCAACAGCATATACTAAAATGCTCTAAGAGCATTGTTTTTTTCCTTCTCTCTCTAAACTTGAGATTTGTAATTCAGTGTTTATACTGTCTGAAAAGCAGAAATAATTGGCTTGGAAAAAAGATAAAATATTATTTAGAACAATGAATTATGCAAGCCCTATCAAGAATTTATTTTAAACTATTTTGCTCTTAAGATGTATAATCTCTTTAAAACTATACACTAAAGTCATTAGTTTAAAAGTTATTTCTGCCTGTTAAGCACATTACAGTATTTTAGCATAGGACTTCCACAATTTGATTTGTCCACTTGCTGGCATTTTAAGGTAAAAACTACAGAAGTGTTTTAAAAACATAGACATAAAGGTGGTCAAAAATCTTCCAATATAAAGAGAATTGGGCAGGGTACATTTGGGGCCTTCACAGCTTGTTCTTCTAACCTAGTACTTCCTTCTGTAAAAAACCTTAGTATTTGTGGGTCCTGCCTATTAAAAAAAAAAAAAAAAAAAAAAATTAAGCTTAGTTAACCAACTTTGACACTTACTTGTTAAAACAATTAGAAATCTGAGTAAGCATCCTTATAACTCACTTAAGCATATATACAAACACACATACACATACAGACTAACTCAAATTTGATTTGTATATTTAGCCTTGATCAGTAAGTAGCATATATACATATATATATATATATATATATATATATGCACACACACACTCAAAATAATCATTAATTAGGTGCTTTCAGGTTTTTTTGCGTATTTTTTTTTAAAATAAGTTCAGAAAACTGATCTTAATTGTTTTCATCATATTTACTAAATCCTTGGGCTTTACTGGTCCAAGTTACCTTTCCCTGGTCCTGTGGGTTGATCCAGCAAGGAGAGACTTCAGCCTTTAAAAAACAGAAGCATTTGAGTATATTTTTTGAAATTGTAACTTTTGTAAATATTTATATAACTAAATTTTACTATCTCATCTAGGGGGATCTCCAAAAGCACCTATGTCTGAATTACTGAATACACAGCAGGTGACAGTGTAACATCAGGTAGCAGATTCCTTTCCCCAAGACTAAACACAGCAACATCCGCAGTCTGGAATTCAGCTAGTAACCCACTCTCCAAATTCAGCATAGGCAAAATTCCCCTCCAGGCACTGTATTTTTTCTTTGTATACAGAAAATGGCCAGAGAAAATAGCCATTCACTATGTAAGTTTTCAAACTACATATTCTCCTTGCCTTGCTTTGTTATTTTCCCAGTATTTTCTAATGACAGTTTTACCATTTAAACAGGTCTGGCTCTTGTTCTTTTGTCATTTGCATGCATACACATACATTCATTTACAAAAAATTTCTCTGTTAGATCAGCCCTTCAGCACAAGCTCTCATTATAGCAAATGCAAAATTATACAATCAGACCAAGTGTCCTAGCAAATACACTCTGCTGGTTAAATGCACACCATTCTACAAACTTTTTTGTGGTTGATTAAGTAGAAATTGTATTCTGTCAAGTTATAATGTGAATTATGTTAACTGGTTTAATGATACTATCAAGTGTAGAAACTATAAACAGAATAGTCCTAAAATCCTACCTAGCGATTTAAGAGTTTTATATAATACTATATATAGTATACAGAGTTATATATGAGTTATATATAATACTATATGTAGTATTTCTGCAGCACAATGTCAATTCACAGATCCAGGAATATTCTTCTATTGATACAATAAACCTTAGTCTCACCTTCAGACTTTAAGTCTTCAGACTTCTTCAGTTTTTGTTAGTGAGTTTTTGGTTTTTAATTTTACTAGATAAAAATTTTCTCACTATCTTTTGCAGCATATATGAGAAAGCTGGATGTAATTTCAGGAACACTCGTCACCACCGCCAGCGAAAGCATTAGTTCTGCTCTGCCCTCGCCGCACGGCTGACGGACTGCGTGCCACCTCCCTCTGCACTGGAAGGAGCGTTTGCATGGCCCCTCTGAGAAGGGGATTGCACTAGCGTGATCCAAATTCAAACTAACTGAGAAAGGACTCAAGAAGCAGCACAGAGGGTGGGTGCTCCCCAAATACAGGCACATGCAATTAATTTTCCAGTTATGTAGGAAAATTAAAACTGTTTTCTGTTTCTCTTAGATAAAAATTAGCAAGAATATTTATTTAGCCTCACACTAAAATCTACTTAGGACCAATGAAAAAGGTGACTTCTCAAAACAAAAATCACAAGCAGAAAACACAATTCCTTTTCTCTTTTATTGATACTGCCAATGTGACTACCTTTACGCAGGCAGATTGCTTTCCTACAAACACACTTTTTGTATTAATTTGGAAGTAGCATTTTGCACTCTATGCCTCCTAAGGTTATCCAATTAACACACAGTTATACTTTTAAGAATCTGTTTCCACATTTTTCTCTTTAGCAATGACATTCGCTTTTTTCAGATCTGTGTAAAGGTTACTTGGCAAGAATACATGCATATGACATTAAATGGAGACCAATCCACCACTAAAAGGTAATGCACATAAAACATAATACAGTACTTCGACATCTTTTCAAATAAATACCCACATACAAATGTAGTAATTTTAAATGCAACAATATTTCTTATGAATCAATACTGTAACAGAAGATGGAAGTATAAGTCCCCACATCTAGGAATAATAATGCTTTTTCCAGCAAACAGAAATCTTTTCCCCCACTGACAATATTATTTCAATTTGTACTTTTTCTGAGGAGTGGGAAGGCTTCCCCCCGACAAGTACCAATTTAATCATTCACGTAAGCCTCAACAAACAGTACCAAGGGAGGGAGGTACAGCTTGTTGATGCACTTTTCTGTTTCTGTTTCCTGAAATTACAATGATTAGATACAACATGCAAGAGAAGATATTAATGTTCTTTCACATTTGCAAACAATACTATGGTTAACTGCGTCCACCACCGTACAAAGCTAACATAACATCAGTATTCCCAATACGTTCTCTGTACTGTAACCACAAATGTGTTAATACATCTTGCTCATTTGTTCAGTATGAGTCCATTTGGTTCCCAAAGTGTATTTGGGTTTGTATAGGCTTTTTTTTTTCTCTCTATACCCCTGAATTTGCAAGGATTTGCATGATGAAATATCATTGACTAACAGAATTTTTTACAATTTTTTGTATATATAACCTCTATAGTAAGACTACCCATTAAAAATGTGCGAAAGGGGAGTTCACTTTGCACTTATTGCTCCATGTCTTTACTAACTTCCAAAACAGCCGTTCCTTTTCTTCTTGTATAGACTGAACTATTCTAAGATTCTCCCTTAAAATTATTAAAGGCACTACTGGCAATAATTAATGACAAAAAGGCGCTGAAATATAACACCCTATCATTGACAACTTTAGAATTTTTCTTTCTAAATGTACCATAATTTGGCACAATAAAATGAAAAAGTAACAAAACAATTCCAATTTGGAATTTAACCGGTACAGTTGTATAAAATTCTGTTAATCAATAATACCTCAACTTCCTAAAACCCAGGAATTCTGGAATTTATAGGTAATACTACTTATTTAATATTTTTCAAGTGCCTATTACTGTTTTAACCAGAGCAAAGTCAAGTTTTCTTCTTGTTACATTGAACTATTCCTAAGAATAATAATACAATATGAAAAAAACCCCAGAATTGGAATACCCTGGATTTCTTAATGAACATGGCAGTTAAAAAAAAATCAGTAATTTAAACATATAAAGCTTAACATTTCATAATAATAAAAAAAAGCTGCTGAAGCACAGCACATGTATAGTTTAGCAGAGCTCCTGGTTTTTGTTGAAACTCTTTCTAAACACAATCTAGAGCCAAAAAAACCCTCTGCCACATGCTGATGTAGAAATCAACAATCACAAGCCCCAATTGGAGAGAAACTATGAGCACAAACCACTGCATTTATATAAACTCTTCTACATAAGTAATTAAAGAAGCTAAAGTAAAATATCAAAATATCAAAAGTGCACAGGTTTAACAATCAGATAAAAAATGAGTATCCTCAATACAATAAGAAATTCCCCCATCTCAACATTTCTAGTAGATCTAAAACTAATATGGTGATCACTACAGTTGAAGTAGGTTTCTTCAGCACTTGTAAGTTTTCTTACTGCAGCAGCACTTACAGGTAAAGCTTGTTTGTTTTATAGCTTGAGACATAAGAGGAAAGTTACAGGTAGCATATAGGAAAAGGAGTTTTTAAAAGTTAGGTAGGGTCAGGTCAGAGGTTTCCATTCTTTGTGCAACGGGCTACCACTTTTAACCATAAGGAAAGAGGCTAAGAAATGCTGTTGCACTGTTGGAAAGGCCTTCTTCAGGGACTACTCTACAGCTGAAAATGGAAAAATAAAATAACATTAGAAAAAAATCAGTGTTTATTTCTCAATTAAAGAACTGACAACTTAATACAATGTGCTGCAAAAGCTCCATAGCAGGTTAGTTGGTTGAGGGGAGTCTGTTAGCTTACAGGGTAGAAGCAGCTGTTTTAGCTTGTAGATGCTTTCCAAGCTGATGAAACAGTGCTTTATGGGTTTAGCCTGGAAGCAATAGCTTTGCAGAAAGAAGGTTTCTTACAAGTACTGAATAAAGCTATGCTGTTCAAGCACAAGTCAACAGCAATGAGTGTGCAAGAGACATTTTCAGTGAAGCTTTAGGTTCTCCAGAAACATGCAGGTCAGTATATCATGCAGGCCAATGCAGAGAACAGTAATCATTAGAAGAGCCTGCTTGCAGAGGTAGGTGGTGGCTTAAGAAGTTCTCCATGCGATATCCCAACCCATTGAAAATGAAATGAAGGACTTTGACCAAATGTACATTTCAAGAAATTGTTAATCTTAAATATATTATAATCATTATCTAAACATACAAACAGCAGGATCAGGTCACCTTATGCACCACTGCTCATTTCTTTTGTAACATGTACTAAAAGAAGTCAAACTGAAACCTTGACAAGCTCAAACAGCTGTGAGGTTTCTTGGTTTGGTCTTCATTGTTGTTGTTTTTAAAAAATATCCACAGAAACAAATGAAGATGGAAATGATTACTAAACCTATTGTATAATAGCAAAATTGTTCATATTTGGAACTGAAAAGATAAGTCAAGACTGATAGTAATAGTCACTGTCTGATAACACTGAAATCTTTCTATAAAGTTCCAGTTAGCATGAAAGAAACCCTAACAATGAATTCAATTCGTTTCTTGAATTTACCTTTTTGCCATTAGGATTTTATGACAATACTGCCATCAGAAATGGAAGCAGTGAAAACTGTATTAAAGCTCCCTACTGTAGCAGAAGCAAAATGATAACTGTTTCTATTGGAGCAAGGAAAGTTAGCAAATGCTTGCTTTTACAAGGTATTTTTAAATCCACACACGATGCAGGGGTGATAAGAATAAAGGCCTTTTGGAAGATTGTGCAGCAAAGAAGAGAAAAGCAGGATTGAAAATTGTTAAAAGATGTTTCTAAAATATCAAACCTGCTGCTTAGCAATATTAAAGCTCAAATTCAGGAGAATTCAATGTTTTCTAAACACATAATAACAGATGCACAGAACCTAGTTTCTAAGGCCAGAATTGATATTTGTTTCAATCTCTCATGCAGTGATGTTTGGGCAGCATATTAGACTTCAATCGTTTAGGGTTTTTCCTCTCAACATTAGCAAAAGCAGTTCTGGCATTTGAATGTGGCTTTATAATGTTTCCTAGCCCTGTAGCAAGGTTTCCACAGCTCTGTTAGATTTCTTTAAAATCTCACTGTGTGAATTTCAGAAGTCTTTGCCCCCCGCCAACACCTGGGTAACCAAAGCCCCAAGCAGTTTCCCTTCACTGGGGAAACAGGCTGTGTTTCCTTATTACCTTATATTAGCATTGTGTATCTCCTGACTAGTTACAGGCAGAGCGGCAATGCACAGGAAGCAAGCTGCTGACCATCTATAAGAAATGGTAGTGAGATGAGGCAGTACTACACCAGGAGGATTAGAATGGCTTCAGAAAACATCTATCAAGCAGACAACTGTGCAGTCTCGCATTGCTTTTTAGTAATACTATAGGCATACAAAATTATTTGAAAGAGTACAAAATGAACAGGGCTTTACATTAAAACAAACTTTGAGGCTAGGCACTTTAAAACTCTGGTTAAAAAAAGTGTGCCTTATCGTGCTCCACAAATTTTCCACAATTTTAGAAGCAACATTTTTCAATCTTGTATCTTTATGTAGGCACCAATTATGAAGTACACTTTTGTATTATTAAACATATTGAAATTAAGCGGCTAAAAAGGCCCCTTAGAAGTTCAATAGCAGACAAAGGTTTGTTTGTTTTTAAATATTAATATATATACCAAGCTATTTCATAAATATTTATTAGCAGGATGATCTGGTTAAATTTCCAGTGCCTATAATGTAGAGCCCTGTAAAACATGTGCTTGCATAAGGAATGCAGTAACTTTTGTGTATTTTAAAAAAATTATCAGAGCTCTGAAATACTATCCTATAAAGATTAATACTGAAAGCTGAGAAAAATTGTTTTGTAGCTGACGATATTAGGCCATAGTCATATTAATTCTATGCAGATATATTGTGTGGCTACAGTAATACATAAAAGAAATTTTTTGAAGTGTTAACACTGCAAGAAGCAACAGAGATCGCAAAGATCCTTTCAGGACATGATACTTTTCCACAGCATAACTTCTTAAAGTGGAACTATCTACCAGGTAGGATCCCAGTTCTCAAAATTTTAAGTTCTATATCAGATGGGGTAAATAGTGCATATTTTTTATATAAGTGTGCAAGTTTCTTCAGGCAAACCCTCTGAAGAGAGAAAAGCAGAGTGTAAATAATGTATCCTACCATGATTTTCCAGCTTTTATAGCTTATAAAAGCTTTAGGACTTTGGTCAGTGGTGGTATGACAGCAAGTTTTTAATATCTGCCACAATAGGCAAATTAATTTTGGTTCCAGTTCTGAAATGCTCTGCATTTCCAAGACATACCTCTAATCTTAACATTTGCTTTTCACCACTTCTTAAGCCACACTAACAAGGGAGGTTTTCTGTTTGCTTCTGCCTGTGAAAGCATTTATTGAAGTATGCTGCAACCCTGGAGAAAGGATCACATTTGTGCTATACAAACTACAGTTAGTAACACCAGATATAGTGTATCAGGTATGCACTTATAACACTTACCATAAACAGCAAAACTCATACATGTTAATTGTGGAAAAAGCTAATTCCTTTCCACTATTAACTTTTTAATAGCATCCCCATACTTATGAATTAGTTACAGTTAAGACCACCATAATACAATTTGTATTACCTGGTTTAACAACATACTAATACAAGTCAACTCACTGCGACATTAGATAGTGGGGATTTAAGCTGACAGTTACAGCATAAAATAAGATGCATAAAATGATTCTTCTACACACCTCTCCTAGTCACAATAAATTTTATATTTCTCACTACAAAACACCTGGTTGTTAAGGACAGATCCTTCAGATCTGTCTCCACAGGACCGAATATGACTTACACTAGGGTTACTGCTCTTGGCTTTGGAAGCAGATTTTGTGCGCACCCTTTTGGACTGCTCATGGTCTAGCTCCAAATGCTCCAAGCGCTGGGTAAGGGCCAGTTTCTGCTGGATAGCCATGCGAAGCAGTGAGTTCAGAGTCTTCTTCTCATCTTCAGCTGCTGCAAGCTGCCGCTGCATTTCATCCAGCTGTGTGACATACTCGTCACATCTGCAATGAAATATATCAATCTTTAGCAAGCCTGTTTCCATATATGAACAAACGAAACCCTTGTGTCCGGCAGATACGAGCACAGTCTGATAGGTTTGCAGTTGCTTGCATACACACCGTTATAAGAAGGAACTTCAGCCAAACCTGGAGGAAAAACACAATTTCTACTGGGGTTCTTACAATCCCACACTCAGCACTTAAGTTGATACCTTTTACATATAGCACAATTAACAGCATCCCTGGAAAATGAAAGTATGGAGCCTGGTGCAAAAGTACTCATGTCCAAAATTAACAATAGGTACTAAAGCTAGTCTTCTGGATGTAGTGAGTAGGCAAGATTAGTCAGTTTAGTCTCTTGGCTTACCCAGAGAGAACATCAATTCCAAGCTTCAGGCTGGAAGCGGAGTCAGAAAGAAACAGTACAAGAAACTATAATGTGATCATTACTAAAACAACAAATAATACCATCTGATCATCTAAACTTCACACATTGTTACTTTAGACAGAGTCCAATAAGATTTCCAGTGGTGACTGAACAGTATTTTTAGAGGAGTATCTTTCACATCTCCACTTTAACCCACTCTGATTCCTTATACAGGATACTATAATTAGCATGTTATTACTGTGGTGGCCATTATAACTGGTGGCCATTATATAATTTTCACCATAAAAATTAATTTTGAAACAATTAACAAAGGAACAGAGTGTTACTGGGAACCCTACAGGGGAAGTTGTATGAATGCCTGCAAGCTGTTTTATCTGCAGTCCTTTTCGCAGAGTTTGGAAGCTACTTAACTTGCACAGTGCATCATGAACTATTTTAAAAATTAAGGTCTTTATATGTAAATGCACGTTTAGTGAACATCAACATATTATGTTTATGGGTAAAGAAATGAATGTTCATAGGTACCAATCAGAATTTACAAAGGCTGTATCTATAAAATAGAACTTCTTCATAAAAGCAGAAAATATCTGCTGAGAAGTTCCTTTTAATGTTGAACTGAAAAAGCCCCTCACTTCAA
Source organism: Rhea pennata (assembly GCF_028389875.1). Taxonomy (NCBI): domain Eukaryota; kingdom Metazoa; phylum Chordata; class Aves; order Rheiformes; family Rheidae; genus Rhea; species Rhea pennata. Next base: position 16,689,690 of record NC_084674.1, on the reverse strand, counting down.
GGGAGATTTATCATCATGAAATAATATAAAATAGACTCGAGGAGTGGGAGAGGAACACAAAACAAAATTGCAACAACACGCAGATTCGTCAGTTGTGCTTATAGTACTAGGTATCAAAATCTGCTCCCCCGAATTCAAATAGCAAGAATAGGTCTTCATCCTAATTATATTTGCTTGTAAAGGGAACAGTGGAAAGGGGGGAAAATATATTTTTTACAAATTATACAATAACCTAGAAATATTCATATAAAACCTGCTGCAGCGTAGCTTAGCATACCAGAAGGCTTTGAATTTAGGGCTGCTATGTGAGCAGGAATCTATCCACTCATAAATCTGAGGGGAAAAAACACTTACCTGGTTGTATCACAAGTTACCTTCATCTTCCCCTGCTGCCCCCACCCCCCCACCCCCCCGATCTGATTCTTTGAAAGCTCCACTACTACAAACCACGGTAACGTCCAAAAAGAGTTACCATGTCCTTGAGAAAGGAACTGCAATAACTGCAGCAAAATATGATCTGGCTCAGAAATGCATGCCCTCCTCTCTACCCGTGTTTCATTCCCAGGCTGTGCAAAGCGGTCTGAGCAAGGGAAACTTAGAGGAAGCTTTCCCCCATAGCATTCCCAGCTCCTTTCCTGTGAAACAAAATGTATCTTTTTTTGGTTTTGTTTTGGAGTTTCCTTGTACAGAACAGAACACTAATTTAGCCCCCAGATTTCAGCTCAGTGAAGCTGAGTGATGCTTGCTGCAGTCTGTTTGACATCCACTAGACAAATGCTAACCCAAACCAACAAAGGCAAGAGTAACGGATTTCTTGTCTTTCCCTTTCAGAAAAGGAAACGAGAAGAAAACAAAGCCATTGCAGTAAAGCAGAGCAGGGACTTCCCACACAGCCTTGCTAATGTCCCTTAATCCTCATCTCTAAACATTTCTGGTGTTACTCAAGTGTCTCTTGATCAAAGACAGTCGCTTGCACCAAACCCAATAGCTGACTGGTAACATGTTCAAACACTTGTCAGCATCTAGCAGGCAGTAGTTTGCAAGTGAGCTAAGCTATAATTAAAGGCACAATTTTCAATTCAAAAGGTTATTGTATAAGTCATTACCTCATCAAGCTTTCTGCCAGCACAAAGGTTTAAAACATCATATGACTCCTCTTAAAAATGACAAGGCATTCACTATTTTAAATGCATCCATTAGCTTTTCCCATTCATGCTTCTTCCATTACAACTCCAATGCTGAGTTGTTCAACAAACATTGTTATCAGCAGTATACATACAACGGCTGCTTCTGTCGTACCTGGATAACTATTCTCTCGTGTGTATAAGAAAAATGGGGAGAAGACAAGTGTTAACTAGTATAAAGGCACACAGTGTGTCCTGAGCCTATTTTCCAGATCTTTAAGCCAAGGGAAATCATACAGCTAAAAAAAACCCTCCAAAACAACCCCTTACCCTGATGCAAACAAGGCTGGCCAGGGGCAGGGAAATGCTGCATTATGCAAAATAGAGCAACAGTTCACCTGAAAGCAAGCATTGAAAAGTTCCAGGTTTTTTACTGGATGCAGACATTGCCTGGACACATATACTGGGATCTGCCCTGATTTCCTTCCTGCTGTTCTCTGACTCCCAATTTAATTTTCTCAAACAAAAAGGTTATTCTCCCTAACCACTGTAAGAAAACGTAACCTCCAGCACTACTTTAGCTTAATGCGTTATTACAACCAGTCACAGCAGCATACTTGTGTGGTATGTGTATATATATTTTGCTGCTTTACAGATGCAACAAAATATCCTTCATTTTTTATAATTTGCAGAGATACTTCGCAGGTGTATATTATATGCAAAAATATTAGAAGCTCAGAACATAAAATGTCTTTGTTTCAAAAACACCTTTGAAAAAATATAATTGAGCTTTTATGCTTTAAAGAAGAATATGAAATTAGCATAAGCGTAATGTGCATTTACACATTAATACTTTTAAGTGGCTATTGAACAGAAACCTTTATGTTGCTTATTTTCTTATCGCTGGTAATTAACAGCAACAAAAATAGGAGCTTAAGTAAACATCAACTAGATTTAAAACCCCCCCAAATCCACTAACTAAAACACACACCTACCTACACAGAGAAGAAAATATCCTGAACGTTGAATATAATGACGAGAAATTAAAACATTATCTGGAGCCAAGTTAGCTTTTAAAAACGTAACAATGGGGTTGTCTCATTTTCAAGAGCTGCCTACCACTACTGCCTACAAATAGCAGGCAATAGTAAGACAATTTTCCAAGAAAGAAATACTGCTAGACGGAGATTTGACTGCAGGAGGCTTCTTGAGAGAAATATCAACTATTTTAACTTCTACCTCAAGAGATTAAGCTGTCAGCCTACATTAGAAATTAGAACATGCAGGATTGAACTCTCAATTTTTCTTCTTTATTAAAAACTGGGAAATGTATTAGCAGAGCAGCAGCTAAAAAGACATGGGAATGAAAATCGCCAGAGCTTGCCTGTAAGGGGCATTTGCCACCTGCTATTTCAAATGGAACCTTTATAATATAAATTCGTGTTAAAGAGAGAATTGTAAACTCCTCCCACAGTGAAAAATCCCTCATCTACAGAGAGCGGCATTTTTATATCACTAAAGGGGAAATACAGGGAGGAAGATTAGGCTATCGAATCTCCTTTTAGAAGGTGGCCTTGCACCATGGGTTAGGCATGACAAATCCACCAATACTGCGCAAACCACTAGGCACCACAGAGCTGTGCTCCTTAGCACTGAGGATAAGATTTAGAGTCAATCTCTATACTAGTCCAAAGTTTAAGTGGAGGGCTAAGGTTTATATGAAGACTTGTCAGAAGCTCACCATGCAAGATAAACATAAAATGAAGGCTTGTTATGAGGCACTGACAGAAGACAGGCATGCCTTCAGAGTAGTCTGCTAAACCACAGCTATTACCCACCCCACTGACTAAGCTGGTCTCTCCTGAAGATGCTCACACTGTATATCCAGTGTGATTACATATCCACAAAAATAAGTGCTTTTTTTTTTTTCTCAAGTTGAAGCAAAAGTGTTAAAGTGCCTAATCCTGCAAGTATGACCAGGGCATGCTCAGTAGTCCAAATGAAGCTGGACCAAAATTTACACAGATCCAACTGTGGGACCAAGGCCCTCTGCCAGGTGAGCATCTGAAACACTTCCCATGAAGTATATTAAGCCACTCTCTTGCCTTGAGTGATACTGCACAGACCAAACTCAAAGCAGTAATGTGTTCAAGGATCTCTTAAGAACAAAAAAGCGTTAAGTCTAAAGAAGGCAAAAGAAAGAATAGCCAGAATTAGAAAATCTAGGATTAGAGACAATAAACTCAAGTATATCTGGGGAAACCTTAGCCAGTTACTAATCTGCACTTAGTTCTTCAATATCTTGCATTGAAAACTCACCTGAGTTATACATTTAAAAAGAGCAAGTGTTATGGCCCTTATTTATATAAATCATTGGTATTTTCACCAAGAACAGACTATAGTTTATAACCAGCCTATAGCTGTCTAGATAGTTTATAATCAGCCATATGTAATCAATAGCCATTAGTAAGAGCTATTTAAAAACATAACCAGATGATAAATCTCTTTTGTAGTTCGTAACATCTGGGAAGAATTATCTTCTGTACTCAGGGGCATCACATAGCTGGACACTACAGCTCTTCTAAACCTCTGTTGATAAAAACTCTCATTGAAACATCACAGACTTTTAGGGCAATTTCTTCCTCCTAGAATTCAAAAGAAAAAACTCTTTTCTTTTTTACATCTAGGACGAAATTAGCTATCCTATCCCACTAATTCGAATGAACTTTTAAGCTACTGCAAAGCAGGATATTCTTCCCTTTTCTTCACCAAAAGGAGTAACAAGGGGTGGAGGACCTAACCTTGACCTCTCTGTCCCTCTCCTCAATGCAGCACTGCAGCTACATGTATGTTCTGTGCTCTACAGACTATGAGCACTGAGACTCTGTGTCTACTGCTAAACCAGTTGACTTCCCTAGCTAAAAGACTATTGATAGAAGTAACTGCCGCTGAGGTATTTTCCATATAAGATACTTCAAAGCAACTTTTCTCATTTTGATGAAAAACAAAAGGTAGACAAGCTACATGGCAAAAGCTGGTATTTTCTTTATTCTGAATATTTCTACAGCACTACTGTCATATCACAGAACATCTTCTGAGTTTCACTCTCTGTAGAGTAGCGGTTACCAGACTTCAGAAGGTGCCAAGGCACACAGGAATTAGTGGTGTAGATGTGGACACTTTAAAAAATATCTGAGAGAAGAGCAGGCGCTGATTTAATCGCAACCCAGGAGAGCCTATCTACAAGGGGCAGCCAAACTTGGACCTTGAGATATCCAGCATCACATGTGTTATACATTTCAATTGCCAGAAGCACTAGAATAGGCACTTCAGTGTTATGACTATGTGCAAGAAATCACTGCTGTCTGTTGGCATCATGTTTATCACATGGTCTTGTTACTCTCATGGGTGCTGGCAGCCCACATACTTTCTCTCCAGACATCATTCATCATCTCTAGGTCTGGCACCAGGAATAAAAGGCAAACCCTGTTCATTAATCCGGTCTGGAAATCCCATTCCTGGAAATTTTCAAAATCACATTTTCTGTATCCAACTCCTCTGCACATTCATCCAATGGAATATTTTTAGGCACATTGAATACTTTCATGTATAATCCAGTGGAAAGACCCTGTAGCTGTAATTCTCAATCCTGTAACAACTGCACTGCACTTCGCTTAAATTTAAGATCCTTTATATTCTGCAGGCCTTCAATGCCCACAAAGAAAAGAATACTTTCCTAAATACTTTGTATACTTGGAAGACCAATCTGACAGAGCTTGTATGACGCTGAAGTATATTTGCATTTAAAACACTTTCTCTCCATTAATGGACAACAAGTAGCTGCTAATTTCTTGTGTGTGGCAGAAAACACGGCTTTGTTTCTTTATCACTATTACTACTTTATAATTTTAGTCTCGTATTATATGCCGTCACTCTTTTCAGCACCTTCTAACATTTGCTACTTCTCTTGCTGACTTTTACAGAGTTTGCTTCTCCTTTTATTTACTGTTCATGAAACACTGGAACATGGGGACACCTATTAATTATATCCAGACACATTTGTTCACTGCTTGTCAAAGCCTTTGCTCTCTGCTGGGTTTCTTTTACTGTTTTATTTTAGAGGAAAGAAAAACATCTGTTTTCATATTATCCTTACTTGTTCTTAGGTTCTGGAAAAGAAAGAGAAAATACATGAGCAGCAAACTTGAGGGGGTGAAGAGGTATCCAAAGTCATTGCTCAGAGCCAGCTAGAGGCCGTCAGGGTTTATTAGGTCAAGTACAACTCCACATGAATAAAACTGTATGGTTTCCTTGCCTGTCCCTTAGCAAACAAGTCAGTGAGGAGCCAGGTTGGCTGTTTTTAGCCCCTTTTACTCCATCAAGAGGAGCTTGGCTGTAAACTCACACAAGAGGCACTTCTGGAGAGAAGAGAATAGTGTCCTCCCATGAGTACACATAGCACTTAGCATGCAAGTTAAAGAGCCCCAATAGACTTAAAGCCTAAATCAAAGCACAGAAAAACTGCAAAAACACAATATATGAAAAAGAAAGGTAAAAGCCACTCTGTACTTTTATTGCATATGGGTTTTGCCAATTTCTGTATTTAATAGAGTTTTTGGAAGGATGCTTACTTAGATAAAGTCTAGCAAATCAAACCCAAGGGAAAGCCTAGCCTAAGAAAATAAAGTAACCTTTCCTTTTTTAATGTGGAATTGTTTTTAGAAATGCCTCCTCATCCAAACTGCGGCCAACTTTTCTTAATGTTTTCTTCTCGGCTACAAAGTGATGGTCACAGTGACCTTTTATTCTTCACCTAACCATCTTTTAATGACCAGCTCTATTATTCTAGCATTGTAGTCTCAGTTTTTAACTTCAGTCTCTGGCTGCTAAATCTGCATACCTTTGCTCTGTTGACACTCCCAGCACACTCTAGAAATTGCAGATTCAAAGGTCCTCTCCAAGCAACAACTGGAGTCCTATGGTCTACCTAAGTAGGTCTTCTTACTCCCTCCTTCCTTGCTGAAAGTTTAAGCTATACCAACCTCCAGCTTAAATTCCAAGTTAGATTTTTTTCGTATCTGTTTTAGTACTGTATTTTTCCCCACAATCAATTTTAAGGGGCTCTCTTGCAAGTTTCAAAGACAAATACCTATAGGCAATCTAGAGAAACATACGGTGACCTACAAGAGGAGGAATCTGTGCTTTGCTCTCACCCCAAATCATCTGAAAACAGGACATAGTTCAAGTTCACCCACAACACTTGGGAGAAGCTCTTTGTCTAGCAAAGAAAGGAATCAGACTTTCATCTGACACTATGCTTTAAAGGAAGATGCATTAAATTTTCTCAAATTTGTTATTATAAAGCTATACTTAAATGTGAGGAGAGGTTTTTACTGGTCTACATAGAAACCTTTCAATCATGTTAACCCTCTAAATGGTTGTTACAATATTTTTAAACCTACCATAAAATATTACGGGAGCTTAAATATTTTTTCAAGGGAACACCATGAATAGCTTGGAGCTCTACGCTCCATTATTCACCACTTAGAAATGACCTGAATACCACCAGAGATATGCCCCCCAGTTTGGGAACTCCTGTTCTCATTTGCTGCTATTTACTTACTTGGTGCTGTTAACTTAGGGCTTTGGTTACATGAACCGCAACATATGCTCACATGCTCAACGAAGAGTTGGAAAGTCACCCCTTGATTCATATAAGATGTCAAGATAAATACTTGAAAAAAGGATCTCTGTGAGATGAATTAACTACATATCTCTGCACTTCACACTTGTTTGTATTAAGCAATACAATAAAAACTCTGAGAGTAAGCACTGCATTTTAAAGACTTTTTATACCTTTTGAAAGCTTACATTTAAGATTGCACTTGAAAACAAACCAGTTATCAGTTTATACAAGGCAGCAATCATCTACAGAGAATTTTTATTAAAAGTAGCTTGTGTGAAGCTGTATTTTCTTTTTCCAACTTGCAAGGATTTATTCTTTAGAATGCAAGCACACACACAGCAGATATTATTAGTTTCATGTTGTGTGTGTACTCTAAGAGTGACCCCTTCCTTTCCAGTCTTCAATCTCCTCATGTAAATACAAGTTATTCTGGTTTAAATTCTAAGTAAATACATTTATAACCCCCCAGAAACAATAGCCACAGTAGCATATTCTGTATAATGAACTTAGAAGAATATTTTGCAAAATATTCTTTCAAAACCTGCTCCAGATAACAGGTAAACTGCAGAAGGCAGATGACAACCATAAAAGAGAAGTACAACTTCACATCTTGATAATAAAGCTGCAGTTTGAAGTCTAATGAATGTGTGTTGCATGGTCAGGCCTTGTTGTTTATTTACATTTATCGCCATCCAGGCTGTCTTTTAACAACTAGGAATCTACTGGACAAAGTAGAACAAAAAAAGATATTCAACTTCTCTTTGCATTATAAAGGAGGAAGTGATTGCATCTTTTTGCTAGCACAGAGAGAATTTACTAATGAAACATCAAAACATTGGATTGCACTGATAAATAGTTACTAGAGTCTAATTAAGCAGATAAATTCCACTTTTCAGATTTAAAGGGCAGACTTTAATCTGGCCCAAGCATTCTTGGCTTATTTGTACATACAATAGCAACGTATGTATGTTGACAAAGAAAATCTGGACTTGAACAGTACAGTTAGTGCCTGTACTTCTCTGAATCATGCATGTAATGCAGCACTTGTCTTGATAAGTCTTGATTTATTTCTCTGTATGACAGCTTAATTTCAGGCTCTGTGTTGTAAAATAATAATAATAATAATCATAACAATGAAAAAATAAATAATGCTACAGTCTCAACAATACCCTTAATGCTGGAAGCTATTAATCTGTATTTTGCAAGCCTTCCTTTGTTTCCAGGCTCAGGTCCTGTTGTATTTTCATTACTTATTAACAGTAGCTGATGGTATTGTCAAATTAGTAGGATTAACCTACTTTAAAAAGGAAATTAGGTCAGTTACTATCTTCATGCCCAGCCTGCTTTGTTACAACTTCTCTTGCATCCTACAAAAATAGGTGGTTTCCTATGGAAAAGGCAGATCTGTGTGCAAGTCTGCTTCATCTCAGACTGACAAAACACAACACAGAAATGTGGCAGACAGAAGGCTCCAACCACGCTACAACAGCTTCTGCTGATACAAACCTTTCAGGCAAAGAAATAAGACTTACAGTAGACTGTTAGGAGGTGCTCCTTTATCAGGCTGTTTGCAACGGTTAAGAAATAATTTGTGCTATTACATACTTCTGATATTTGAATCACACCTAAAAATCACTCCAAACAATTTGAGATTATCTTCACCAAAAGCCCTAAGAACGTGCCTTCCACGTCTACCTTGCTGAAGCAATGAATACTTAGATGAAACAACTACTGACAGAGAAATGCATTCAGCCCCCAATCATGCTACTAATCCTCTCTGACCAGAGATCAAGTAGGGATTTATCCACAGTAACAGTTTTCAGTTGCTATTACAGCATCTGATACAAAAATACAGGCTCCTTCTAAAACCTAACATACTTAAGGGAAGCAAAGCTGCAAAGTGTCCCAGCAGCAATGCCTACATCTGATTAAGTTGCACTTCCAGTGCAGTGTTCTCGGCAACTGCCCCTGCCTCAGGTTAGCTGCGAAATACAAACCCGGCTACTCCTCCGCCATGCCACGACTCAAAAGATGACAGGCTCTGGAGACCAAGGCACTGCTCATTCTATCCTCAGGCTTTTGAGTGCTCTTCGTGTTGCTCTGCTCTTGGCTCCCTGTTTTTTCACTATAGGTATGAAGTAGAGCATAAGGTCAGCAATGGAAATTGTTCATTTAAGCAGGGGAATCTGTTGTGCGCCCACGGAACGAGCCTGTTCCTGTCTCCTCTAATTACACACAGGTCCCAGCAAGAACCCAGGGCAGAGCTCTAAGACTGTTGCCTTCAGAGAAGTTTTTATTCTGACTCCAGTTCCTCTGTGGCAGGGGATCCTCCTTACTGCCTTTTCAGAAAAAAAAAAAAAAAAAAGATTGACCTCCATACGGTAATAAACTAAGAGAAAAGCAGAGGTAGAATTATCCCTCCAGCATTTCTTTTATAGTTCTTCTCCAAACCACTTTCACAGTTGCTGTCTCACATTCACACTGAGGCAGGAAAATTAACATGTAGGAAAAGCATACTGAGGTTGTATATAATTTAGACAGCGAGCTATCTGCATCTAGGAAAAATAACCGAAAATAATGGCTTTCTTTTTTCCTCTTTCCTCCCAAGTTCCAGCTGATCTATAAGTAACAATGAACAAACTGCAATTTTGCTCCACAAGAGCAGAGAGAGGAGAAGGAGAGTATGACAAATCCCAGTAGTGCAGGGCATTACTTTCTCTAGAATAACAAGCTCCCATGATTCAATCTTTAGCATTTCTTGGAATCCACTTCTCCCTTCCACGCTCACCCATTTGCAAGGATATTGCCAAGATAAACTGCATCACCAGGAAGCCTGAGATTACTCAAGGGACATGAGAGCTGCTGCAGAACCACCCCCACAAAAGAGAAAAAAGCCTCATAAATCCTCATAAACACCCCTGTGGTTCCTTACTGTGGCAGTTTTTAGCAGATTGCAGAAAGAAAATCTTTTCTGCTTAAAAACAACTTTTGCAGAGTAGAAGGAGAACCAAGCAGCATTCAGCACATACAGACTCTCCACTCCCCTTGAGTTAGCTTACAAGTCCAGCAAAGTATCTAAGTATCAAGTTGCATTAAACAGGGACTATTACAATTTCTCTTTTCTCTGTATTCTTCAGGCAATACATGCGATATGCAGGCAAATCAACATCACCATGGGCTGTCTCTCTGAATGTCAAACTTGGACTGACTACTTTTATCTAAATTTTGTTTGTGTTTTGGGGTTTTTTGTTTGTTTGTTTTCCAGGATCATCTCCACACAGGAGCCACATGAATATTTCCAGCTGTGAAACAGATCTGGATTTTGTAACAGGATTTTGTTTCCCAGAAGAAATGTGTAGACTTGAAAGAGAAAATCAATGACAGTACAGTAAGCAATGTGCAGATCAAAATGGCATTTATCACTTGTACAGCAAATGATGCATCAGCAGGTATTTTTGTCCATTCACACCACAAAGCACAGCTAAGAAAGGCAGAAGCAAGTTCTGAAGACGTATATAATGCCGATTAGCTCACAGGTAAATGAAATGACAGAGAAGCCAACTGCAAGACAAATAACTTAAGGATATACATTGAAGTTTGCTCATCATCACTGTGTAATGAATGCTCATTTTATCCTTAACACCATTCCTCTTGAGAGCTGAGCGCTTTAAGAACTGGGGATTATCTGCATCCAAAATTTCTTAAGTAAATATCCCACACCAAATTCTTGTTTTGTGGCAACATACTATATCTCTGGCATTTTCCTCATTGCCAGGAGCACATCACAGACAAACACTACTAAGCAACAACCTTGGGAAAAGCACCCTCCTCCCTCCAATCCCTACACAAGCAGCTTTGCTGCTTGTGGGCAGGATATTCTGCTCTTCCCACGCACAAGCCAGAAATGACGTAATTTGCAGAGAGAGTTCACATGCTCTTTACCTTGTAGCAAACATTGCTCTCAGGGAAGAGAAGGTAGCAGCATCTTCTTTCAGAGCCTTCAGCTCATTGCGCAGCTTCATCATCGTCTCCGTAACCATAGCTTTCTCATTTTCATACTTGCTTTTTAAGTTGGCAAGGGCGACCTCTGCAGTCTATTGTTCACCAAGAACAGAAACGTACTTGTTAACGAAACCCTTCACAAAGTGGTTGGTTAAGAGATTTCTCACCACCTTTCACATTATGAAACATTTACTTACACTTCTGGCCAACTTCTCTTGTACAGATTAAATAAAATTGCATTTTTGAACACTGGAAACAGATCAGACATATAGGGTTCCTATTGCCATTAGGCAAGTTAATGATAGCAGAATCTAGGAAGTTACAGAAAACACATTTAGAGGCACTTATCTCCAACTATTAAAATAAACACTGCATAATTCAATGCAAAACAGAAAAAGTCTGTTTACTATCTCTATATTTACACATATTCAAGCAATAGCTTGTACAGCTCTCCAACCTTCAAAAAGCATTCTGTATTTGCATATTTTGGAAAACCTTTACATGAAAATATGTGCAAAAGAAAATTTTGAAAGTATCTAATTATTTCTTGAACAACTCTATCCTTATTCTTCTTTCTTTTCTTGAGACAGTTTCAACTTGCCTTATCTTCAGAGGAAGCATCATGAAGCATGCCACATGATGGTCTCATGACAGTTAATTTACTACATTGCTAATGTGTACCAAGTGGCATAGTCCAACCCCCAAGACTAATTTTACCTTTGTCACCTATTCTCCTTTGACCATGTTTTTATATCACACCCTCATCTTGAAAGGCTTTATTTTTGCAGACAATTTGAGAGAGAAGATGACAAATTTAAGAACTATTTTAAGGGTAATTATCAGAATTCTTTCAAGTACAAAATAATTATTGCCTCTTCATCTTAGTATAATTTTCATTTTAGAATAATTTAGACACACACTAGACTGAAGCTATATTAAATAAAAATTTAAATGAATATGTGACAAGCAGAAGTCACAAGACCTGGCACTCAAGCTTTATAGTAGAACACCTACCTGCCTCTAATGAAACTGCCTGCCTTTTCTCAGCCTTATGACCAATACCAGCAACAAAAGCCCCATTGATTTCAGGGAATGGCAGTATGCCCTCAAAGATAAATTCTCATGTGTTCGTGACCTAATTCCCTGAGATTGCAACTTTTATGCCTATAACACCCTACTTACCTGTTTGTTGGCCTTCAGCACAGTCCTTAGAGTTGCTATCTGTTCTCTCTTGGTGCTTAGCAGGGACTTCAGCTTCAGAATTTCTTCCATGAGAGCTTCTTTGTCCTTGTCCACTACTGGCCCAAGTTCTTGGGTAGCAACACGCTGTCTAGACAACTCAGTTGTTCTGTCCACAGCAGCCTGCAGGTGTTTGATCTGATCCCGGATTATAGCAATCAAATTATAAATGTTCATTGGTTCTTTCCGAGGATCTGACACAGGAGATGGCAGAGATGACACTGGAGATGGGCTGGTGTCACCACTTCCACTCTCTGCCTTTCCTAGCTCTATAGATAACAGCCCTTTAGAAAGAAGAATAGGAGATTTTCTTCCCTTGGTCTCTGGACTGCTGCGTCCTCCTCTACCTTCCTTGTAGTAATCCAGCATCACTCTGTTTGGAGTTTCATTGTTGCACATGCAGACATGGTGATATAAATTGGCCAATTCTTCACTGAAGGTGACTAGTTCATCCTGGGCTACACTGAGGCTGCCCTGTGTTTCTCCAGCAACATCACTGACTTTCTTCAGCTCCTTCTCCAGTCTGGCCACCTGTTCTCTATCATGCCTACTGGATTTTTCTAATGAGGTGATCTTTTCAGTGAGAGCTTGGCTGTCAGTCTCATATCTGCTCTTCTCCTCCTCATACTTAGACTCACACTCCTTATATTTGGCCTTAAGATTTTTAAGTTCTTCTTTAAGGTCAGTAATTTCTGCCACAGCCACTTTGTATTTACACTCTAAGATCTCTGGCCCATTGATGTCAACTTCATAATAATCTCCATCTTCATGGCTGTCTCGGTCCTTCTCATTGTCAAGGGCAGACTGACGTTCCTTACTGACCTGGAGCTTCTTCATTGCGTTCAGGTTTTCTGTGAGCCTGCCAACTTTCTCATGCTGCTCTGAGAGGGCTCCACGTGTATTTTCTAGCTGCTTTTGAGATTCTTGTAGCGTAGTTAGCAAGTTCATCTTTTCTCTTTCCATCTGAAATGCATGAAAACAGACATCTATGTAAAGAAAACAGTATCACACAAATGGCTTTATTTTATTGCAAGAGAAAAAAAGTTAGCCATAGCCAAAATCCATAAAGTTACAGAAATCTAATCACTTGCATATTATGGAAAAAGCTATTTCATTTACTCCAAAACTATGTCAAGCATAGTGCTGCTCCTCAAATCTTTGTTATTTCCATTCCAAAAAAAGCACAATTTTAGGCATTTCTTTTCTTTCATGGTTGGGGGCTTCATCCAAAAAAAAAAAAAAAAAAAAAAAGAAATTCCTGCTATCTTGAAAATTGTGAAGAATATTTTGGAAAGCATGGAATTACTCAATAAAAGAAGCTTAAAGTTTCATTAAAAGATAGTCCAATTTGGATTAAAGGAAAATTTTCTGACAGATTAGGATATTACAAAATGAAAGACTTCAAGAATAGAGGAGAAACTTTAAATTGTTAATGTAAATTTTGATTTGGAAAAAACCTACAAAAAGCCCAATCATTTTTCCACGAGGCCTTTTTCTTATAAAACTCATTTAATTATTGACAAAGTAATTTTAAGAGATTTCTACTCAACACAAACATGTGCTTTCCTTCAAACTCTCCAAGCTCCCAGTAGCATGTATATAACACAGAAACGCTTGGCACTTATTAAGGATATATGGTCTTAGAACTAATTACAGAAAATAGATATTATATATTTACAATCTACTTTCTCAGACAAGTATATGTGGGAATAGGTTTAATTTCACCAAGTGGGTTGTTCAACATATAGCTGGTATATGTATGAAGTACATAAAAACAGAACTCTTCATCTTGCACAAGGTTTTTCAGAGGTGTATAAAAAAACCCTTTTTTGAAGATGAAAATGTCTGGAATAATTACCATTTTTGGGGAAAATATTTCACTCATTGGCTATGCTTCCTGCTGCTGGTGACTTAAGTAGGCACAAAATGTACTGCAGAGAAAATGCCTTCTGACATTCCTCCAAATACAGGACATGACCGACTTCTAGCTTCTTTGGATTGAAAAGCAGGCTATAGACTTCTATCAACAAACATTCAACATCCTCAAATTCTCAAAAAATCCCAGAGATTTTACAAATATAGTTCATATTGTACAATGGTCACATAAGATACTGAGAAGACTGAAAGTCATTTTGAATAAACTTTAGCTATTATTTAGAAATACATAGTCATTTCACAAACACATTTACCTGTACAAGCTGTTGTTTCAGTTTCTGGATTTCAGAAATATTTAATTCACTCAGAAGATCTGAAACCAAACTTGGGGCTGGAGGGAAGCTTTCATTTTTCTTGGGAGTTGATGTATTATTCTTGCCATTGCTAAGTTTGCTGAGGCAGTTTTGTTCAAATCCATTCATGATTTCATCATTATTGGGCTCTGTGGCTTCATCACTAAATTTCAGTCCATCCAAAGAGATGTTCAGGTGGCTGTTGTACATGGAGTCATTAATGTTCATGTAGTGAGAAAGCTCCTTGCGAAGATTGTTCTTCTGCTCACGCTCCGTCTTCAGTGTCTCTAAGGCCTCCTCAAGCTGGCGTTCAGAGATCTCCTTCAGCCGTATGGCATCTTCCAGCTGACTATTGAGAAATTCTGTTTCCTCTTCAAGCCTTTTGATTTCATGTTTCAGGCCTTCAAACTCCACCTGGAAATACATAAAGGAGAGAAAACTGCTATTGGAAATGTCTGCCTGCAAGGCACAAAGTAATTTTACTTTTGTATGCTTTATTTCACTGACTATGGCAAGAAGGGAGTTTTTTTTCAATTCAAGAGTCTAATTTCCGTACTATAACTGTAAACACTACCCGCTTAATCTACTTTCAGAGAGACCATGGAATAAAATTTCTCAGCGAACTGTTAAATGAGCTGATCTACTCCAGCTTAATTAAGACAGTTGTGAGATGCAACATGCGATACAGAGGCATCACAGAACAGGCTTCCCTAGCACATTATGCAAACTCCTTCTGTGCTTGATTAACAAACTGCCTGGCCAACCTTCCCACAAATTTGATCTCAGCATTTTCAAAACCCAGGATCCCAAAGCTATGCATCTGATTCACTGTTAGACTGCTGTTAGAATATGCCAGTGGGCTTAGAACTGTTAGGATGCACCTAGAGATCAAACTCTGCTTTTACACATTCAAAATAAAATGTTTTATTACTTCTGTTGTCATCATTTCAGTACATCTTGAAAGGGCTACAAATCAGCCTCATTGTGCTGCAGCATGAAATCTGACTTCATACTGTAAATTTCTTTAGCTGTAAAATTTTATCTCTTGTACACTGAACTTACAAACACCGACAATTATACAAGAGGGGGGAAAGCTTAAAGAAAATTTTCCTTGACAGCTATTAAAAAAATTTCAGATGTCAGTACACACCCACTCCGGTAGTACTGAACCACGCAATTTTAAAACCAGGAACCAACCATGTTAATTCAGATTTGCAAGTTATAGCCTGGGAAAACTTGACAGCTTCTTCTATTTATCTCAGTTAACTAATATTTAATAAAATTCATCAAGTAGAATTATCACAAGGTTGAAAAAACAAAATAATACATTTTCACAAACAGAATTAGCTTTTGGTTCTCAATATATCCACTGAACCCAAATATTACTGGCAACTGAAAAGATAACGTCTGAGGTTAAATTTGGCTCAGCCTAGAATAACAGCATTCTTGAATATATTTAAGAGCATGAACATACAGCTGGGAACTTTCACTCGCACCTCCCAAGACAAAGAATGAGGAGGAAGAAAAAAAAAGGAGGAGGAGTTAAAAAGAAAGAAAGAAAAAAAAAAACAGAAGTAGCTAACTACATAGATCAGAATTTACCAGATCACTGCCTCTTCCACGCAGAGGGTAACAGCCCCTTCATCTCTACCACACAACTCAAGGTGCCCAAGCCCCATGATCAGACAAAATATATGGTCCAACTTGGCCCCTCTTTTGGGCAGAGAGGGGCAACACTGTAGCCAAAGTGACGAACATTGATATGGAGAGGCATGAAACATTCAATATCCCAAACACCTTGCTCAGTAGGGCAGCTCCATTCAGACCACTGAGAAGGAGATCTGATTAAGAAAGAACAAATCCTAGTAAGCTTTTGCCATGTGCTCAATTTAACAGATGGAAATAAAACTCTTGTTTTCTTCAAGAGCTTTTTATTTCAGCAACATTACATTGTTTTCCTCAATTGAACATTGAATGGGATTATACAATAAGACTGACAGAGACCTGAAGAAAAATAGCTAGACTCTAGTTGACAGATGAATAAGTGAATCGAGCCAAAGAGCACGTCTAATCTAATTACCTCTGCAAATGATAACTCAGGGAAATTCTTGAGTTGTTCCAAAAATGCAGTTTTCTTTTTTAAGACTCTGAAGATAGATGGAACTGTGCAATTAAATGTGGCTTTTCAGATATGCAATCACACAGGTCTAACAGCACAGAGAAACTACAACAGTGGTCCATGTTTTTGAAAGTAGCTAGAAGAGAGGAAGAGCACAGAACTGGAGAGGTAACGCAAGCATGAAGTGTCAATAAATTTTGAGAATTACACCAATTAGACACTGTGGAAGAGGAAGGATGGTGGGTATTGCAAAGAAGTCAAAAAACTAATGTAGTGAAAAGACTAAACTGAGTAACAAAGCAGAGTGGTAGATATCCTACTTCTAACAAAGAACAAGTGGGGAATGGAAGGACTTGGATGCCAAAGCAGAAGCAATAAGGTTTCATGACCATGTAGAAATATAGTCAAAAAGGAGTAAGACACCAAGGGGACAACTCTTTGTACTAAAAGATGGAGTTTCTAGTTTCAACAGCAGCATGTAGAAAAGTGGTTGAATGTTCAGGCAACAAGACAGAAACATGTTGTAACATAGGAAGTGATTGGTGCTACCACAGCCATGCCCACTATTTTGAAAACTTACCTGATTTTGCTTCAGGACAGACACTTGCTTCTGGAGGCAGATGTTTTCCTCTTCAAGTTCAGTGTAGTCTTGCAGGAGACGTGCTTCTCTGAATTTATATTCTTTAATATCATCTCGCAGACGGGACCTTTGGATCTCCACGTTCTGGTTGACCTGGAAAAACAAACCATAAACATTAGTGACTTGGTCAGCTACAGTTAAAATTTAATTTCGAAACTTCATCCTTCTTTATATGCACTAACCAATTAGATTATATTCAAACAAACTTTTCCCCCCTGAAATTAAATTATAGAAACTCAAGTCATTTACACAGTAATTAGATTTTGTTTTCTTGCTTCTCTTACAAATTCTCACCCCACCCTTGCCTCAAATGAAAGTTAATGGGCAAGTGGGTAACATAGCACTCATTCCAAAGTTTTCTCCCTAACTATTAGCAACAGAGCAAAATTTTCTAGATTGGAAGTCAGATGCCTGAACTCATTAACACTTAAGTATGTCTTTTCATGAGAGAAAGATTATTTAAATTACCTTAGACGTTCATATTTGGATTTGCTCATGATTTTCCACAGAACTGTTAATATCTAAACGCTGACAACTATTGCAATAATTTGGGAATATTTTTTAAAGAATCTTTTCCGAGAAGGACATTGAGCTAATAAAGCTCAAATGAAACCCAAGATTCCAAGTAGAAAGACCGACCAACTGCAGTAAGTTCAAACATATTCCTTCCTTTCAGTGAAAATTTTTGCAGGACCTTAACATATACACTTTTAAATTTAAAAGTGTATATATTATTTGGGGATATACAAGAATGAAAATCAGTATAATGCACAGTTTTCTTTAGATCACTTGTCAATATACACAGACACTCAAATAACTATAGAGGTAGCATGTACTCAGCTACCTGAATGGCTCATTGTAGTTAGTAGTATATTTTTCAACAGTAATTTTCCTCATGTCTTTAAATACTTAAGTGGAAAAAAAAGTTCTAAAATATTAGCAAAAATATCTTCTGACAAAAATTAGGTAACATAACTGTCCAGAAAATAGTGGGCAAGCACTTTAGCAGCTGTAACCATCAAGAGATGGACTGGTTGTCTAAACAGTTCCAGATCTGCTCAAAACAAAAGCAAGCTCTTAAGAGAGGCTGCCCATCAATTCAGCTATTTAGGTTACGGTATCTTATTTCTGTTTTCATCAATTCAGAAGTAGCCAAGATGACTTCATCCTCTGGTACACAAACTCATATTCTCTTAGCATTCCCTACATCTGGTTGGAAACAAGAATATTAGCAACTATCTCTGCAAATGAATAAAATAAGGCCTGAGTCTTCTTGCAAGTAGGTAACAGGAATACACAGGAACAATACAATACAGCCATCAACAGGCACATATGGAAGTGCTGAGAGAAAGAAAATGTGTTTATGGCAGGAATGTATGCCAAGACTTAAATCTAGCATGTTCTGAACTCATAGGTAGAGTCAACTGCAACTGTAAGAGCAACAAATTGAAACTATAGCTCACTCATAGGTCAGGTAGAGACTAAACTATATAACTTGCATCCTTACTTGTACAAGTAAAGAAAAAAAATGACTTCCAAGCACTCTTGAGAGGCTAAAATAAGTATTAATTGCTAAAAGCAGACACTACAGTACAACACTGCAAACAAAAAGCTACTATATGCTATATTCCAAGGATGCCTTGCATTTCTCTACTCATTCCCAGAAAGCACTAGTATTTCATGACTGAAGAAATGTCTGATCCAGAGAGTCATGCAGTTTTGTGGGATTCTCCCACCTCATCCACACAGGTATTTTTCCCTTGAGGTTATGCCATGTCACTGCAAAACCAGGCCTAGGCTAAGACTCAACTCATGCTCAAGCTGGAAGCCTCCTGACAGATTCATTAAGCTTCCAGCCAGAAGTAGTTTAGTTAGGTTCAGAGTCTCTACTAAAACCTAGACTGCAAGGTCAAGTTTCAAAATTGAAGCTCCATAATTAACTATCCCATTAATAACACTATGCTTCACTACCCCTTTTCCCCAAGGATCTAAAAGCATTTAACATTACTGAAGTTTCAAAACATATTTTTGCATATATTGGTCTATCTGTATACAAATCCCAGTGCCACTGGGAAAGAAGTACTTTAGGCAACTAAAAGGTACAGGTTGACATAAACTCATGTCATAACTTCTCCTTAATGATTATGATTGAGACCTCACCTTTGGCAGAAAAGGCCTACAGCCAGATAAACTGTTCAACAGTTAAAATTGCAAGAGGTTCTTGCATCAAACTGAGTTTTATACAAATTAGGAGGTCATCTCTATTACTTGCCCCCTTCTCAAATAAATGAAATCCAGTGGAAGACCTCCCACAGATCGATGGGTAATCTTCTCTTCTCCTTTCTTCCTCCAAACCTGAACAGGTTGCTTTGCTCCTGTTCCTCCCTTGATGACCTAATGATGACTTAATCTTCACAGAGGTCAATGTCTGGAAAAGTCACTGCAACCATTATTTACCACAGAAAGAATGAGTTCCAGCCAATCCATTCGGTCACATTCAGAGCAATAGCAAAACCTTACTACCTAATGTGAAAATATCGTTGTGTTCTATCTAGCACAAGAAAAAAAAAAGAAAATCATTCTATTCCAATGTGTACAGGAAGGGCAGATTTAAAAATAGCTGCCTTGTTTCCTGACCAAGGAAGGAAGATATAACCTAGATTTATTGGCTGCTTAGCAAGCTGTACACTCGGCTTGCTCTTAGCATTTTCTTGTCAAATAAATGTGCATGTTGCAAGCTGCAAGGTTAAACTGGGTCCCATGCTATTTCAAATAATGAACCAAATATTTGGATTTTTTTTTTTGAGGGAAAGAAGTTAACTGCCTTCTTCCTCATTGGATTTTTATATTTATACAAGCAAAAAAATCCATATTCATATATTTCAAGACAAACATACCTTGCACATACTCTCACAGGTGTTGTTTCATACTCAAAGTATAGAAAATTGAAAGATGAATTGACCTACCGATGAGTTTGAAGCAGAACCCTCCTGTGATTTTAATTTTTTTTTTTTATTATTATTATTGCTTCAGTTACGCAACTAGGAATTCTTTATTCCTCCTCCAACCCAGCCAAAGATAGCAGAGAAGAGGGAGCTGTAAGACTGATTAGGCTCTTATATGAAAACTCAGATTTTACCCAAAGCAAATCACATTGCACTTAAAAAAAAATACCATTCCCACTCTGTGAAGAATTAGTGGCCATAAGATGCTATTGAGCATTCACCTCCCTGACAAAACCCCCTCAACTTCTTCAGCTAGAGGATACTCCGCACTGCACATAAGCATCCCACCTATCCCAAAGACGACTGATCACACAGGCTACATCCTAAAGTGATTTCACTCTGCCTAAGGACCACAGATCACACATTGATCTTGCTGCTAGAAAGCTTTTATTTGGCATTTTCATCCTGCTAAAGTCCTAGATAGGTCTTTTTACAGAAAGAGCCTGTTATACCTAAGCCTCAAAGAAGAAAGAGAAGAGATTAAGAAAAAAAAAATCCTTAGGAGATCCCTGAAGCTGATCATTTACAGGCAGACAAGCCACATCAAAGAACAAAGAACAGAAGAAATTGCTGTCTGCCTGTCATCTTAGTGAGACCTTCCCTTCTGGCTGCCATTCAAGAGACCACTGACAATCCCTATGTCGAAACCACCCTCCACAAGATCGCAGTGAATCATAAATCACACCGCTCTCTTCCTATTCCCCAGTCTCTGCCAGCAACACACCAGCCGCCGTCTATAAAGGCTCAGCCTTCCCTCCAAGAACGAGCAACAAGAAAACCCCATTACTTTAAAAGAAAAAGATCTACCCCTCCTGGGGGTAGATGGGGGTTATCAAGACAGATTTCATCTAACTCATGGGCAATTTTTGAAATGCTGAATTGCATAAGCATCCTAATTAGCAACAACAGTTTAATTCAAAAGGTAGGTGACACTGAAATTTGACAATTTACTTAAGACTACTTTCTCTCAAAGAAGTACACTTAAAACAAAATAAATTAAAAAACCTGCACTAAAACGAAGTAGTCCTAATGGTCAAAGTCTGGACAATGGTTGCAGATCTGCCTTATCCCAGAAGTACTATCAAAGCTGATAAAGTTCCCTGATTCCACAATAAGTACCAAGGGGCCCATTGCATTAACCAAGCTGCTTGCTCTCCTGTTAAATATAGGTTGATCTTACAAGTGAAGCTTTATCACTAGTACATTTTCTTTTACATTGAACTTCATCAGCTCATAAGGCCACAGGTCAGATTCAAGTTCCTTGCTATGCTATGCATACTTGGAGCAAATTTTACATGTCACTATTAGAGAGTCATCAAGTTTTACATGTCATTATTACAGAGTCATCAAGTTTAGTTTGCTCAAATTATTATTAATTCTAGTATTACATTCAGTGCTTCATGCAACAAATATTTGTAGAAATTATCATTCCAAACCATACACACATTGTGTTCTTCATGGGAAAGATGCACAAAAAAAGGATACAAACTCTTTGGAAGACACACAGGGTAGCTGGAAGGGATGGCAACTAACACACATCCTGTTGCTGTCAGTGTGTGTGCATGTGTGTAGGGGGGAAATTAATAAAGCATTACCTCTTAGACTTTTTACTAAATACCAGCACAAAAATTGGGAAGACTATTTCTAGGATATTTATGTAACTTACTGTCTTCTTCAGCACTTTTTTGAAAGAGGCATTCTGAATGTTTTTCTGAATTTTGTCTCTATTAATGGTTAGCTCTGTTGGTTAGAGCGTGGTGCTAATAACGCCAAGGTCCTGGGTTCGATCCCCGTATGGGCCACTCATTCGAGGGCTGGACTAGGTGATCTCCAGAGGTCCCTTCCAACCTTACCAATTCCATGATACACTGCTTTCTATTTCCAGAGCTGTCATTCCAGAAAGACATCCTCATAGTTAGATATCCTACCTACATGAAATACCAATGGTGCCGTTGGCTCAAGATCCAACTATGAAACTTTTCTATGTCCAAAGAGAAAATTTCAAGTCAATGACTATGCATTAATTCAACTAACAAGTTAAATGTCAAATTTACAGCTGCCTATGCAATTTTAATTGTGTATCCTTGTATATACAACCTTTACACACATGAGGAAAGGGGTCCTGCAGCAGTGAAGCACAAAACTGTGTAATTAAAGACTGGGATACTTCTGGAATATATTCCTGGAAGGGCTTCTGCATGAGAAACCAAAAATTTTTCCTTTAGTTTTCAAATGTTGAGCTCTTAAATAATACATATATATTTTTTGTCACAGATATAAAACCAAAACACACTAATATTTGAAAAGAAAAAGGGGGAAAGTTCCTTTAGGTCCATCTGTTTATCAGATACGAACCCAAGGTTTGGAAACCTGAATGTTCACTACTACAATGAAGGTCACTTCTATGACAAGGCTTTTTTCAGTCGCTTGCAACAGGAAACATTTTCCGGGGGAGAGAGAGGTAGGTCAGCTACACAGCAACACAGCACCGAAAAGCGTGGCTGGAGCTCCTGAAGATGCCCTTTTCTTCCTGTTTCTTCAGATGCTGGAGGTACAAGAGCTTCTCAAAATTTTGCACGTTCTATTGTTAGAATTACAGATTGATAAAATAACTATAAAACATACAAGAGTTGCATCATGACTTCCAAATACACAAATGTTTAATTTCCTAAATATAACAGCCACAATAAAGCTAGCCAACTCCTCGAAAGTGGTACTTCTTCACAGAAGCAACATCTCACACAGAGCAAAATCCAGAATTGAGAAGAGGGCTAGTGATACAGGTGAATATCCCTGCATCCCACCCCTCGTCTAACAGGCTTAGTGCTCAGTTTACCTAGAGCTCTGGAGGACTGTAAAATAAGCTATTCCAGGTATTTCTAACTATTTGCAATCCATTACTAACCACCATTAGCTATACAGGTTACTGTACTTGCCACATGTACTATTCAGAAGATCTGTCATCGTTTGTTTACATTCTAATATACTTACACTTTTTTCTTGAAAATAAGTTGAAAATAAATGTTTCATTATAGCTTTATCATTATTTCCTTCCACAAACTTTTTGTATTTTGTTCTTCACCTAGGACAATATATTCATAAACACTCATATATAAAACATATAATGGCACCTACCACAAATTTGGGTGCACACCTTTTGTTCAGCATTCAACTATTTCTACTGAAATTCTACAGTCACTGAGTTGCTTCATAAGCATTTAGTATTGCTTTTATACTTTGGTTCAATTTACAAGACAGACATCCAGCTGTCTTGCACCTTACACAGTAGAAGTGGACAATCCTTTGGATACAAGTAATCCATTTATTCTAACTGTATCGCCTGTGTCTTCTACTCCAAACAGCATATGTGAAATTAAGAAAATAATTCTGTGAAGTGACAGAAATATTAACATGCTCTCAGAAGAATTTAGAACATCAGCATATTCAAAAGAAATATTGCAAAAGACAGACTACACAACCAATAGAGAAAAAAAAGAAAAGTCACTGTTTGCATTAGTAGGATTGTAATGTTTTCTAGGGTAACTGCAAATATATTTTGGTTTCTTGCTCACACAAGCCCACTGGAGAAAAAAATTAAAATAGGTATTATCCTAAAGTTTGTTACTTAGACTCTGCTCCATGCTCTTGCTGCAAGTCAGGACATGGCAAAGTTTATCTCCTGAAAAGCTGTTAGACTTGTAAGTCTCAGAGTGACTGGAAAAAGTGATTCACATAAATTGAGAAGAAAAGGAGTTCTGTGTTCACTTAGAAGCAGAAGTAATATGTTCTAGTGGTATATTTTTTTAAAAAAGTAAATGTTAAGCTTTAATCCCATTTAATACTTTGGGGAAGGGAGAAAAAAAAAAAAAAAAAAAAGATGAGTCACATCCCAGTCAAAGACTCACTTCCCCAGTGCCTTCGACAAACAAACAAAAATCCTACAGCAGCAACTGCAGTCAAATCTATACTGGAAGCTCCCAGCCCACAAGCACAGCACTTGTCACCAGCACTCTCATAGGAATCTAAGCTACAAGCAGATGTCATTAACAGGCATTTCTGCCTACTCAGCAGCATGATACCCGGCCCTCCCAACTACAGCAGAAGCATCTGTGTTGACTTCTTGGGTTGTTCTGCAACTAATGCTAAGAGGAAGAACTTAAAAAAATGATAATAATTTAAAAAAATCCTCTCATCCCTTTTGAGGTTTTCCTGCACCAGGGCCAAGTGTGCCATGTTTTATGCACTTGGAACGACTTTGGGGAGTGAACCTGATTTCGCCTTCCTAGTAGAATTTTCAGAGTTTTACAGAACTTCCCCTGGCCCCCAACCAGGGGACAAGCTCTGAAGAGCTTTAATTCACACGAGATGGCCAGCCTTTGAGGGCAGTCACGCTGAATTCCATGACAAGCACCTTGCAGAGAACAAAAATCAGAGATGGTAGCAGAAGAAATGGAGTATGTGTAACTCACAGCCCATTTATTCTCCTGTAGAAAGCAGGAGAAAAGACCACACTAGCTATTCATCATCTCTTACACACAATGATCCCAATAGTTCTGAAGTGTTAATGGAAGCTGTGCAGCTATATGTCTAAAGAAATTTTAGTCGCAAATATGTACAAGTCCTGTTTTTTTACCTGAGTCCTCATATCCAAGCACACACTCCATGACAAAGCCTCTTACTACATATGCTTTTGTCTCAGATTTTCTTTACCTGTGATTACTAGGGCGGTGCCCCATCATTATGTTCTCACCTCGAGATTTTTAATTGCAATTTGTAAATCATTAAATAAAAAGCTCTGTGAAGCTGTGACATTAAGGAAGGGAGAACAAAGAAATGCGCTGTCATGGATTTCTTTTCCACACAATATTAGAGAGGCCTGAACCAAGGCAGTTAAAACAGTGTATCCTGAGACCATTTAAATAATCTCTTATAACTTCTTAACCAACACAAAGTCTTGCTACAACATCTATGTTCAATTACTTAATGCATTGTTTACCAACTATCCATTTAAAGATTGGATCCAATCTGGAGTCAAATGGGAAGTACATCCTCCAAACACTTTCTTTCTCAGAGTTGAAGAGGAGGGTTAACACCTGCACACATGCATCTGGGACTAGCAATACGCCATTTACCACTTCCTGTCAGCTTATGTTCCTTAATGTCCCTGGTGTAAGAACCTGGCTCTGCTCTAGTGAGGTCCTCTTCAATTGTAAGCTTACAGCCAAGGCTAAGACACCCCTCTCCCCTCCAACCTTTAGCTGTCCACTCAACTGGGAAGAGATCCCAGTTTGAGAAGAGATCCATTGATTATTAAACACTAGGTTTTTGGCACCGGTGCAACTTCACTAATGCAGCAGCAGCACAAAGCCTTTATGAAAATGAAGGGATTGACAGTCTAGAGGGAGTCACCTGACTGTCACGACCCTTGTGCCCAAAAGCCAAAGGTACAGATAAGTCCCTGAGATCAGAGAACAACCTTTTTTTTTTTTTAATTCATCCAAAAGAGCCCATTTTCAAACTGGAATGAGTCAGTTATTGTCTCTCTTCCAAACAGTGGTCTCAAAATTGTGCATTATAAACCAGGACCCATTTTTGAGCTCTGGAAGCACAAGTTTGGATCTATTCCCTTTGTTTATTCACAGTTGCACTTTTTCTTTAAAGAAATGAGATTCCTACTGCTGCAGCTTTGTGGCAGTGGGTGGGCCAGAGCTCCACACCTTGTCTCCAGCCAAGCGTGGGAGTCTATACGGAAAATGCTGACCCAAACTTAATGATGTTATGAATGGCACAGTGTAACATTATTATTATAGTCTTCCCCTTCCTGCACTGAATTGCTTGCTAAGAGCAGTTAAACTCCAGCTGCTTTTCAAATCTCAAATCTAAATGTTTGGCAGCTTTCCATGTCCTTCACTGCCACAAATAAAACATTTAACCCTTACAAAATCTACTAATAAAGTTTTATACAGCTCTCATCTTTTCTTTCCATAAGGGGTGGTGGAACTAACCCTAAGAAAGGTCACTGCCACCCAAGAGCGGCACCACTAAAGAGTCAGTGTCACAGCTTCTCCAGTCATCATCTGCCATCGCCTTCCATTTCTCCCTCGTTAAGTGGGTGTTATCTGAGCCCACAGAGAAAGCACACTTTAACCTTGGGACAACCGCTGCCATTTAAACTCAATCAAAGCAGTCTGAACCTGCATATGCTACATGTTACTTCAAAGGACATCTGGAGGAACTGGACAGCACAAATATTCAGGGCAGGACCCACAACCAGCCACAGGTAAAAAGCCTGGCAGTATTCAAGTCAGGAGAGAAACATTTATTCATTTCAGCTGGAGTCAGGATGCTTCCTCATATAAATATTAGCTAACAAAAGATTTCTCAGTGACCTAAAAGCCTAGAATTTCCTATTCGATCATGTTTAGGGACAAGTCCAGGTAATCTTCACAGTCCCAGTGCAACCTCTCACACATTTCAGTTTGCTCTCAAAAATATTTATCTTTACTCATCAGCTGCAACAAATTTCCCCTGTAAAGTATGGAGCTCTTAAAAAGAAAATAAAGGGGAAAGGGGAATAGAATGGAGAGACACAGTCTGAAAATACTGCGCCAGCACAAGTCACTGCTGCTCATCACTCCCAGCCCCTAGATGTAACTGCAGAGATGGGCAAGGATGAACAGCTACCTCATTCACAGCACCACTGAATCCAGAGCAGTCTGCCTGCCTACAGGCTTTTTTTTTTTTTTTTTTTTTTTTTTTCCATTTTCAGTTGCTAATGTACAAGCATGAGTTGCAACAAACCTCTCTTGGGCTGAAAAGAAAAGGCAGGAAAAAAAGCTCAGTACTGAGACAACAGCCCACTGCGTTCACAGGCTTGCCTGCCATGCCCCAGGGCTCAGGACAGCATGGAGCAAGGTGGTTGTGGAAGTATCTGAACTCAACCTCTGCCATTGCTCCAGGGAAGGACTGCAGTAATCTTACAGCTACAAATTGGCAAATTAACATTCAGCAAGAAATCAGGGACACTTTTTAGCCAGTAATGGGAAAGATGAGGAACACTTCTAGGAAAACAAGATAAACACTAAACCAGCCAGACTAATATAAGGATTGTAGAGAAGAGTCTACATTGAGTCTTCTGTGATTTTCATCTACAGCTTATCATACCCATGGGAATATAGTAATACTAAAGTGTGATTTAGAGCTACTATTTAAAATACATTTCATTAAAAAAAAAAGAAAAAGACATACCTTGCACGCTGAAATCGACTGCAGATCACTGAAAGCCTTAGGGGTCATTTCTCAACAGAAGTGTAAAATGTACATTTCTTTAATACACCAGGTATCTTGAGAGTCAAACACATATAATCCAATCTGATAATTTGACAGAAAACTCAAAATAGAGTTTGTGTATCTAGAAATTGCCCCACTGTTGTTTTCAGGAAAAGATTCCTCCTTTGAGGAACACCTATGCTGTTGCACTACAGCTCACATAACACTCAACAGCTTTAATCAGAATAGGAGCTTATTTCAGGTAGGTGCAAATTCACATAAGTCCATTGAACTTAACCACTAAGGTTCTTCCAAAAATTTGTCCCAACTATGGCCCTGGAGAAGTGACAAATGGGCCCCTGGAAACAAAGAGAGCATGCTTCATCCACACCAGCAACTGCCCCATCTCCTTGGCAATACGGGAGCATCTTGCAAAGCAGTCGCTGTCCAGGGACTCTCAGGTATAGCGCAGCTTTGCGACAGACGCACTGAGCTAGCAGACCTTGCAGGGAAGCAGCGGGGATTTCCTTCCAGCTCTGTGCGAGTTTTCCTTGTCATTGTTTTCAGCCTATTTCCTGAATAGTCACTCTTGTATTTAGTCAAGCCAAACCATGCTTATAGTATTTTCATAGACTGTTTTTCCCAGCCCGCTGATAATTCCTAATGCTTTTCTCCATGGTGACAATCTTTCTGGTAATTAGTGATAATTATCCACCAAATTTTTCCTACTTAGTGATATTAGAGAGAGACTACATGTGCTGTGTGCCTGCTCTGCAAGCCTACAGCTGCTTTACTTTGCTACCATGTCCCTTTTCAAGCCCACATTAAGTCTGCCTCACCAGAAATGCCCACAAACCACATTTATTTCTAACAGCTTTAAGTACAAGTTTCCCTTTTTAATTAAAGCCTACCTTCCTCTGTTAAAAGGTCTGCTGGAGGCTTTTTATTTATTTATTTATATTTCTTACTCTAATATTAAAGGTGTGTTTAAAGTTTCCATTAACCATTTACAGCAGTGACAATATTACCAGGCATCTTTAATATTCGCACACTATGGCATCAGACCAAAAGTAGTTTATGGGACTTTAGCACTAAATACCACAGATCTTTCAGACACAAGGTTAAAATAATTTACAGTTATAATATTCACAAAACATAGACGTTAGTACAATTATCAGAGATCAGAGGTCTTCTGCTGGCTTAATTTATATGTAAAACATTAGATGAAAGCTTTGCTAAACTTACACTCCCAATACCAGAGGCCTATTTCACAAGGTACTGCACCTCCTGGATGTTAAAAGTGCTTAGTTTACAGTATGTAATTCTGAGATACAATCATCTCAAAATCACTAGCTTAGATCTTCAAGCAATTTTAAAGTAAATCCCAAAGAAGTTACTTATCCAAATTAATGATATCACTTTATATCCAAGTTAATGATACCTATGACACCATTCCATAACCAGCAGAGGTATACACAAAGAGTTTGCTCACTTTTGGATTACAGAAGTGCCACCACTTTATAGTAAACATCACAAAATACAGGGAAAACACTGTGGTATTAAACAGCATCATATGGGCGCCAGGGAGGCCAGATGAAATGTACAGGTTATCCCCAGCACATTACTACTTTTGGAATACAGCCGGGCTGACACGGATGCCTGTTAGCCCCAAAGGGCAAAGCAGGCACAAGTCACCACATGAAGCACATCCATGCCAGGACTCACGAGGACGTATGTTGGGCCCCTCCATGTATTTGGAAGAAACAATCTTCCATCTGCAGCCAGCTGCTGGCAGAAACATGCTTTCAAGCACCAATCAGTTGGAGGAGACCATGTAACTGGTGGGTATAGTAAGCTTTATACTGTGTTTCCAAACAAAAATATGTTTTTAACTTGTCTTTTTTTCAGACAAGGATCTGCTAACAGCTTAGTCCTATCATTCTTCACTCTCACAAACAGCTGAGCTTCAGCTGGGGTCTTTCCCTGTTAGGCTACTGCAACAGTTCCAAAATCGGCAGTTTTGGTGAAAGCTTAGTCAGGCTCTAACACGGTTAGTGCTGCCAAATCAGGATCACCCATTGCAAAGTTGTTGGCTTTTTCCTTTTAATTTACCAGCATCATTTTCAACTAACGCTTCATACACAAGACTGACTTGCACAGGAACTGTATGAATTTTGTGTCTACCATGATTTTTTTTTTCAATGAACTCAATGCATAAAACGCTTATTAATCAGAGGCAGAGCCACTGCTAAGAGAAAGCGACCAAGTGAAGGGAAGTGAAAAGCAAGGAAGAAAGAGGCAGACCAATGTGCATAACTTAAATATTGCTGCATCACAGACTGTTTTCTTTTCAAATAGAAAACTGTAGGATACAGCAGCAGCAGGACACAAGCAGCTCAGATTTTCTCTGGGCAGCTACATTTACTGCTTAGCAGCAGACTTCAATGATACTCTGATGATTCAACACAATTACTTAATATATGCTATGACTAATTATGAACAGTTGAACCTCAAGCAGCACATCAGAGCTAACTTGTAGTTTACAGAAACAGAAGTGGGGACACAGCAACTGGACCTTTCAAGTGATGACAAAATGCTGTTTCCAGAGACTTCCTTTGGCTCCCTTGACTGTTGTTACCTTACAGCTACAAGAGGCTTCTAAAAGCCAAAAAAACACCTTTGGGTCAACTGCTCTGCATGTACATAAGTGAGCAGCCTATCTCCTGCTGGAGGTGCCTCCAAAGAACCAGCTGACCTCCAAGCGCACACGAGCAAGGCATTAGCAAGACACTGCTTTGCTCCAAATTACATAACCTGCACTCAAAATGGCTGTCGTATGCCTGCCATAGGGCTATTAACCTTTATTTCCATAAAGCAAAGAAAATAAATCCTTAGCCAAGTAAGAGTAAATGGATTTTATTCTTATCTTTATTATGTTTCCATAATAAGCATTTTTATAAGAACTATTTTGAAAAAAAAAACACACTAAAAATTAAACTGTATAAACTGCCTAAAAATCTACACATAAGTAGAACCTGCAGCAGGAAAGCAGAGGATTCCCTTTGTCCTATACAAATGTATTTTCATTGATCCCATGCTAGTTCTTCTCCCTCGAGGGCTATTGTCCAGGCAGCAGAGGAAGCATAACCATCAGAACCATCCCAGACCGCCGTTGTAACGGCACAGAAAGGGCAAATCTCCAGTCTGCTTTGTTAGATCCTCTCTATCAGGGCAAAACACTGACAGCCAAAGAGGTGGCAGCCTATTCTTGGATGCATTTGTGTATGTGCTGACACTACCAACTACATTACCAGTTGTCCATAAGTTGTCCAAATATTACTCCAAGTATTGTACAGAGATCGTTGTACTGACTCTTTTCACGTTCACCACATAGTTGTCACATAACGGTCTTCCTCAGCTACTCTCAAAAACTTGATCCAAACCAGTTACCTGTCAAGTCGAAATCAATCATCTTTTCAATTTTGTTAGTAACGGAGGTCCAGGATAATCCAGTTAAAGAGAAAACGTGCATACTTTTCCAGCTTCCAGACCTACGTTACCCCAGGCAGAAGCACTTTGCATTTTGTTGCACATGATCACCCAGTACTTCGTTACTCTGTTCTGTCTTTCCCCTTCCGTCAGGACAGGAGCAGAGCTGGCCAACGCCAGTTTGCTATGCAGACAGAGGGCAGCTTTGAGGGGAGCACTGGCTAGCCTGTGTTTTACTCCTCTGCAACTTTAGAGCAGCAGGAGACACCCCCCTCCTAGCAATCAAACACTAAATGTAGTATGAGTTCATGAGTTATCTACACTCGCTAATGAAATAAGAAAACAGAACATCAATTAGTTTCACTTAAAGAAATCTGGAACCTGCCTTCATCTGCTGACTCTCCAGCAGGCATTTACGAGGGGCATGGGAGGGAGAACTGATATACTTCTATCCTTGTTTTAGGTGAAGTAAGTTGGGGAAGAAGGATATCATTAAAGTATACCAAAACTACATTAGAACACCAAAATACAGGTTGAGAAGAAAGGAAAAAGAAAAAAAGGATTTTAGTACAGTAGCTAGGGTACCAACAGCCCAGCACAGTCATTTCTAATACTACACACACATTCCCCAGCTCTTCGTGCTTCTGCCCGAACAATGCTTTGTCACAACTCATGTCCTTAAAACCTACTGTATGAGACTTGAAAATAGATCTTGGGATGCTGTCCTGAGTCAGTCTATCAGCTGGAATCTACTGGATGAAACCAAGTGACCCCCCCCCAGCACATTACAGTACTGCTTTGAGGCATACTGTACTACACGCTCTTCCCTTTCGTCAAAAAAATAAAACAAAAACACAAAACCCACACCCCACTGGCCCAAACAAATCTTACTTGGAAACACTGCCAAGGGCTGCCTACTTTAACGGAAATCATGCCAAGCACAGGTGAAAAAGCAATCTCCCAGTTTCTGCATCCTAAAATTACACTACTGTCAAGCTGGAGCAGAAGATTTTTGTTTTTGTTTCCCCCCACGCTGAATGAAAAGAACAAACCTCTTTAATTAATGGTTCGCAAAGTTACTCCAAGCCATTATTTTACCAGTTAGAGCATTTCCAGCTATTCCCTCAGTGGCACGTGCTGATTTTTAGGTCATTTAAAAGATTAAAGCTGTATACAAGAGATTTTTCCCCTCCACTGGTTATCGTGGTCAGAAAGCCAGGGCAGGCGAAGGGTCACAGTGAAGGTCACACGAAGCCCCAAATCGCTCTGCTATTACAGCTGCACTGACAAGCGTGTGGCAGTTTAATTAGAGCAGAACAACGAAGAGATCCCCCCAGCAAGCAGGCTACCAGCTTATTTCCCAAAGAATACAGTAACCTGGAATCTTACTGCTAATTGAAACCCTGAAAAACATATTTAAAAAAGACTTATAACATCAAGAGAACAAGCATCTATGTTAGTACTACTTCAAAACCTGGAATCTGAAAATATGTAGGGTTCCAATGGTGACTTTCATCTCTGATTTTCAGCATTCTCTCCACTTTTTAAGGCTGAATATCTAGGCAGCAGCCATTACAGGAAGAGAAATGCTGTTAACATCTTTCCTCTGAACATATTGCTGCTCAACAACAATAGAGAAATCATGAGCAGATGCCTGCTTGAATACATGCAAACGTATTTTTGCAACAATTTGTCTTCCTTGGAATGAATTTTTTTCAATTATGTTTCAAATGGCTACAAATGACGTGCTACTTCCTTATTGCAAAAATATTAAATTCTGATAATTATTTAAAAAACAGGAAATTATCAGTATATTAAAAAGAACTTCAGTGAAGATAAAGAGGTGGGAAGAAGACAGCTGCCATCTGCAGCCATCTGCAATGTGCTGCAGCAGCGTGCATCTATCGCACGGTCGTCACCGCAGTTGGGTTTCCTGTGACGGACAAAAGCTGGGTGACTTCTGTGCCCACCTACCCCATCAGCTCTCCCAGGGCTGCCGAGTTAAAAGCAGGAAGGAAGGAAGGAAGGAAAGGGAAAAAAAAAGAAAGGAGAAGAACTAATAATAATAAACCACAGAGACCCCTTTAATTCTTTCAGAACATTAGAGAATAAAAATTCACACTAAATTTGATGGGTTCAGTTCTGTCAAGACATAGGCTCCTCATTGCTTTGCTTTCAGAAACAGAGCATTCTCGATCTGTAAACAGCGGTTTTTACCTATGTAGCATATTTAGCAACTCATTTTCCGTCACACTACTCACTTTCAGAGGGCAAATCCTTAGCTTTGTCTTGGTGTGCCTCTGTTGTATAATGCTAGAAAAGCAGCAATAAAACAAAAAAAGAAAACACTTTCTATACACTGCTGTGGTGACTATGTCTGAGTCAAAAGGGGCCTACAATCCATGGCTAAGAAATCTGCTCTGCAAGAATCTTAGTGCTCAAAGGCTCTCCTAGAAACAAAGCCTTGCCATGGGATCCCTAGTGAGGAGGAACGGGGGAGAAGCATCTTTATCCCCAGGGTTACTCTACAGCACTGCGTGCCACATATCTGCTGCCTGCCCCCCAAAATTAGCACATCTCACAGTGCTGATAAGCACACTGGTCTCAGTGCTTTCAGGCTGAATGAGAATGTGCAAAGGCACCTGTTCTCCAACAAACTTCCCACACAACACATGGGAGCAAAAAGTGACAGGCGATACCAAGCCCATAGCTGTTCCTGCAGGGGAAGCCGTTCCTGCTTTTAAAAAGCACTCAATCTTATTCAATTTTAATGTCTTGTATTTTGTGACCGATTTGATGTGTTATCTGGTCCACCGAGCACCCTCCCACGCGCCATCTCCCCCCTCTGGCTACTTTTAGATTGCATTGATTGTTAATACCAGCGCTCAGACAATCATCATTTTGAAAAGACTTCATAATTTTGAAGTCTTCCTTCTTTGGCTGCAGGGGAGTTCTTTTGTATCATTTCATTTACAGATTATCAGTGTGTTCAAGAGGGAAGGACTGAAAGCAACAATACACAAAGGACTATTCAGCATCTTAGCTATAAATCCTACCGGGAAAGAGAAATACAGTCATGACTTTGGGAATAGTCTTCCTTCACTGATAATGTTAAGGATAGTTCTTATGAAAACCTGGAGAAACCAAACAAATACACTACTGTGCATTTATAGCAAAAAGTGTCAGCCAGTGGGGTCAAGTCTAACAACCAGCATAATGGCCAACCATGGTGAGAGCACTGGCTCCTAAGAATAACCACTTCCTAAGAATTAACAAATACATGCATAGACACATCCTGTGCTTTCCAGAGTCTCTTCCCCCTCTGTTCAAATACTTTAATTGCAAGGCACCAGAAAGCTGACGCATGAATCTACAATATTACCATGTCTAAGGATATGGAGAGATGACTGCAAGCGATTAAGTTACTACAAGCACAAGGCAGTAATGGTCAAGGCAACCTGATCTGCTACAGTCTTATATTTGCAATGACTGAAGATCAACTTCCATGTGAATCTGTTCTAATCAGAGTGCTTGCAATTGCACAGATAAATGCCCAATGACTGAAATACTCAGCTATCCACGAGGTTTGGACTGATAGAGCTTTAGAAAAAGCAGACCAAGTTCTAGGTCTTCTTTGAAAAATACAGACTGTGTCAGGGCAGGTTGGTTAGTTTTTGCCCTGGGAGTATGGTAAACTTTGTAAACTTTAACCTTGGTTACAGACATCTTTTAAAAGCTTAACTAGAGCACGAAGGTTGCTAGGGTCACTAGTGACTTCGAAAGAACAAATTCATGACCAATTCCTCAGATGAGAGGCAACAGAAAAGGATGGAAAACTGAGAGACTTCTGCAGATGTTTAGGCACAGATGTTCCCTTTCCCCAAGATTAAAAACTCAAACAAAAGCCCAGCAGGACAAATAATTGTCTCTCTCAAATCCACATACTCTGTGCCAGCCTTCTCCGGCACAAGTACTGGCAATGTGTAGGGCTGCTAGATGCTCACCCTCCCCCCCCCAAAAAAAAAAAAAAAGTAAGAATAGGTAAGAGCTTTCTTACCCAGATAAAACTTCCCCCACTGAAAACTTGTAAGAAACTCTGCTGCCATAAGAAAGAGAAGGCAGCACTGTGCATGGTTAGCACAAACAGAAGGAGCCAACACATGGCCACAAAGGGCAGGGGGAAGAAAGAAATAAACACAGAAAAAAACCCAAAGACACTACAGTGCAAGAGGAGTCAAAAAGTTTATCAGTATGGGACTAATGGATGCTCATATCTCTGCGAAAGACTTGAACTGTTCTAGCTCCCTTGCCTTTTTAGAAAGGGGAATAGTGTAAAGTCTACTGCTGTCTCTCTGCCCCAAGAGAGAAAGAAACATATTTGTAAGTTGGCAGTCATGTACAAAGTACTGCCCCTCTGCAAACAAAATTCAATAAATCCTTCCAGAAGAATCCTATAGGGAGAGCGTGCCAGCATGCACAAGAGTGCATGAGAGAGCGAGCCTGTGAGAACTACATTAGCCATACAAAAAAGACTAGATATTTCCTTGTAGGCAGAGCTAGATAGATGTGGTGTATAGGTTATCCGATTTGACACAAGTTTTTCTTGATAAAGGCTAAGCAAGAAAAAAATAACTGATAACACAAGACAATAAAACACATGAAGGTTTTTTTTTTGGATCCAACCTCAGAAAAATAGTTTCCCACTTTATATCCTTGGAGACAAAGTTACTCACATGGTGCTGATAACTCAAACTTTTTAAAAATACGTTCTTTAGTACATATTATATAACATCATGTCACGTTAGACATTTTTCTCCTTAATGTATAAAAGCACACATATAAAGATACAGTTTCTTTCACCGTTTACATAATCAGAACATCCTCCTACTTTTCCAGGGAAGTACTGCTCATTTATTTTCCTGCTTGTGCATTATTTGAGCATGGCTACCAGATGATTGATCAACCAAACCAGTCACCTATGACAGCTGTTCTGGTGCCATGAAAATACAGGAGAGATGAAAACGGATCAAAAAGAAGTGGCAATTAACAATTACTCAGGAGATCTCCTTGCAGTGACTCTTCCAGGACACAGAAGCTGCTGAGCTAGCTAATGACAGCACTTAAATTCATAATTGGTTACCACCCTGTCAACCTGTCTCAACAGGCCAAAGTTAGATAATTCAATAGAAAGTATCAAAATCACTTGTGTCTGCTATAGGAACTCCAGGTGTACTAAATGTCATTCTTCTCCTTCCAAAAGCCACTCATCACTTTTGTGCAAGTGTTCTGAGAAGAAATTAAAGGAATGAGAGCATCTTAAAGGCTCAATCTTGAATGCTCTTCCAGCTGATCCACATCAATGCCGATCACTCATTGCATGACCACCACTACTGCTCTCTGCAACCCAGGAGGAGCTGCTGCCTGCTTTGCTCAACCATCCCCCATGCTAATACTAACGACTGAAGAGATTTTTCTTTTTCTCCCCAAAAGCCAGTTACAATATAATTCTGTATCCTATCAGCTAGCTACCAAATAGCAAATAAAAACTTCTGCAACCAGCTCTGACAAGTAAATCTCTCTTAGAAGTAAGGCAGCGATTCAACCCCAGATCAAATCCAGGGCAGTTGCAAGAGGGGCAGAGATGGGGTGTGTGTTTGGGGGGGAGGGGGACAGGGGGAGGGGGTCCCTGTTCCACCAGACATCTTGCAAGCCAGTGCTCTTGATAGGCAAGAATGCACAGTAGAAGGGCTAGATCCCTCTACAAACATCCTCTACAACAAGATGAAGAAACTACTGCAGCTCTTCTCCACCAGTAATCAGAAAAACTAAAGGAAGAAATTTCCACTATGCCTATGTTGTACAAAAGAGAAGACCATGTTCCACCTTCCCGCTCAATATTTCCTACCCTCAAATCATACCCTCAGCAGAAGAAATAGTTAGGATGAAGAGAGGAAAGGAAGGAGGAATAAAGCACTGAGATGACACAAAACAACACATAACCAACTGCCTGGCAAGGTCACCTGTAGAAAGACACATAACCACATGTTTCCAACTGTTATCATCTATCACGTAAGGTTTTGATTTTTTTCTTAACCCAGTTCAGTTTCCATTGAAGGTTTACAATCAGTAGCAACACTCAACTGATTGTTTTCAGCAGTGATTTCCATTCCAGTAAATAAATACATCTTCTGCATCTCAATAAGAGAGATTTTTTTAAAAAAAAGAAAAAAAAAGACTTAATTTTTACAAAAATGTAAACCTTCCACAAGAACCCTGACATCACCCACTTTTCCTCTTCATGCAGTGCTCAGCTCTCATTGGAAACTATCAGACAGAATGGCTTCCATCTCATGCAAGGGTGTGTGCATGCAGGGAAGGGGGGATTTGGAATGACAAAGCACAGGAAAAACACCCTAAAACCTTGCAAACTAACAGCTCATCCTAGGGTTGTGTAAAGCAACTTGCAGCTTCAAGCAAATGTGGTTGAGAGGTTGAAACATGACAGTATCTAAAAAGATCACCTTCAACTACTGTGACTCACTCAGTTGGACTGAAATCTGCCAATCAGCATGTTTTTAAACAGCACTTGGAATCCGTTATGGATATAATGCTCTGTTTGGGGTGGGGAGCTTTCCTTTTAAGCTGTTCTTAAAAGTTAGGAAATAAAGACAGGGTTGTGTGTGCTTGCAAGAACTGGTTTTTTTGGCTAAGCAGACCAGCATGGATCGATTCCAGTTCTGTTATCCCACAGTCAGGGCCCAAGAAATTAAAGAGCTGCACCGACTCATTTGATTACCTGCAACAGTTT
Source organism: Rhea pennata (assembly GCF_028389875.1). NCBI lineage: Eukaryota > Metazoa > Chordata > Aves > Rheiformes > Rheidae > Rhea > Rhea pennata. The sequence continues at coordinate 16,652,081 of NC_084674.1, read as the reverse complement.
GTCCATCAAATTTCCTCCTTTGTTATACCAAAAGTGAGGTACCATTGAACCTCTACTTTTCCAGAGAACTAACCTACATTTTCCAGAAGTCCTCATCTTAAGATTTTTTTCAGTGCTTCAGATACCAAACACTATCCACATATTTTTTTACTACTCCTGGAGAAGTTAAATTGGACACTTCTGGTTTTCAGTTGCGGTCCTGCGAAATACACTCAGATTCACATGTGGGCTCCTTCTAGCAGGGAAGCATCTACCTATCAAGCTAGCTGATTATCTCAACTCCAGAAGAGACAACTACTTGATGCTTCAAAGGAAGGTAAATGAAATCTCAGAGTGAATAACTGTGGAGTAACTGTTCACTATCTGCGGTTTACAACCTTTTATCTAGTCTAAATTTAAACAATCGTTTGAGCTTGTAAAAGTATCTTTTCTGTATCTGTAACATGCAGACTCCTGTTAAGCTAAAGATTTTATATGCAACTATATTGTTTGAGATTTGATTTTGAACTAATCTCCATAGTTATTCTCCTCAGAAATATGCAGCTTTACTACCAGAGTAATAAAGGGTCAAAGGTACTTTGAGATGGTAAGTTAAGCAAACTTATGAAAAGGTAAAAGTAATCACTTTCATGAAAGAAAGCACGCAAGACTATACACTCCTTTTGTTTAGTGTTTTGTTATGCACCCACATCCCTATAAGCTAGGATGGAAGAAGTGATAGGTAAACTATAAAAAAGGAGAGAGGGGAATTCTACATGAAGTATTCGCAGCAAGAATACCTGTGTAGAGAGGAAGGCAGAAAAAAATGCATCCAAAATAAATCCAAAGCTATTCTTAGTGCCTGGGCTAAACAGATTCCTCCACTATTTAAGGCAGAAGTTCTCTGACTTAGAGCACTCATGTGCGGTACCAGTGTGGTCTGGATGCATAGTTACATTCCTGCCAAGTGACCTGGAACACAATGTAGCACTTACTCCAGAATGAGCAGCTATTCAAACTAGCAGATTAAGCTTGAACTGGATCAGAACCTTAAGCCATTGTGGTGGCCTAGCACCTTGGTTCAGTGTATGGAAGCAGATAGCTGGATTTACTGCACTATTGAATTAGTTTCATCTGGATATAACACTTTACTGAAGTCTCAGGGGACAAAACTCATCTCACCAGCTGACAGTAATAAGCAGATACTGATCAACCCTAGCATCTTCCTTATTAAGGTTACATAGCACCAGAACATATAATCACAATATAAGCTGTGGTGTGCATTTTCATCTTCCCTTACCTCTTTCAGTTCCTGTGCAACAGAATTAAGGCGTTCATTTTCAGACTGGGTGTTGGCAAGGACATTTTTCAGCTGCTTCAGTTCTGTCTGCAGCTCCATAACTTTTTTCATGTAGTACTCTTCCTTGGTAGCCGATTCCTGAATCAAGGTTTCCTCTCTGCTCTCTCCATCAGCTGCTACCTTCTTGTGGTTGGTATGGGCCTGTCCAAAAGCCTAGGATAGCAAGCAAGCCTCTTATTAGTAAATGTAGAATTTGGAATAAATAACTTTTCTTAAAAAAGTTGAAATTATTTACCCCCATATTTTTCTGATGCAAAATAATGCAAGCTTTTCCTACACCTATCTCTTTTTCTGAGATTAGATCTTTACAAGGTATACAGGGTTCAATGCAAGACTCTTGAAAGTAACATGCAGCGCCCAAACAGAGGCTTGTGGTACATTGGATATGTAGGCAAAACCTCATATAAACCCCTCTGGGGGAAACAACAAGCTATTGACTTGACAATGCTGTTAAAGACTTTGGTTTTCAACAAGGAGACTGAGATGAACAGACATTTCTGCACGTGCCTATTCTCTGTAGGTGATCAGACTTTCTTCTGCAGAGACCAAATCACTGAAAAAAAGATTTAGCATTAACAGCCTGTTCCACCTCCTAGTCTGTGCGTACACCCTCTCCTCCTGATCCAGCTATTCCAAAGAAACATATTACCACACCCTCATCTGCTCACCGTGGAGATTACTGCCCCCTCAAACCTGCTAACCCATTTCAGTCCAAAGTGAACCAGGTTAGCAGACCTGCTCCTTAACCCAGTTAAGCTAACCTAGGTCACACTGGCTAAAGTAGGTCAGAGCATGCTCACCCAGACAGCTCTGCTGGCTACTCAGAGCAAGGCATCAATGACAAGGGCTTAGAGGCAGGCCTCACACAACTAATTTCTGCAGCAAAGCATACCTCTGTTCAGTCTTGATATTCTAATTGCTTAAATATTTTACCTCTTCCTTTTTATTTCTGGGGGGTTTTCATTTTGTTTTAAACTCTGTCAGGTGATGTTTTTATCCATGTTCTCCAACACACAAGCAAGCAGCTCAGACAGACAACCTAACCCCTAGACTGCGGCATTTAAGAATCTTGTAGCAGTTTTTACTAATAGATGTTATAAAGCAAAGATTTTAACATTTTAAGCAGGCATCTACTTGTAAGAGTCTGCCTGGCAGATGGACTGAAGTCAATGAGATTAATGAATGCTATCCTTAAACCATGCATATGTGCAAAACAATCCAGTCCAAGATGTATTTGGAGCTTTCAGGTGCAACAGCATCTTTCAAGGTGCCAGTGTCCACACAGCAGGTTTTCATAACCAACGTCAATACCATGCATTAAGCCAGCTCAAGGACAGATCAGCATCTCATAAAACTTGTCTATTTGCATTACATTTTCAATAATCATCTTTTGCTAGTTCTTTAAAACTATACTATCAATGCAGGAAAAAAAAATGCTTTGAATACAAGCAGGTCTCAATATTTTATTATGTCTCCATATTAGACCAGGTTCATTACCAGCATAGTAATTATTGAATATACCAGTGCTGAAACAAATGACAGAATCGTTACGTTAAAGGTCTATGTTAAAGGCACCCACATACTGCTGCTATCAGATTGTGCCTGCGTTTCAGATAAGCAAACCAGAGAATCAGGAGACAAATATCCATTGAAGAAATTCTAGTCAGATTCACTGAGATGACCCAAGGGAAATTAATAAGCGTCACATTTCAGACAGAAAGTAAAGCACCATCTGTGCAAGTCCTCGGCAAATCAGTTTCAACAAAGCAGCTTAAAAGCCTAATACCTAAGATCACCATAAACGTTAAAGGGACAGCAAAAAAACCCACCCAAATAAAAACAAAACCAAAACAAAAATACATACAAGCCTCTCCTCAAATATATTACCATTTTTCCATAAAGAATCAGTATCTAAATTTTGGAGACTTAAATTTATTTTAAATCTAGGACAATGAAAAAGGGACTGCGGGCATCCATTTTCTTCCCAGTGGAGTGGCACCGCTTTCTCAGTAGTGGGATGCCAACATTGTGCATATTGTAAATTCAGGATACTCAAAGCCACATCTGATCAGCCATACAGCAGAGTCTCCAAGCATGATTAAATCAAGTAACTTAGTAATTCATTTAAGAAGTTCTTGAGAATAATGACTAGTTAGTTTTAACACTTTAGATGCAGAGGCTAAGCCCTGGGCTTCTTTAAGGACCTAACAACTGAAGAGAGGATTTTGCCATTTTGCAGATGCTACTATTGATAATGAGTATTTGAATGCAATAACTGACATAATGGATAAGACTGGGAAATTTTTAATCCAATATTCTGTCTCCCACAGAGGCTAAAGCCAGAAGCTTCAGAGAAAGGTTAAAAAAAAAAAAAAAACAAAAAAAAAACAAACAAAAAAAAAAACACACACACAATCTCCCAGAGCTGAGGATTGCCATAAGCCTCAAAGCAGCAGGTTTAATGTAAATTTGGAAGATCTATTAACATTTAGTTATCCAAGTGAAATATCCCTTTATATTCACGTCTCGATGCTTTTTTTGGCCATACTATCCTACAGCAATACGTTCTATATTTTAATCATACTCTTACACACCAGTTGTTTTCTTTGTTAGTTTATACTGACATGTTTGCCATGTTTTAATAAAAAAAATTGTATTAGATATCTCAGTTACACTTCTCTATTCACAGGGGAAGGTGAGGTTCAGTAAGCTACCACTACTTATATATTAAAGAGAGTTTCCATGCTCTGAGACAGTCAGAATCCCTTTTGAGAAGCTGCCTTTTATTATAGCTTGTCCTGAATGGCAAAACTAAGCAGATCAAACAGGAACTACAGATACCAGTTCACTTGGACCAACTGCAAAAATAAGCGCTGTCAGTGATTTTAGTTACAGCACTACAACATAAGAGACAGGCAAATCCTAGATTCAGGCAAAGGGCTCAGGCATCGTCCCTACCAAAGACGGCCATGGCTATTTCTGCACAGCAATGTGGTTATTCACTCTCAACCAGTAAGCTTCAATTCTAGCAAAATCTAACATTAGATTGATAATATTGCTGTCCAGGGTCAGAAAGCTATTGAATAGAGAACTGTGAGCAAAGGGACTCTCATACTCCACCCCTTCATAACAGGCACCTGGTCAACAGAACAGGCAGCCTGGAATGACTGACTCCATCTGTATGTATTTATAAGGGAGCACTTTAAAAGTACCTCCATTTTTAACCATGCTTCATTATTTCATTATTTTTCTTGCCTTTACTTAAAAAAAAAAATCCATATATTCCTCTTAAAAGCTATTTACATAACCATAACAGGCTATGTAGAACAGGAAATACAACTTTAACAAAATTGTCCAAAATTACAGGGCAATGCAATTATCTTCCATGGCTACAATCTAGGTCTGTTTTAAATCAAGCTGTTATAAGGAAAAATGAATTTTTACTAATGTACATGAAACCTATAAACCTTCATGCACCTAAGAAAGTCAGTATCGGCCTGTTCACTTTCTTTCTGTTGTAACGTCACAGAAAACACAGAAATAGAATTCACAGTTAAGTTACTTTGCTTTTAATCCTCTTCTGAAGCCTTTATTTCTGCCTACTATACTATCACAATAGAAGAAAATAGAACATTGTAAATCAGAGCACTGGTTTTGCAGAGAACAAGGGAGCGATGTTGGGCTACTTGGCATCTTTGTAGTCTGCGCTGCACTGAGTTTTGTTGCGTAATTCTGTTTTGGGCTGAGGTGGTGCAAGACCTTCTCCTGGCAAATCCTTGCCAGCTCCTATCAGGGAACTACAGGACTGACACTAGAGGACAGTGAGCAGCTGTGACAGTCACTCTCCCATTGAGTTAAAAAGCCCAGTTAACTGTGAAGGATACCCTAGATATCCTCTTCCTTACACTACCTAGAAAGAGGAGTCAACTACAGAGACATCTTTGCAGAAGAAATGTTCAAACGCAGTTAAAACGCAGCCTTGCTCCTACAGCTCTGAACGGATGGTTGCTGTTCCCCTATTAAAACCTGGATCAGAATGTGTATGTGCAAGAAGGATGTCCTGAAGTTGCCTGAACTTTATCTTCTTAGTGTATATACTGCAGACTTTACAAAATAATTCTTAGTTTCGACACAATTCATTTACACAGACTTTACTGTATGCTAGTACTGCAAAGTATTAAATTCTACTGAAGAGTAACCTCAAAGAGTTACCGCAATACACTGATATTAAAGGACAACTGAAGTTCCTCATACTTGTTTTCCTTTCAGGTTTCCCAGGGTCAGGTCAACAGTTTAAAATACAGAAATATTTAAAATTAATCAAAGAGCCCATGAACCAAAACATTCTCTAGCTAGTCATTCAACCAGATATGATCATCAGTACATCTACAAAGCAATTTACACTGCTGGACAGAGGTACAATTTACTTTTATCTCTTCCTTATGGCAGGGTCTGCTTTTTTAGCTGACTAGGATTTTACTTCCTCTCTTCCTCTCTCGCATGCCTTACAGATTTTTTAAAAAGCATCTACTTGTGAAACAGAGGCTGTAGCCTCCATAAGTATGTTTCTCTTTTCAGTCTACCTTTCCATCCTGCTGAAGTACGCAGTGAAGCAGTAATGCCCAATTTATGGGATGAGGTCTGCTCATGTGGCCTTAACTTTGCAAAGATACGGCTTTAAACTGATGACAAAGTAGAACTATACAATCTAGTTTGCTTCCAACAAGCTGGGTATGCCCTGAAAGGGTCCAGATCAAGTTCTGCTGCAGACTAAAACATTTTTTCCCCTATTTCAAATGGTAATGTGAACAAACTAAGTTAGTAAGCTTTTTCCTGGAAACAATGACAATGCAGAAAGCTGCTGATTAACTGAAATACAGACAAAGTTTATCTCGTCAGACTGCTGTCACCTATCAGTCACATAAGTATACGTGATCCTTCAGCCCCAGAGAATTGTTTAGGAAATGCTGCCAAAGGCTAATTATGGCGCCACTGAAGCCAATGAGAATTTTAACCCAGCTGATGAAGGTTCACCAAAATAAGTATTATCAACTGAAATGCCCTTGAATCAAATTTCATGTTGCAATATTACTTGCATCAGTGGACTCAAAAGAATTAGTATAGTACATAATCACTAACACACTCTTAAGGAGTCTAGAAAAATCTAATTGTGTTAAGGAGCTTTCTGTAAATTTAATCTTCAGCAAATGATGCCTTAATCTCAAGAATTCAAAACTCTCCATAATAATTAAGAGTGGAAAAAGAAATTTGGATAGGAAGGGAGGAGGAAGACTCATGTAGAAACTGGGATGTTATGCAAAACTGCCAAATCAAATCATTTCAAAGCCTTGGATCAAACTCCATTTAAATTGGGTTTAAAGTACCAATTTCCAAAAGACAGACTGGATAAAAGGCAAAGTTTCACCTAGGTTTGATGAATACAGAGCTTCAGCTGTATATTTTACATGAAGAACTCAATCAACTCTCTTGGAGACGAGGAGATATTTTTCCATGTAATCCATAGTAGTGAAATATTAAGAGACTTCACATAAAATAGCACACTTCAGGAAAGTAGTTCTTTGAAGATCAGAAATACTTGTTAATATTTTAGGTACTTTTTAATGATCTTGTTAAGATTTTAAACCTAATCTTTTAGAAGAAAAGGTTTGGCCTTCGCATTCACTGATCTTAAGAAATGTGAAGAATCTCTGAAAGAAGCTAGTTTGAAAGTTTAAAACATTGTTCTCCTCTTAAAATGCCCAGTGTGATACAGGAGATGCATGAATTGACCTTAGTCATGCTCAAATCCCAGCAAAGCCCCAGCCCTCATGGAATTTCAGAACAGAGATGTTCTGTTTGCCTCCCTCTTAGATTTGTCATTCCAGACATCTATTAGTCAGAAACAGAAGATCCCAAAGATCACAAAATTTACTCAAATTTACTAGATACACTTCTGTATTTTCTAAGACTTTCTAAACTGCACTGCTAAAAACAAGAGGTTCATGAACTACCTGGGGTCTGGTCAGCATAGCAGAAAGTCATAGGATCAGACTTTGGACCTCTTTCAGTCACAGGAAGAAGGTGACCTTGTAGAGTGGCTGCTCATCTCCTGATAGGCTAATACAGGTACCCTCCCTTTCCCCTTAAAAAAAAAAAAAAAAAAACAAAAAACAAAAAAATCAAGCTGGGAAAGAGAAGTTTCTGAGCTGGAGCAAAAACCATCACCACCCCATTTCTTCAGTGACTTCTTTAAAAAACTGGCGTCCCCAAGGAACGTGCAAAGTTCTGCCGTTTGAGTTCAAATGCTGTGCAAAGATTGGTATGCTTTGGAGGCAACTATATGCTGCCTCCTTAAACACTACATTACCTTTCTCAGCCTGTATATATTCTTCTTAAATTAGTGAGAGAGTCAAAATGCAGCTCTGAATAAGAACAGGAAAGAGAAGAAAAAACCTCATAGCTACTTAAAGCAGACACACTGACAAAGAATCACAAAATCCTGGAAATGTTATAGAGGAACAAACTCCACAATTAATCAACAGCAAAAGAAAGATTTCCCTCTTACTCAAAATTATGGAGAGTTTCTCTTGTCATAAAAACACACAAGAAAATGGAAAGAAACAAAAAATATTTTAGTGAAGGAGGTTTCTAAGATAAAGTGTTTAGAAATTCACATATCACCACTGGTATACTAAAATCTGTCCATTTAAAGAACCAACGGGACAGAGAAAGACAACTGCTTAAAAAGAATATAGATTTGGGGGATTGAGAAAAAGGCAGGAAATAAACAGCACAGAATCCTGAAGAGGTTCAGAGCTCCACAGTACAAAGCAACTTCAGGACAGTACAGGCCATCCTAGCAACACCCGCAACCTACTTCAGACAAAAGATAGATCTCCAGCTTGTAACAAAGTTGAAAAAGTTGAGGATATACATTTATTTCACTAAAATGTTTTGCTTTTGTATTTCTTTAAGCTGAATACAAGGCAAAACAATAAAAAAATTTTCTTTGGTCCAAACAGAGTATTTCACATTCTTTCCTTACGAAGTTAGAAACAGCTAAGTAGTACCAAAATAGAAGTCCACCATTTTCTAAAATATGCCAAAGGTCAGATATTCAAAGTGACCTAAGTACTTGCTTAACAAGTTACACATCGCCTACAGCCAAGAACTGAGCACTAACTGTGATCTGGAGACAAGGATCCCGAGCTTGCTAACACCTTTTTGTATACAGGACAATAAATGACCATTTGGTCATTTGTGCAGCTGCCTGCTGTTTATCACAGCTCCACAGCAAATGCACAGCTTCTTCTCTGAAAAAAGAAAACAAAACAACAAAAAAGCACAAAAAAACACAAACAAAAAACAAAAAAACCCTCACATACTGGTCCTTCACTCCAGTCACTCATGAGTGGCAGCAGGGGGGGGAAAAGTATTACAGCTATTAATGATTTCAACTTCTATTCTGTAATTGCTTACAATTTGTATTTACATATACTTGTGAAATAAAAGTTTTGCAAATTTCAACATATGGCTCCCACTCTGCAAAAGACTCCTAACAAGGGCATACAAGAAACATCCCATGCAACTGTAAATTACCTTTATTACTTTTGAAGTAATGATAATCAAGAATTTTTTCAGCTACTAAGTGGCTTTAACACTGTGCTCAATTGAATCAGCTGACTGACACATGATTTCTAGCAGGGAGGTGGTAACACGGCAGGCACCACCCCATGATCTTGTGCCTAACGCACTTCTTGGTAGGTTAAGATTGGAGCTTGAGACACAAGCTGTCTATTTGAATCTGCTCTCCGTCTGTCCCAACATCAGGGAGGTTATCGCACTCCTCTTCCTCACCAGCTCAAGAATGTCAAATGCTTCTTCAATAAACCCAGGTTTTGAGCATTTCTGGAAGCTTGTTTTCCATTTGCAGGAGGAGGGAGGGAAAGACACCCTGATGAACATGGATAGTAGCACATCTTTCAGTGAATGACATATATACTATCTAATTTTCCCACTGTGTATCAAGTCCATTTTCTGAAAGGGGAAGAAAGAAAAAGGAGAAGGTAAAATTCAAGTAAGCCAAAGTTTTCCAGAGCTCTACTCCTCCTTGCCTGAAACCCTTAAAGCATGCAGATATCCCAGGTGGCAAATATAGTTGCTGAGCAGAGAGTTTAACTAGTATTTTTTGCAATACAGTATTTACAGAAACATTAGGTGCTGCCCATACGGTCATACACATTCAGTACTCTGCAGCACACACAATCATTGCCGGGAAACAGACTCTCCTGGCAAAACTAGACCCATGCACAGAGGGAGAACACGGCAAAAAAGACTAGAATAGTGTTTCGTCCCTGATGCTTCAGAGAACTAAAAATTAATATGCTCTTTCTAATCAAGAATAAAGAGTCTGAAAACCACCTACATAAAAAATACAAATAAACATCTGAGTCAAGAATAATACAGAAAGAACAAAGTAGCAATATTTTAACTTACTAGTTTTCTCAAATTAGGCAGTAAGTGGAGCAAGAACTTAGCTGAACTGAGATGTCCTAACCCCATACTACTGTGGTAGAAAAATGTGCAGACACCAAATTCAGATTCCCAGGGCGGGCAGCTACCTGCAAGCATGCAATCCTCCATCCCAGTGCTGTCAGTGGGCCAACCAGTACTGCCACCACCACCCAGTTGTCTGTCTTTATTAAAAATCAAAAAGCTAGGCAAGGCCTTCCACTTTAAAAACCCTTCACTGATTTACAAAGAGAGGTTTCAGTGCAACTTGCAGGATTTAACTAAATAAAGCCTCCCAAGGAAAGGCTTTTGGAATAGGACTCAAACTTTGCCCTGAAGTATTTCAAACTGCTGTTGAAAAAGAATCACTCGTGAGCTCTCCTGCATTGCATTGGAATGAGACTTGGACAAGATGGAAAAGCACCAAAACTTTCAAGACCACATCCAAGCTTGGCAACAGTAGTAGGACAAAAATTTGAAAAAGTACCACCTAAGCTCATTGATTCTAGCTTTAGAAAAGGGAGGGGGGGGAGGTTGTTCCTTTTGTGATTTTGCAGGGCACAGCATTACAACGGAGAGAGCGAGCAAGAAATAGCACTGCTATAGGAGAAGATATAAGCGACAGCCATTCAGTTTGTTTTTGATCTGTGTATTGGTCACAGACCCTGCTAGAACTGAGGTTGCTCAGGCCACCGTTCATACAGCATAAACACAAGACACACCTACGTGCCACTGTGTACTCCTAACAAATTTGTTGTCCAAAGTAATGAGCCTGTGCCATGGACAGTCCAAAACTTAAGCTACAGGAGTCAAAAGGTTCACTAGTACTGACTACAAACACAGAGCATAAGAGATGTTGCTGGCTGCAGCTGTGCACGTATCTGTATACATATACAAGAAAAGGGAGAATAAGAGATTGAGCATTAGACTGGGAGCAGCAGATAGAAACTGGCTTTATTGCTATACTGCTTGTGAAGCCTGAACCGCACTGAAACCACGAAGGAGCAGTTTATAGGAAAAAAAAAAAAAAAAAAAAAAAAAAACAAGACCGCTGGCATTACCACCAAGTTATCTTAAAGTAGAAAGCAAAGCATCGTACCAAGGCCTTTAAATACCAATCAGGATCACGGGCTAAAAAGGAGCAACACCAACAAACCAATCTGAAATTGCTGATGAAGTAACAGAAATATCACAGTCCTCTTCAGACTCTTAGCTTTCTTCAAATTGTTGGGTAATTGACTTCACTACTACAAACCGTTCAATTTGCAGGTAATACTCAATTTCCCTTCCTTTATAATTATTTAACAGCAAATACTAATGTCCTTTATATGAAGCATAAGGCCACAGTGTACAAATGCTTTGCTTACAAAGGGGGGAAAGACATTTTCGCTAGTCAACTTACCTCAAAAATAATTTTTAAAGTCTTCTTACTGCTGAAGTAAACAAGCTTTATATCTTTAAGACTTTTTGGAATTGATCAAGTTATAGCCTAGGCTTTCCAAGTAAGCTAAAACTTTTCGTGCTGCTCTATTGAACTCCTTCCATGGGAGAAGCAGCCTCAGTTCACATCCACAAGTCTGGCCCAGGGACCCTCTCTTCTGATGGACAGCGCATTGCCTGCATCAATCAATGAAAAAACCTTCATGGCCATGCATCATGAAATACACACCATCCAGCACCTAGAAGCTTCAGCTTGCTTCAGCAATGACAGAACTCTTTGAAAACACTACTCTTGCAATTTTCAAAACTATATACTTTACTAATGGCCAAGACTTAATTTTCCTCTACTATTAAGGGCTTAAACTCAGAGGTTCCCAGCCATTCTTTGTTCCCCAAGTCACTACCAACCTCCTCCATCATACTGTGGGTTATTTTGCTATTTTGAGGGGGCCAGACCGCTTTATTCATATCAATACAGAGCTTGGAAATCAAACATAGTTTTATGCTCTCTGCTTATCATAGATTCCCAGCCAAAGTTAGCGTATAGTATATAAGCTCTGGATAAAGATCAACAACATATAAAACCGTAAGTTTCTAACAGACATTTCCTGGTATTGATACTGAACTTCAGGGGGTTTTCTTTGTTTATTCCACAGATCTGGTAAGATAGCAACAAAGTGACAAACGACTTTAAGACAATCAAAAAAAAAACATTTCTTAAAGTCCTGCCAGTTTTCTGCAACTGAAACTGGATCAAGGAAAATAAAAGTCTAAGAGCTACCACTGCAAAGGAAAATAAAAAGCTGCAAGTGAATGTTTAACCTTAAATCCTTCAATTGAAGGAGAGTCAAGATGTTAGTGATCTATATGCACTAGATAATGCTTCCTTCAGACTACAGGTTTACTGAACAGCTATGTGCAAACCCACTTGCAACTTGAATATGGCTCTCAATTTTGTTCAGAAAAGCATTTTTCATTAGAAGAGCAGCTCAGGTAACAAGCTAGAATTTTGTTTGCAAGCAGTTTTCAAAAGGTATCATGTAATATTGATATTCTCCTCCCTCTAAGTGAAAAACTCCCATTTTTAAATTTTCCTCCTAGCAATTTCATTTTAATTATCAGTATGTCTCATCAACAGTAAGCTAATCAGGGTATATTAATATGCATCAGAAGATTAATTAGCACTAAAAGCCACTCAAATTTTTCTTCCTGCTTCTGTATTTTCATCTTCCAAAATTAATTAGAAAATTTTAGCATCATTTCAGCTCCTAACATTTTCTGCTTATCAGGTTCAAAATAAAAGATGCTTTCCATGGTGTCACCAAGCCACTGCATACTTTTACAGCAACAAATTCATTATGACTATAATGATCTAAAATAATGACAGCAAAGTGTAAAAAACACTGTTCACAAAAGATTTAAGTCTCTTTGCAGAGAGCAAAGAGTTTAACAAAAGGAAGTAATGTATTGTGCTTGTGCAATGCATTCACATATTCTCATTTTAAACGCTCATGGCATAGTGGTCATATATGCATTGTTCAACTAATAACTAATGCTTTGATTAAAAGCTTCTCAAAGTCCTCAGGAAGAAATGCCTTAGTCCTGGATCAGAAGCCTAAAGCTGCAGTGACACAAGCACTTTAATGTGCTCCCATAAACACAGTAATCCTGTGAGCATGACATAACGCTATGTTCCCACTGGCTCAGATGCTCTTGGCTCCTCGTCCCTTTCTCCTCCTGCTGCCGCACTCGGACAAACACTGGCATTCACTGCACTAGCAAGGGATTGATCCAGCTGAAAGAGCACACAGTGCTGTTTGATTTTCAGCTGTGAGAGTTTCTTATTCTGGCTGCCTTGGTACCACACCAACACCAGGCACCAGTGCATGGGGGCCAGGCCCTGGAGCACAACACAAACTCCCCGTGCAACGCGAGAGCTGGCTGCCGCTGGAAGGGTGGCCTCAGCTCCCTTCTCTCGGTACAGCAGCACAGCTGACGCAGTAGTGGCTTCAGGCTGCAAAAGTGAGAGAAAACAAACCCTGAGAAAAATAAAAAGGGGAACATTTTCCTGCCTGACCAGGGCAGGCTGCAGCTTTGCCCTGAGAAGAGGCCCCTCTCTACAGCAGCAGCTTTTGGCCCAGCTCAGCTGCCCTGTCAAGATCACAAAATCCCTACTCCAGCGTGCCACGACTGATTTCCTTCACATTTCTTCAAAATTATCCCAGCACCTTTAATCAGACCTACTGCATTAACACACCCTTGGCAGCAATGGGGAAGCTGCAGTACAAGCAGAGGACAGGCATGCGTGCCACCATGTCCCTGGAACAAAGCATGCAGAGTTTTCTAAAAGAGCTTCTGAGGGAATAAATTCCAGAAAACAAAAACAAAACAAAAACACTCCCCCCTCAAAAAAACATGAAACGTTGGTAACACAATGAGGTTCAGATGACTTCTGGGTCTTGTGTTGCGTGAATTATTCCCATGTAGGCTCCTACTCATTCTGCTTCTTAGAGATGTGAAAGCAACACAGAAGAAGAAAAACTAGACACACAGTTTCCCTCTCCAAAACTAACAGCGATAACAGAGCAAAATGCATACTCCAGTAATTTAAGAGTGAGATGAAAGGGGCAGGCTGACAAGCTAAGCGGTCAAGCTCCAGAGCTCCTTTCCTTCCTTTCCAGCTGAGCCAGCGCGATCACCCAACATCCGCAAGACTTAACCAGGTTTCAGTTCAGCAGAAACAAATGCAAATGCTCTGTAAGATCGCAGTGTTCTCCCTCACTGATTAGAGGGACATTCCGCAGATGATTTAGAGGGAATTTTATTTTTATAGTAAAAAACACACTCCAGCCAATATTTAGGATATACTGCTTCAGTGCACTGGATCCAGAATGAAAAGTCTAATTTAGCCTGTCAGCTTAGTTATCTTGACACAAACTATGCAAACCATATCAGTTTGTGTAGTTGGAGGACTAAATGGAGTTGTGCCTAAACCAATAGCTAAGTACCAACTCTGCATCTTGTTAGATGATGCTTGTGGTCAGATATGGGCCATACTGGACACAGCTGAGAAGAGGCCACAGCCTCCTTACCTCCCTCAAATATTCCTTTGACATGACTTAGCCAAAAAAAAAAAAAAAAAAAAAAAAAAAAATAGGGAGGGGGGAATGTGAGGGATAAAATACAGGCCCAGTGAAAGCAGTAGCAACACTCAAAGCAGCTTAGGAGACACCTCACTTAAAATCACCGGTATTTCATTTGTTTATAGACATGAAAAACATTGGAAATGGATTTTTTTTTTTTTTTTTTTTTTTTTAAATGTAGGACACAAGTAGTCTAGAGACTGCAAAAGAATTATGGTAGCAAAGAATTTGGCTTCTGGTGCGGAAACCGCTGAACCAGCTAAGAACTAGTTTGCTTCCAAAGTGAGTTCATGTGAAAAGGTGTTAATATGACAGCTCGAGTCAGGAGATTTAGAAAGGCACACAAGATCCAGCATGAAGAGGACTATCAGCATTGGTTTCTCCCACCACCCTCTCGTCACCAGTGCCCTGACACAAAGGCCATCCCTCCCCTCGCACATCCCAGCTCAGGAGTGGCAGAGAGCTGCTTCTGTGCCCGTCCCCTCCTCAGCAAGGCTCGCAGCCTCACTACAGATCTATTCAGAAAATTATTTACGGCAACTACAATGCTTGTCCTTCAGGTTTTTTATTCACCAATAAGCCTGAACTAGAACTTATAGGTGAACAACAACATATTAGAACCAGGACCACTTTAACGAGTGCATGCAAATCAGGTAGCATAATCTCAGCAAGTGTAGGCAGAGGCAGCAGAGGCACGGTATTTTCCTAAAACAATAATTCTCAGCAACAAGAGCTAAGAATTTCAAGCTGATAACTACAAATTACAACAAAAATAGCTTAAAGGCTGCATTCAAAAAGCACAGAAAAAGCATAACCAGATAGTTTGGCACTGCAAAAAGGAGAAGAGCTAGATACTTCAGGACTAGAAAACAGTGATTTTCAGATCTAAATGAAGAAACAAGAAATTTCTTTGATTGCTAACTAGGAGTAGCTGTGCTTTTTTGGCACCAGTTCAGTACTAGTCCCAGACATTCAAACTGCCTTAATCCCTAGGCTTTCTTGATACAGACATCTGCCCATCCAAAACCATTTGTTTCCTACAGATCATGCATCAAATAGTGATTACTTCTAGTCACTACTGACCCAAGGTGAAATTCCTTGAGCTGTTCTCCCCCCATTACTGACTCATAATTTGAGGCATCCCACCCTCCTTCTCATAATATACAGATAAAACACATTAAGAAGTGGAAAAAAAGGTGTTCTCTATCACTCAATTATAAACTCACTCTATAATCTCTCTATATATCACTATATAAATTCAGTTTAGCAAGTCATCCCACAAACTGGCCTCACTGACATTGTTCTATTCCTGTAATGTTTTTGCTTAAATACTAAGATAAAAATATGTATTGAATATTTTAAACTACCACTAGATTCACCAGATTTCCTCTTGAAACAGTACCTTTAAGACTCAGAGACTACTTCATCTGAAAATTTGTAAAACCTTTCCTCCAACCATTTCCTAAGCGAGGGAACAACAGGTAGACTGTTAAGGCAAATCATGTAAGACCACGACTGTGAACACTTCTGCAGTCAGGAGCCTTAATCACAAATGCAATCTCGTGACCTGCCTTGCACCACAAACAGATTTGCTGCGAATGGGTCAGGCAGTCATGCATAATTCATAGGAGCCTCCCAGTGATTTATCAGGATCCTGAAGCCAGGCACTGCTAGCCAGTACTCTGTGCTATTATAGAGCATAAGATCAAAAAAAAAAAGGTCACTGACTAGTCATACTGTATTTTTCTATCCATGACATGTACCCATACATTGGCAGCAAGGGATTGTATTACATGGTACAATGGTACACTAAACAGAGTGGTTAGTAATAAAACATTTTTAGAAAAGGCTTTTAGATTTCATACAAAGTAAGAGACAAGCAGTTTTGTCTTAGGCACCTATGACAAGGCATAGCAGAAAAAAAATGTATAGGTCAAGTAATAAATTCATGCTACGAATCTCAGTGCCTTAGTTTTGTTTTCTGCGTTTTCTGAAAAGACCTGCATAATCAACATTTATATTAGACTAGAGAAATATCTCAACTTACAATAACATACACACAGAAGAACTAGGCAAGGTTTTACACATACATTTCAGATTTCCACTGTTCTTAAGAATGACAAAACAAGTGAAATGACAAGTAATTTACTTGGGCTTTTACCTTACACATAACATTTTTACACTTTTCAATCCTGGAAAATAAACTCTGGCAAAAAGGATGGATTCATAAGGGAAATAGAGATATGAGGAGGTTAAACATCAATCAACATGAGAGAAGGAATAACATGCAAGCCTGCAGAGCCTCCCAGTCAAGGAACCTTCAACTTCATTATATTGCTTCACTGCTAGCAAATACCTAAACCAAGAATTTATTTCTACCGGCATAATTTAATCATGCAGTAGTAAGTAAATAATCCTGGCCATGCCTGGTTACCACTGTGTTGAACAAACAGTGCAACATACAGAAGAGGTATATATGGTTTATTGATGCCTAAAAATACAAGGTATTTCTGATGAAATAGCAAACACAGCATTTCTCAAAATGGAATCAATACGATACATAAAAAATTCAAAAGAAAAACAAGTGGGAAGGAGTCATTCGTGTTTTCTGCTAAGTGTCAGGATTAAATAGTTACAAAAGCATGTGAAGAACAAGAGAAGGAGAAGCGAAGGAAGGGAGAAAAAGTCAACCTGTTGACTAATTACAAGCTTGGGGCTAAGGAATCTGCACATATAACTAACAGTAAACTGATCTTGGAAATAACACTCCAATGTCAAAATAAGACTTGAAAATAATGACTTGGGTAAATTCTAAGCTAGATCTTAGATTTGCCAAAGTTAAACAGCGTTCTCGCTCGTGGATACAAAATAGTCTAAGACCTGCCACTAAAACTATTAACACACGATATATATTGTTACCCAAATGTGTGTACATGGACAAGCTAAAAAATAGAAGCCCTTTCCAGAACAGCTTTGTAAACAGAATACAGCAAAAATACAATTTTCTTCAAACAATACTCCCCCTCCCCCACATGACCTAGTTTAATTCTATATTATTATTTGTTTTTTTGGCCTCTTTAGTCTTATTTCTTCATCAGATCTTACGCTGAAGAACAGAGAATGAATTAGAGGATGATGCCAAAAGGACGATATAATTTCAGAGGTCAAAAGGCTGGTTCCTAACATGACAACGCCAATCTGCATAAAACAAGGTCGTCAGCACATATCTAACCAAAAATTGGAACAGGTACAGAGATCTGTACTAGAAAATAAAAGAACAGGGTAAGAAAGGACAGAGAAAAATCCCTCTGTGTTGGTCACTCTGTGTTTAGGTCAGCTCAGAAGCACCACGGATACCTACAAGCTTCCTCTCTCCTGCCTGAAAAGATTAGCTTTTTCCTGACTTCATCCCAGTTTCACCTCTCTGAAGGATTAAAAGAAAACACCCTTCTAGAAAATAAACAAACAAGAAACTGCTCATAAAAACCTGCCTGCTAATAGTAATCATGGAATCTAATTCTTACAATTGCCTTCTTCCAACCAAGCAGCCTTTGTTAAGTTAGCAGGCTAAGTATTAAGAGCCATAAATGGCTTGGAGTCAAGAGACTAGCTTTTATTTCTGGCACTTCAATGGATTGGCATGTGATTCTTTGGACAGCCATTTCATCATTTTCTGCTTCAGTTTCCTCATCTGTCACAGGGAAACAACACTCCCAGTACCCTGTGAACTGCAGAAGGGATAGTACCAAATCTACTGGGAAAAAAGGCAGGTAAGGGGAAGAGAGAGATAACCAAAAAAACCTTTTGTTATACTTCACCCATTGAATTCTTCCATCATGTCAAAAAGCAGACAACACCAACTAGTGCAAAATGTACTTAACCCAAGGGGATTTAAACAACCAATATAGGACAGACAAACATCACTGGTGCCAGTGTCCCAACATTTGTATATGTTGTACCAGCTTCCAAAGGCTACTCCTTCATTACTATCTTTTCTTTATCTAACTTTGCTATAAACTCAGTTTTCCAGAAAACACTTACTTATGGACTTCAAAATGAATAAAAGAAGCTACAGATCACATTGTATGCATGGGATTGACACTGCTCCCTCCTGACTTGCACCTTGAGCCAGTAGCAGTATTCTCCCATGTATTTTTATATAAATCACACTGCTGGCTTCCGTATCAAACAAAGAGCAGTGCCTATGGTCATCTCCGCAGAAGCACAATCAACAGAACAAACATATTTATGTTCTTACACTCAGCATCAGAATGTCAGAACAGAAAGTTATTATACAAGGGACAGTATTTTTCATTCTTTGATCCGTCCTTCAACAGCAGCACTATGATGCTTGTGTGACTCAAAGCCAATGCATTTTTGTTATTTGTCAGCTTCCCCTAATTCCTCAGACAATTACTTCGCTAACCAATTTTCTGAGATGAAAAAGTAATCTTCAAAAGTATAAGAGGTTTAAAAAAGGTAAAGAAAACAGGCTCAATCCAACACCAAAAGCTACGCTGGCAGCAAGCTATGCAACTTCTGTCCAACTGTGAATGCCCTGGAGTCAGAAGCTCTCATCACAGCAGGCTCTAATTAAACACTGTCAGCTAGAAGTGTGAGATGGGACGTCACTAACAGCCGAAGCCTACACACCCAAGCATGTGTATTTCCCTCCTTTAACCTTTTCATAAAGGAATGTACAGGAAAACAGGACATAAGTGTTCTTCATATTCACTCCTGCTCAACTAAAGCCTGTATTTGTTTTTGCACCTCTCATAACTGGGTTAATCCAGCTAAGAAGTGCATTTCTCTCCATTTTTTCTGTCTGAGCATCCAGCAACACATGGTGCTGAAATGTCAGGCAACAAGGGGCAGTCTTTAATAAATGCAACACTGCCCTTTTCTCTGAAGTGAAATGCTGCTGTATGAGGCTAATTGTACTCAACAGATGAATCAACATGAGGCATTAACCCTTGCCTTCACACATTCACAGATATGTTTAAAGGCTGAAGTTTACTGCAGTCACATCACTTGTACAGCACACCATGACAAGACAACACCATTTAGTCTCATGTTCCTTCAAGAGGCCTGTTAAAAACAGAAGAAATTAGTTTAAAACTTACTCAATAGAAAAGTAAACTTAGACACAGAAGAAAGGTAATAATCCCCTGCCTTTTTCACTGATGTTCGAAAAGCAGAGTGATGTATGTATGCATGCACGCACCAGGCAAGAAGTGCCACTTGTCACCTTGGTGGCACTGTAGGAGCATTACAGTTGCCACATTCTGGCTTTTTGCCAGAAAAAACAGTGGAATTTGTAGAAGCATTCCCATCTTACGGGCTACCATCAGCTATTTTTAATACAAATTCTATACACCAAAAATTAAAGAGAAATCAAACTGCCAATAAAAGAAAAAAAATAGCATTGTTAATCAATTCTTCCTTACGTATCTTTTTCTAAGGATAAAAGTCAGGAGATGAAAAATACACCAAGGTGTTTTCCTTCAGACTATTCTCAACAACGATTCAAGGTGTTGTTTCTTTCGGAAGGTACTGTATTAATGTGCTAGAGACCACCACATACCCGATCCTCTTTTAACCACAAGCACCGAAAGGGTATATGCTCAGGGTATATGCTCACTAACACCGAAAGGAGAGTGCATATACTCTCCTTTCGGTGTTAGTGAGCAAAGTCAGGACTGCCAGCACTCATTCCTGTCTGCTGTGACTTCTAAGATAAGTGTCTGGAGAGCTTGGAGTTAAAAGCTAGAGGACCTTAGTCACAGGGCATTTCATTCATTACCTTCCCTCTGCAGGGAGGGAGGGAGGGAATTGCCAGCCCCACAACGCTCTGCAAACCTCAAGCTAGTTTTGTTACACAGCTGGTGCTATAAATCAACATTCACATATTTCTAAAACATGATCTCTGTCATTCATATACAAACATCTACCAATATCAAAATATGTTCACTGACACGGTGGAACATTTCCTCAACTCCCCTCCTGAAAGGGATCCCCCCACTATCCTGCCTACGGGCAATTAACGGGATGGTGCGGGACCGCCACGGGGTAACTGCCCTGGGAGAGCGCCCAGTGAGCTAGGGGTTCAAAGCCTGCCTGGGAGCAAAGCAGCTAACCAACAGCTGCTTTAGTCATTTTAAGCAACTGAACTGGGCATCCATCCAATTTTTTTTTTTTTTTTTTTTGAATAAAAGAAAGAAAAGAAATATTACCATAACTGTAGTGAGGAAGGAAAATTAGTAGGTCCCAAATGCATTTTGCTGAGCTTAAATTACAGGGGTGTGGATTTCTGGTGTATGTACATGTGTACTCTCTTTTAAAGGAATAAAAGGAGTGTACGTTGGGAGTGGGCAAGTGAAAGGAAGCAACAAAGATGTCTACACAAAAAGTTCTCCTTAAGGGATAACCTCTAGCATGGTTGCAGGAGTGTGTGTGTGTGTGTGTGTGTGTGTGTGTGTGTTTTGGGGGGGGGGGGGGTCAGACAACAACAACAACAAAATCACTACTCTACCCTGAGGCATTTTTCCCTGCTCTGCATCAAAACAGATCAATAGCTAATGGCCTTGTCTGCTACTAGCAGACATTTGCACTTAAGGACCACAGCTCAAGACCAGGCCTCAAAGTAAAGAAAGATGTTGCCATAGATGGAGATCAGTAGGATACATTAATGCTATTTAACATTAGCACTATTTATTAGTCTGAGGCAAGAAAAGACTATAGACCTCTATCCACAAGTACAAAGGGTGCCTCTTCGCTGTTCACCAGCTATCAAAGCACATTCAAAACTCACTCTTTCTAAAAATAAATAAAGAGGATCTCAGATGTTTAGATCATTCAGCACTCACTGTGTAAGAAAAAAATGGACATTCATATCTGACAACAGTGAGGGCTAGTGGGGAGGGAGGGAGAGAAGCAGCACTCCTTCCATCACCCAGTAATAACTAAGAAAAATATCCTAAGGCATTTTATTTATAGTTTAATCAAATTTACAATCTCACTGGGAAAATTTTGATAATCAATTATTGATTTTTAAAACCCTCTTAAATATCATGGAATGATTTATTTATACAGGGCACATAATATCAATTTGATCCTATTAAACATGCGATTCAATTTTCATCTTCCCCCATGTACAAATCAAAGGGTGACTGCACCTGGATTATGAAAATTCCTGTTCTGTCAGACTGCTGCTCTTCTGTAAAAACGTGAGCTGAGCGACTAAAACTGTTGGGACAAACATCTCAAATTATATTGCATATATTTGATGTAGGTGCTACCTGTAATGAAACAAATTAAAAAAAAATAATCAAAACCCAAGATCAGTGATCTATAAATATTACACTAATTCTCTGGCAGCTTGCCACAACATTTTAGTATTGATTGAAGTCCCTTAATAGTCATGGTCCCCTGAGAAGATATGTGATGAACACTCAAAGCCCACATTTGATAGAAACTAGAAACGTGAGGAAAAGCCTAATGAGGGCTCCATCCCCTAAACCAAAGGGTTGGTATTTAACTTTGAAAGTTGGGAAGTTGGGAGGAGTTATCTTTAGCTAACAAAGTAAGTAGATACATTATATCCCCTAAAATGGAAGGGCAGAATTCCTCCCCCCCACCCCAAAGAAAAGAGTAGCTTCTGTTTGCATTTGAACATTTGCAAGCAGTCTGACTGCAGTACAGTGCGTACGCAGCAAGAACAGAACGTGTGTTCGTTTGAGGCAAGTTGGGCTGAAATCCCCTGTAGCAGCCCAGTCTCCAGCCCAGCACAAACATCAGTCTCCTCAAGGACCCTGGTTGGCCTCCAGATTACGGTATAGATCCAAAGTGCCACAAGGACCTTACCTCCTCCTTTGTTTCTCACCATCACCAAAGCCCTCACAACTTCCACAAGTTTGGGAGCAGGCTATTTCTCCTACATTCAAATAATCTTGGGGCCTAGTGCAAAAATTAGTCAAGTTAGCAAGAGCAGATCCACAAACACTAGCTCCCCTTTGATCTGGTCACTATGGAGGGGTAATGACATCTTTAGAAACAACACATCACTTCCTATCATACCAGTCCACCACACACAGGGTCACCAACCTCATTTTCCAAGAGACGATGCTGTGGTAAAGCTTCACATGCACTCCAGAAAACAGAGTCCAGCCCTGGAACTCTCAGCTTTTACTGAACTAGTGTTTTACAGTTTCTTTGGTGAAAGCCCAACTAATACACAAAATAATTATGAATAGTCTTTCTATAAAAATACTGTGGGTTTGGGTTGGCAGAATCAAGACCTTGGAGTGCCATCAGGCCTTCCAGAGCGACACAGTAGCACAAACCTGTTACATAGCTTACTTATTATGCATCTATTACATAACAGACATACAGAAGATCAGGATACCAGATTCCTAATGTACTCCCATAAAGCTTGCAGAATGCCCTTCAATGCTGTGGATTAACTTACTGCTGAGAGATGCTACTGAAATATTAACTATTATTTTTCTACAGCATTAGTGTAAAAATAAAATGCTAGAAACAGTACCTCATTCTCACACTAGCAAGACTACTTATAAAGCATGAACCCAACCCACTTATGCAGGCAGTGTTTAATTGCAGCTTATTACAAGGTTGGCCAAGAACTTAAGTTGACTATGGGGGAAAACTGTTCTCTGTCTCAGCAATCAGGTGTGAGAAATTAGACTTAACCTCTCTCTCACCTCCTTTGCCCCAACTCAGCATTTGGGATTAGCGAACTGAGAGGACTAAACCAGGGAACAAGTTTAGGCATTTCAAGATGAGAAGATGAGGCTTCCACTCGCTTGTTAATTACTGGCAACAAAAGGACCACCCCCACACACACGGAGTTCAGACTGCAAAGCCTTCCTCCCTTCTCTTCACTACCAAGGCTTAGTGCACTGTGGAAGGCTTTACTCCAAGTATATGATTTTTATCTATATGGCTAACAAAGTTCTACATGAGTATGAAATTCTGCAGCAACACTCATCCCACTTCTTTTTTTAATACAGTAGTTGATGAGAATTAGCATCTCATTGCATGAGGAATCTTTCTGACTAAGAACAATTCTTGCCTGCCGAGTGAGCACCACCCACTCAAAAATAATGAGGAAGTAAATTGCATCCTGCAAAATATATTTAATGTAAAGCTTATTACTCTTGCTGCTTGTTAAACAGGATAGTGGATTCCTCTGGTGTGGGGGTAATAGAAGTTTTGGTGAACAAACTCTAATCTACAAGGCATCAGAAATACAGTTGTGTAAACACAATTCAGTACATATAAATATCTGTGAGTCGTTAGCACCAGAATAAACCAAGACATGAAATGCTGGAGGGAAGGCATATCTCAGATTACTTATTTAAAACATTTCTACTCATTGCAAGTACAGTAAGTGTGGGATCGTTTATTGCATATGTTGAGTACAAGCTGGGCTCATGAGAACTCAGCTATTCATCTATCTCATATGTAGAAAGCTTTTAAAAATATAAAGACAGTAGTTGTGATTTTCAATCTCAGTGCTCTTTAGTCTTGAGAACCTGTGTGCGCATTAGAATGACTATCTCTAACACTTCAAGTTTATCATGAGCAGTAATTTCCGCACTAGAAAAGCAGACTTTTTATTTTAATAGTCTTTTTTATAGAACAAACAAACAACACTGAGTATGGAATTTATTTTCCAGTTAGAACCTGGCTAGAGCCCCACATTTAACTCAATAATGAGTATCCAACTACAATTTCATAATCTTTTGTGTCAAGTATTTACAGCAAATGCTAAATGAGTCTCTTGATTTCCTTTCCTTTTTTTGCTTGCAGCCTACATGTGCCATATTTAACTATAGCACATCCAGTCATTACTGCCTGTTATAGTTGTGTTGCTAAAAAAAAAAAAAAAAAAAAAGAACAGCACAGACATGTGAGGCTTTGTGTTTTAAGGTCCGAGTTAAAAAACAAAAAGGGAAAGAACAACCTCCTTCTCATACCACAATTTCACAGTGATCAGGCAGTAGGTAGAGAGCAGCTGCACAACTGAGAGAGCACACGCAGCTAAGTCACTGGTGTGCACCATTTAATCTGAAACACAGCCAAATCGATGCTTGATATTGCTCTTGGGGTACTTGTCACTATGCTGAACCATCTAGCTGCTAGTAATATTAGTGGCAGAAATGATTCAAATGATTCAACGACAAGGTTTTTCCACGGTTAAAAGGGGAGGGGGACAAATGTGTTTTACTCGACATCTCTAAGAGATGCTTTCTGAGGAAAGGAGAAGATATAGGGCAGGGGGAATTACAAAATCCAGAAGAAAAGGCAGCACCAGTGCCTTACTTAAAAATAATGGAAAACAGGAAGCAATGGCTTCCTTCAGAATTACATCCCTCCTCCTGAGCCCTTGCAGCAAATCATGCAAGCGAGGTGGAAGCGGCAGGATCACAGGACAGCCCAAACATGCTGATAGCCGTTCTTACACGGCAAAGTCAACGTTACAGCAGACATTGCCCGTTTAACGGCAGAACGCCTGCCAAAATACAGAAATAACACACACTGCTCTCATGGGCAGATAAAATGAGCCAGAGATTTTGCTAAAAATGAATAGTACGAAAGACACTTGTAAACAATCACAGACCTGCTGAAGCAATCACATATCTGATGCCTCCATTCAAACCTATTCTCAACATCCTCTACTGTATCCCGGGAGGCTGCACCCAGGCCCAGTTATCCTGAGATATGTTATTCTTCTGCATCCATCTGAGGGCTCCTAAATCACCAAATTCTTGAGATGTGGGTCCCACCTACTGACATTATTTATTAGCAGCAAACACCTTTTCCCTTCAAATAGTTAAATACTTCTCATATTCCTTGTGATTTAAGTGCATTCCTCCTCATTTTCCACTTTGCAAGCAAACCTTGTTTCCAAAGCCCAGTCTTGACAGCACTGTGGGCTGCTTTGGCACTTCTTATGGAGGCTCTTTCAAGTGCCAGCCTGTTTCAGTTATTAGGGACCATCTCCAACTATTATCAGCAGAGATTCCTGTTTGCCTTTATGCCGCTAGGCCATACCTGAAATATCTAAGTAAATACTTACTCCATAACGCAAGTTAAGTGAAATTTCACTAGGTCACACTTTCATATTATTTTATTTACTTTCACAGCTGCATGATTACCACATTTGCAGATGCCATTAACTAAACAAGGAATCGTAATCAGGTGCTCACCGACCTTGTGCGCAGTCTCAGGCTTTCAAGTGCAGCCTGCGATAAAGATCTTTAGACTTGGCATCAAATAACAGAAGGTTACATAATTCTTCTTGTCACACAGCAAACCACAAACAATCCAGCCTTCTAAGACTGGGCTAATCTAATCTAACACAGGATTCTTCAGTTACAAGAGTTAAAAGCAACTGCAATTCTGCAAAATTTTAAAGAATTATTTAGGGGCACTAAGAGGCTTTTTTTATTATTATTATATTGATATAATCAACATTACACACAAGCAATGCTTTTATTTCCTTAGCATAAGACTCCAGCCCCCTGACATGCAATGCCATCAAAAGGCAGGTACAAAATTCAGCATGAAGCTGGAACAAAATGGCATCCACAATGTCACCCACCTTACCTTTCATGAATAAAATCTGAGATTTTTTTAAAGCATGGATAGTCCATCTTTACTCTTTATGAATGTCTAACGGATGTTTAGGCCACACATTAACTAGCTGTACCACAGACAGTAAGGGAGAAAGGCATTTTTCCCCCTGCTTAGTGAGCAACTCCAAAATTTCACTGAAGCAATTTAAGGTCCTTAGAAGTTAACTATTGACAAATACCATTCTTGCCAACTCTAGTCATAATTTCTGGTTTAAAAATACAGCTTTAGAACAAAGTCTTTCCTGTTCCCACTACCTGTCCTAAATCTTACACACAAGGCTCAAATTCCGCTTTCACTTACAACAACATAAGTGGAAGACACTAAAGATTTACTCAACAGAAAAGATACCTAGTTGTCTTCACTGTTTTTACTAAACACAGTTAAATCCTTTTCATATCACAGAAAGAAACAAGCAGTCCATACTTTTGCAGTCTTCCCCAGATTTGCAAATGCGCTAGTCTGGTATGGATTTCTTGCCACTTTGTTGTAACATTGCCAGGTTTAGTAAGACGTAAAAGATACCAGGAAAGTGTCACTCACTGCAGATGCTACTTTTATAAATATATATATATATATATATATATATATATATATATATATATTAAAAAAAAAAAAAAAAAACCAGAACACTGATCTTGGGAAAAAAGTTAAAACAGTCTGCATTCTTCAGCTCTTACTGATTTTAATAAGTTTCACCTGTTGCTTTTAATTACAAAAAGTTACAATGTGTAGGCTGAGAAGGCAGAGGTCCTGACACTATGAATTACAGATCCTCATTAAAAGCATTGATCCCCTGGTGCTTGGTGCTCTTCTAGCCATGCAAGGCCCTTGATTTTAAAATTCAGCCTTCCTTAAATCAAGATTCTCCAGAAGTCTCAAATGACTTTGAGACTAAACTCATGAGGCCAACTCATTTTTTCTTTACTTAGTTCTAAAACTAGAAGGGAAAAAAAAAGAACTCCTATGAATTTTCAGTGTAACTACTATCCCTAATACACAGGAGTTCATTTCAAGGCTTTAACCTAATCAAAAAAAAGAAAAAAAAAAGTGAAATTGCCACCATAAGCACAAAGGAATCTTTGCCAGTACAACACTGGCTGCAAAAGCAAAGCCGTGCAATGTGAAGTTGTCTGTCACAGATAATGTCCAGCTTGTGCTCTGCACACAGGAGGCTTGTGATGGGAGTCTACACTGCCTGCAGTGAGTTAGTAGCCAAATATAGCCTATGTGCAGTCTCCCGGCTGCTGTATTGCCTCCCCCTAACAATGCAACAAAATGGCACAGATCCAAATGGATTAACAATAAGCTTTAATGTCTTAATGTATCTTATATATCCCACCTGAGCTGTAAGGGAACAAGGTTGCTAGAAACAGAAGCAGGTTAGAGGAAGAATAACAATATACGTGAGCAATGAAGAAAGCCATCAACTAGACTGCTAAACACACAACCCCCCCCCTGCAGACAGCTGCAGTGAGAACAAAAGGGAAAGAGAATTTATTAGCAGGTACTGGATTTCTAGTTATGAAAAATAATTAGAGCAGGAATCATCTCGTACTACTGCAGTCTCCTGGCAACCATCAAAAGCACGAGCCCTTCAATGTCAGTCCTGCAGTCTTGTGCCTCTATTAGTGAGTAGAAAAAAAGGTGACAGACACATTAACATGGAAACAATGAGAAGGTGCATTAACTCACAGAAGGGCCATGACTGAGGGCACACAGTCTTGGTTACCGGAGAAATTAAATAGTACATGCCTGCAACACAAAGATCAGAGCTACAACAAATCCTGGCAGCCAGTTTTCAGATCTGCTCCTCTCCAGCTTCGCCAAGGAAGGCACATTTCTCTCAATTTCAATCTCAGAAATACAAAGAGCAAATAACGAAGTGACTCCTGGCACTTCAACTGGAAACAATGATCTTCACTCAAATTGCACTGACCACCATAATTAAAACTGATAAGAAAAAAGATTCCATTCTGCAAAACAAGTAACTCACCAACTTCTCAGCTAAATAAGAGTCAGAATATATCTGCACAAAGTTGCACTGCATAATTAGTTTATTCGGATACTTTCCCCTTCCATCAAAAGATGTGTCACTGCAGGGAAAAAAAGAAATTCAATGACTCTCAAATACCCTTTGAAATCCAGTGAGGATTCCTCAGCAAGTCAGCATGATCTACACATTGGAAGTTTGAGCCCCAGAGTTCACTCACCACATTGTGTGGATGCCACTCAACTGATCACAGAAGATGCATTCCAGTTTTCACATCAGGTCATGGTTCTAAAATGGTGCACATCTTCAGTCTGACGGCCACTTTGTCAAATAACATGCCATCTAAGAGTGGTGGTGAAGACATCTCAGCTTCCACTCTTGGCAAAAAGGGGCCAGTCATTGCTACTGCTAGTAGCCAGCTACAAGACTTAATGAATGACAGACTTTGTTCCTACATTTGTAGATATCCAGAATTACACTTTGGTTCCTGCAGTTTGCAGGATAAAAGAAAGAGGAGAGACTGGTAAACAACCTTTTAAACCAGTGAGACATGGTCTAAACTCCTACCTCAAAGCTAAGAAAATTGAAAGCTTGTTCACGTTTTAAGATTTCTAAAAAGAGCAATCTAACACACAGCATTTTTCATGCAGACAAGCTTCTCGGTTCCATCAGGACAGATTTAAGTTTTACCCACATAAAGAGAGGAAGTGAGCACAACTCACTATTCACAAACCAGATCCACTCAGTGGAACTGAGACTGCTTGTCTAGCTCTATTTGTCATATTAAGGCCAAATGTCCAAGATTGTTATAAACTGAGAATTCTCCAAAATCAAAGAATCCCAAGACACATAAACATGGCCTGTAACATGGTCTAGTATTGATTTCAAAAAGCTTCAGGTGAAGTGTCATAAAAACAAAACAAAACAAACAACTCCACCCACCAAAAAAACTCCAAATAGATTTGCGGAAAAAGCAGTCAGTAGTACATCCTTGTCAGTGATTAAGCAGCAAGTGTGCAACAGGAAAGAGACAAGGAAAAGCTGATTTCCAGATGTCAGTTTAATTGTACACTATAATTGGCTATTGACAAAAATCTGGAATTATTCAAAATAAATGAGTGAACAGTAACAGGACAAGAGCCTAGGGATTATTTTTGGTAATGTCAAAGGGTTTTTTTGGTTAAACAAAAATACTGTTAAGAGAAGAGAACTCAAGTAGACTTTAAATTATTGCCTCAAAAGAAATTGAAAAACAAACAAAAAAAATCACAATGGAAATGAAGCTCTGTGGTTTGCATGGCAGAAAGTAAATATAGGCAAGACGATAAATTCAAAATCATAACCACAAATAGCAGACACTAAATTGCTTATGAAAAAGAAAATAATAATAATCTTCCTCCGCACACACACAAAGCAGACAACCATCTACACAAAAGCCCAATAAAAAAGAGGGGGTTAAGTTCAGACTGTCTTTTTTTAAACAGTACTAATGAAAGGAAGATTAAAATATTGTTTTAATGTAAAAGAGGAAGCATTTTCCTTCCTCTGAATGAATCTAATTTTATTTTCTAGTGCTTATGAGTTCATCACAGCCCTAATTTCAGCAGGGAAGGAGACTGCCCAGCTTCCTCTCCCTTCCGGGCCTGATACAGCAGCAAAGAGCAGCAGGAAGCACAGGAGAAGGTTTACATTCCCAAGCAGTGCTCCCACAGATTTTCATATCCATTAAAAGGAAATAAATGTCATTATCAACTTAAAAATTCCACACAGGAAACTTTGCTTTGTATTTTCGATGTGTGAGGGGACTTGGATTTTTAACTGCTGCAGGGAACCAATGCAAAGGCAACTTCTCATCAGCCCAGCTGTTTAGCCAGCTCTTCAGCTTTGTGTTTTTGTTTTTAAGGATAGAGGATGCCTGTAAAAGATTTAACACATTTCCAGCCAGAGGCTGTTCACACGGTTGCAAACTGCTATCCGAATACTTGCTGCAGGTGGTAGCTGGTAATTAAAAACTTGTAATAATTAAATTCACCCAGAACTTCAGCAAACTTCCTTACTACAGTTCTGAACTTACGTTTAATAAGAACAGAATAAAGATTTCATAGCTATTAATTATCATCCAAATATCTCTAAAAAGGCTCTGCTGCCTAAGGTCAGCTGCCTAAGGGTTACACATTTGAACCCATCTGCCAGTATTCTAGCAAGAACCACAAAGTCTTACATTTTGGTGAGACCAGATCACTTCAGAGTTTTTTTGGCCCTAGAGCCCGCTAAGAAAAGCCAAACAAGTCTGATCTTTGTATTACAGACATTTATATATCTACACATAAGTTAACACAAGGAAAAAAAATCTCTACATGACACTTAGAATATTACAGGATTTCACTTACCATTACTGGAATCATCATCTGCTGAATTGCCTCAAATGAATTTTTCCTAAGGAACTTTTCTATATTAAAGTATGAAATAAAAGTAGGCTTTCAGGTAGGTTTTATAAGAGCATGTTCATTGATGATTTGGGCATGAATCTGTCGCCTCATAGTTGGTCCCCACCTCCACCCATTACTACTCAACTACATTTGCTTATTTAAGAATCTTAAAAAAAAAATCTGATTGCAACTTGCATTACAGACCTATTTCACCTAAAAAGAGGCATAAAAACCTAGTAATAACAAGTGCTCAGTCAAAAGGTAGTCCCCTCCTTTCCCTGAGGGTAAAATTAGTTGTCTATCATGTTTATTAATCCAGACTAACAGTCCCAAAAGAGAGGTCAAAAGTTAACTCCCCTCCTCACTGATTTATGTTGTAATGTTTTCTGTCAAACGAGAACGACAAACAATAATTTTATGCAGTTGTATTGATTTAAAAAAAAAAAAAAGAAGAAGAAACTACCAAAACAGCAAACAAAAAAGCACCCTGCCAGAAGGACTGTTCTCCTCAACACATGTTTATGCTGTGTAAAGGCAGCAGCAGATCAGCTCACTACTGTTAGCATGGGCCCCCGATACACAATCACAGGAAAAGTAGTCTTTGAGATACCCCAAGGAGCCAACATCATGGACTTCAGAGCAAAATCTTTTTCCAAGGTTCTAATCAAGAGCAATGCAAGGAAACTGCAAATAATTCATTTACTTCTCTCCCCCATAGGAGATTTTTGCCTAAGATCTATACAGACAGACCAAGTCAGCAGACCACTCAGCAGATGAGTCATCCAGACCATTGATGTTCCACTAGATTGGACAGTGTCCCAAACAATAAGCTGTTTTTAGAAAACCAGGGATTCATCCTCTTATGTGGCATGAGGGAGGGATTTAGCCTTAATTTAGCACCATTTAGAAAAGATTACCCTTTAATTGCAATAGGAGCTGTCAGATATGGTCAGCAATGAAAGGCCTTTATCCTGCAGCTCTGTCAATGACTAGCAACAGCTACATAGAAGCAAAGCGACAAATGCCATGTCCGGGCTGGTGGCTCTGTGAGCTGGACCTGAGTGGCCACCTCGGGTCGCAGAGACGCCCACAGCCACCACGTCGGGCAAGCTGAGGCAAGGGATGGCGTGTGACGGCACGACCACGATGGGGAGCTGCAGCTGCTGCCCGCTTTGCATATGCGATCCAGGGCAAAAGACAAACCCCGCATTCATCAGCATGCAAATCGCACCGAGCCTGCGGTGCTGAGGAGCAGCCCCGATGTGCAGGGAGCAGCCCTGGCCTTTGAAGGGCCCAGATATAAATAAAACATAGGGCTGAGCCAGGCACTGACTGAACTCTAGGCCCTCTCAGGGGGAGATTACACACAGGAAATGCTGATTGTTTCCACTTTAGTGTCAGAGGCCTGTCATGCAAGCAGAGACCCCGCTGCACAGACCCCAGCTCACTGCCACGCTGCTCTCCCGGGTGACAAAAGGGAGCTTTGAACTTTTTGAGTTGAAAATGCTGTTATCAGAATGGTTTCCTGTGCTGATTCACAAGGAAAAGATCAAAAAGCATGGTCTGCAACAGACCTGTGATAAGAGTCCTTACAAATGCCACACTAACTAGATACAGCTAACTAGCAACTGGCAAAGATACAAGTTTATTCAAGACATTACCTCAGTCTCTACCTCCCTTTACGTCAGAGGAAGAAAAATGCTAGTTTGGACAAGGAGCAGTGCAGTTTTAAACTTACCACTAAGTTCGAACTACACCTTTTGTGTCATTTTACACACACACACACACACACACACACCATTTTTGACCTTTTTGCAGCTGTAGCAGAAGCTACAAAAGAAAATGGATGACCAAGCTTAAATTTCAGCAAGTAAGCATATGCTAGTTTGAAATATTTTGGGTTATTTGAAAAACAGTATCTGACTTGAATCATTATGCTATTTAACGCAGGGCCTTCTTCCCTAAATGCTTCAGTTCCCTTTAACACTAGGTAAACCAGCAAAACATTGAGCCCTCAAAATGCCTTCAAAGACACTGTAGAGGAACAAAACAGTTGCGGGGTTTTGACTTTTTGCAGTTATATCTTCAGAGTGTGTTTGCAGTGCTATCCAACTGAACAAATCACTGAGAAATACCACATTCTGGGCAGGCTGATATAAAAGCTCTTTGCTCTGCCATTCTCCCCAGGACTGAACAAGAAGTAATTGCATCTGCTCTGGTGCCATTGCCTGGATGCTGAAGTTATTGCTCACAGATGACTTAATCTAACTACATTTAAGACATAATGTGCTAAGAGACACTCATTGCATGCAGAAGGAGAGTGGGGCTGGAGGGAATCTAGACTCCAAATATGCAATACCTATTTAATGTGGCACATACCAGTGACACAGAAGATACACTGTGAGAAATCTACAGTGGCATAGAGCAAACTGACCTATACCTCAGTGTCCAGCTTTGTGTTGATGTACTATTTTTTCATTCATGTTTGTCCTAACTCTGGTTATAAAAAGATGCAATTGCGCAAAACCACATTTCCCCAAATTTAGAAAAGAGAGCAAAGTCAGAATTTAAGTTTTAAAATTATATTCTTTAGTCATTGCCTTTGCCTTCTCCTTCAGCCTCTCAAAATCAAACATCAAATGACTCTCTTAAGGGCACACTCAACTGTATGCTATTTACCCCATCTACCTGGTCTTTAATTATTGCTCCTCTCTGCATTCACTGCCGTTGTTGTCTGTCCTGTTCATTGTCAGATGAAACACCAGACTTACCCATACAGGACTAACGTCAAACACACCTTTAATTAAAAAGCAAACTACCATTCAAACAGAAATGAGAGAGTGAGAGCCCCATCTTGCACTCAGTGACATAGTGGAGCAGACTCCCCCCCTTTTTTAAAAATCAAGGCCAAGGAAGACGTGTCTGTCCATCTATCCAGGGGCTCATGTCACATTCACAGCTGGAATACTTGCAAATTTGAAAAGGAATGCTTTATTTGTTGCATTATAAACAGAGAATTTTCTCAGGCACATGAAGACCTCAAAGCTACAGACAGACAAGAAAGAGAATAAAAGGAATTATAGCTGTCCCCACCATTAGAGTGGGTTTTTTTTTGTTTTTGCATTCTGAGAAAGCAAAAGAATTAGAACTATCCATGTTCTAGAGTCCTGAAATTTCAAACTATGTTTACAGTAGGACATTTTACTTACACTCTGCTGCAACATCAGTTCCAAATGCAGCATCAAGACTGACCTTCAAACACAACAGGAAGATTAAACAATCTAATACTGTACACTGGAGAGCATTCATGTGCACACAGACACTAAGTCTTGGCCTATTCTTTATAGGTCTGACAATATTTTCCAAGTAAAACTTGGGTTAGAGCCTCATTTAACCAAGAGATAGCCGAACAAAACCGGATCATTTCAACGTCTTGCAGAGGCTGTATTCCCTTGTATACAAGTGTCTACTGATGAGCAGGGCCACACATTCTTCTTTCAAGACCTAATATTAGGTGCAGTGCCACAAAGTTAATACAGGACTAACACAGCACAGTACTATGTAGCAAATACAGGAGACCAAAGCAAGAGAAGTACTGCCATCATTCATCACATTCAATAGAGACGACCTTTCTATAGAGGAGAAAAATGAAAATAAAATGAGAAAAATATGTTCCTTGTGAAGTGCACACAAAAATACAATGTCAACTTTATTTCAGGCCTATTGTGAATAAATCCAGGACAGGACCTACTTGAAAAGATGCGTATACATGACTCCGCTGACAAAGAGGCACCACAGTAGATGACAGGGTTAATAAATGCCCTTTGAGGCCAGTTCTCACAATTCCCAGAGCTAAGAACCTTTAAGTCTAACAGAAGTCTGGTAAGGGCTTTGCCACGACTGAAAGCCTCCCTAGATGAGCAAAATTCCAAGACACATTCCCCAGCTGCAGCCCAACAGGCTGAGGAGTATGAAAGGAATGAATGCCCGACCTTGTTCCCCACACACCATAACAATGGGAGGGTCAGAGGGAACATCAGAGCAATTTTGATGTTAACAGGCTTTGTATCACACTAAAAAGGTCCATTTGCTTGTGCCCCGATAACTCATTTATATGTTAGGCATTTGGCCACACAGGCTAAATTAGAACAACTGGCTACAAAACAGTACAGTAGCTAATGTAAATCCATGCAGCTTTTATTCAAAGAACAGATTCCTGCAGATATTAGTAACATCCACCATTACGTTGGGGTATGGTCCACCATTACATTATTGTATTCCTGATACTTGATTCAGGAAACATATATACCAAACAAGGTTAGCAGGCAA
This sequence comes from Rhea pennata, assembly GCF_028389875.1. Taxonomy (NCBI): domain Eukaryota; kingdom Metazoa; phylum Chordata; class Aves; order Rheiformes; family Rheidae; genus Rhea; species Rhea pennata. Next base: position 16,617,239 of record NC_084674.1, on the reverse strand, counting down.
CACAGAACCTTTTAAGTAGAGACGTCTTTCTCCCTTGTCCTTCCACAGATAGATTAAATCGATTTATTAGTAGGGCTTACTAGATTCTCAGACATAACACTGTCTGTAAAACCATGATCTTGTTTGCCACTAGTGTGTGTCTGTGGGGCACTAACAAATGGAACATTTCAACGGGAAAGATTTCCTCCAAGCTTCCACTCTAGCCCTGCATTCAACCCTCCCTACTCCAGCAGCCTGGATATAAAGCCTGTATCCCAGTCCTTAAAAAACCTTTTCAGTTTCCTTAAAAAAGAAAAAAAAAATCCCAAAATTCAGAGAGAAGGACTTGCGAACTACGATCTATACTTCCAAGCTGATTCTACTGGCCATGGACAGTCTTGAGCATGTACTATTTCTCTCCAAGTCACCACTGCGCTCACCTCAGCTGCTGACCCAGCAGGATGGAGAAACATAACCAATTGTGGCTCACCTGATCAGAATTCATTCTGGACTCCAACAGCAGAATACAGTGTTTGCTATTTTAGAACCCCATCGAGGTTAGCTAGTCCCCATTAGAGGGGTACATAATTCATCAGAGACCACTGTAGAAGTTAAACAGCAGTCTGCAGGGATAAAGCGTAAAATAATGCAAATCATATAGAGGTGGGGCAATGGGCTTCAAATTTCATTAAAGTAAAAATGATTACTAGAATCCCCACAAAACACAACTATAGGAATAAAACAAAGTCTGTCAAGGGCCAGACACTTCTGTTAAATGCAGACCCATCTCCACATTCCTTTCCTAAGAGGTAAGGCTGGAAGTATCACAGCAGTCAGCATACCATTGGTCCTCCTGAAATCCAGTCAAACAGTTAACATATCTCACATACTCCATTTGCTTAAATGTAGACTCAGCTACTTAATCCTTCAGCCAGTGTTCACTGTGACTAAAAATAGAGGGAGGGAAAAAAATCATAAAAGGAAGAGTTCAGACTTGAGAACTGCATCCCAACCAAAGGCATATTATAAAACATAGCCTGTAAACAATTAAACTGCAGAATAACAAAATCACAAAATTGTTGAGCTTTGAAGGGACCTCTGCAGATTACCTAGTGCAACCACCTTGCTCAAAGCAGAGTCACCTAGAGTAGCTTGCTCAGAATATTGTCAAATCCAGTTTAGAATATCTCCAAAGCTGGATGCTCCATCTTTAGGCAAAGAAAAGAAGATAAGGAAATAATTCAAACACAGAGTGTTGATTTTGTGGTTACTTACATATGTGCTGTGGTTTTGTCTTTAGTTTTTATAGACTATTCTGTAGCAACATAAATACAACAGATACCAGAGCTAAACGATTCCATAGCTGGAATCGTTTCAAGTATCTTAAAATGCACGCTCTTAAATCCTTCTATGACTACTGAGGGACATCAGAACAAAGCTTGAATATGAGCAGACTGAGGTTTATTTTTGTAAAACAAACAAACAAAACCCCACAACTCCCCCCTACTCCTTTTGAGGACACCTCCTTTCCTCCAATGCAACTCAAATTCAGCCAGTTAAGTGCAAGCAGTCTCCTTTCCCAGGGATTACTCTGGATATTTTGGCTTCAGCCCACCTTAAAATAGCTTCCTGAATTGGTGCTGCCGTACAGAACACGAACTGTACTGGCAAATACAAAAAAGTACTACCTACTACTTAAAATGCCTATTGTGTCAGAGTCATATACAGCTGGAATGAAGCCATTAACTGTGCCACACGGGAACTGCCAAGTGTTATACTCAAAACCCTAAAGTTGCATCTGAGAGCCAAGAGGAGTACAGCAACACACGTGCCAGTTCCTACCACAAAACGTACCTCTCTGAGCCTTTTTGCATACCCAGGCCTAAAACCACTGCAATGGTTCTCACACAGAAAATACGTTCACTCATTGCAGTTTAACAGTCAACAACAACTGTTAGCACTTGAGCTGTGGGATACCTCCCTTTCACCCTGCTGTCCCATACCAGTACAGCACCCAGCACGCTCCACTCAAGAAAAAACACCACTTGATCAAGAAAAGGGCATATAAGCATCAAGCAATTAACACTTGTTTCTGCTGTAAGATCACCATCCACTCTCTACCACTGACAAACTTACCTGTCTTGCAAAGATAAGCTTTCATTTGAAGTAGGCTAGTATTTAAAGATAATCAAGACAGCAAAACAACTATATTGTCTAGATATTACTTGGGTAGAACACTACTTCCCTGCTAACTATACTTTAGGCTTGGTAGTTGGGGCCAAAGCTTGTCATTTTCATTTTAAACCAATTGCTCACATGCTTGTACATGTGACATTGCTATAGTATTTTTAATACAGCAAATACAGAAATTGCAATTTAATGGTTATTATATATACACCTACAATACAAAACATGATAACTGAAAACAAGGGTTACCCATGGCAACTGCTAGCATTCCAAGAAAAATAGGATGGGCTGTAACAGACTAACACTAATCTTAAATTTAAAACCATTATTTAACTGTAAGCCTTCACTCTTGAAGACTTAAGTAAAAACTTTAGCTTCCACTTGAAGAACAAAATGTCTACCCTCTTGTTTGCTGCATCTCCTCAGCCATTAGACTTAAAATTAAATCCTCCTCCTCCCACTGTTTTTCACCTTGTAAGTTTTACGCAAATCACTCAGAATTTTGGAACATTAGAAAATCGCAACACAGACTACACACAGAACAAAAGTAAGAACTATGCGGAGAACCCAAAGTGCACTGTAACAACAATGGAAAATCTGTTATGAAAAGGGGGGAGGAAGCAGCTTTATAAAAGTTACATAAAGTACTCTGCTCTCCAGCTTCAGTTATTTCACAATCAACAACAAAACAAAACCCCTATGGGTTTAGAAAGGAACATATGACCAAGAAGAATGAAAGAGGTTGGAGTTGGCTAAAGTTTGTTTAACAAAGCTACGGCAGTAACTCCCTGTCATTAAGGGGAACAGGGGGCTCAGATAAGTCTACCTCCCACCCATGCTGTCCAGCCCATCCAGCTTCAAATACCTCCAGACCTCAGAGATTTCCTTTCTCTTTCAAGTCCATTAGGACTGTGACTCGAGAACAAAATCTTACAATAAATATAGGGACAGGTAGGAAAGCAAGAGAAAGAAAAACACCCTTTGAGAAAAGACTATGAAAAAAAGACAGTCTTTTCCACATACTTCCTTTTATCTTATGCACGAAGAAATTACAAGACAGAACAAGATTACCAAAAGGATAGTTATTAAATTAGGAGACTGAACTCAACAAGTGTAATCGGATGGAACACACTGAACTGAAGAGCAAAATCTTCTTGTAACACTAAGCATAGAACAACTGAAAACTCAGAGACGTGGCTCCAGAACTACACACTCACTTCTGAGAAAGATGCCTTCAAAACCCGCTGACAGCTCCAATAGAGCTCTCCACGAACGTTTATCCAGTAAGCAGAAAAGAAAGCTGCATAAACATCCTTTTCAAACTTCGGAAGAGCAAGAAAAAGTGAAAGGTATCACGCAAAGTTGAAATGTATTTCACCACAGGAACAGTGGAAGGAAGGAGGTTTCTGTTGAATATGGCACTTGGGCAGCCATGAGGAATGTTTTGATAAAGCTCAGCATAAATAAGGATTTAAAGCTAAAAGCACTCTCTAGCTGATATCTCAGTTTGGACCTCTACACCCTTCTTTACTCATTCAATTGGCAGCTACCAAGATCTATGCGTGAGACTGATTTACACATTCTTTCACTGTATATTAAAAAAATCCTTAAAGATCGTAAATGTGTTTCAAAATATGTTTTTTAAAAAGCAGCACGTTGAAGGTCTTTTTGTGTTTACTCTAGCTGTTGCATGGAAAAAGAAAGAGATGAGCTTTTTAAATCTTCTCGTAATGCTAGAATTAACCAGATATGCGTATATGTAACACGGAAAGTAAAGAACAAAAATACAAGTAGCTGCCTCCTGCTGCAAAATATTCAATATACATCCATGCTTTATTAGGTTTCAATGTAATTTAAAAATCTGTATTGTGTTAGTTTTGTATCATGAGGAAATCTGTGTTTTCAATTATTAGGTTTAATCTACTCAAAGAGATTTCTTAATGTGGTTCACTAAGGTCACATTAAATTAGCCAAGTCCATCCATTCATGCCTATACTGTACCACAAAATGTGAGAGTACACTAATCTAATGGACTGTATTTAAGAGAGTTTAATCAAAAATTGCATAAATACTTTAAGCTTCATTTTGAAAATAAATTTTTGAAATTTCAAGACCTATTTCCTTTCTGGTGAATGTAGTAAGAATAAGGAATTCAATCTCTATAAAAAAGAAAATACAGAAAGAATGATTTTTAATAAAGATTAAAGTCCAGTAGTAAAACAAAATCTTAAATACTTTTCTTTCAATTTACTCTTGCAAGCATCCTTAATATCCTCATTGATATGGTAAGGGAACTGTTGTATCTGTAGTTTACAGCATCACAAGAAAATAGTTTTAAAACTAAGTTTGCTGCTTTATAAAACAAATGAGCTATTCCATCAAGTTTTTTGGCCATTTCCCAAAAGGAGAGCTTAACACCCATCCACTGGTTTAGGTTTTAAATAAAACAGCTGTGTTCACAAAACAGCCATTCCCATTTCCTGCCCATAAAACATTCCCAACTCATTTGAAATACAGGAGAGAGAAAAACAAGGAAAAAAATACGGTGCTGCAACTGCAGAATAAAATCCAAGTATTTATGAGGGTGTCTCAGCAAACTTCCATGCTACAGCCTGCTCACTTTCCTACCAAACACTGAGGCACGATTCCCAGGAAGTGCTAGCACATAATTTTGCTGTTGGCAGAGAAAAGAGGTCATTGCCATCCTGGTCATTAGATTTCAGGAACTGTCTGCATTCCCATTGAATCTCCCATTTTTTAAAGCACAATACAGCTTTTCTGCTGTTTTTAGAGGAGTTGTGACAAAGGGTCTTTGAAAACACAAGCTCTAACTCACATTAAACTCAAAGCATCCACAGAATAAAGGGCATGATTTTGTGCATACATTTGTTAATATCAGGGGCATAAACATCAACAGGTGTATAAACATCAACTGTACAAGGTTAGCTGCTCACTAAGCACTCTGTACATGCAAATACAAAACTGTATCATGACTGTCAGGGTTCTTAAATTATTTCACATTTAAAATTCAACTGCTAAAGTCATGGAACTCTTCCTCTTTGGGAGGAAAATGCAGTGGGCATTCAGTTACTTTCTAGCCTTTGGGGTTGCATAGAAGCAGCAAAACAACCTAATTTTCCCTCTTTCTTTCTTTTTCTTTCTTTTTTTTTTTTTCTTTTTTTTTTTTTTTTTTTTTAAGGCTTGAATTCCTGGTTTTTTTTTTTTTGTTTTTTTTTTTGTTTTTTTGTTTTTTGTTTTTTTGGTTTTTTTTTAAATTCAAGACCAGTAATACTGGCCAATGTATTTTCTGTACACACAAAGCCAAAGCCAAGGTGCTGCCTATGAAAACTGTACCCAAGCAAAAGATGCAGCTTTTTAAGGTTCCTCTCTCCAGAACAGGTTTCCTAGAAAAGTAAGAACACAGATCTCTATGCTTAGTGCAGGTCCAGCACATGGCAGAAAAGAAGCCTTTAATGTTTTCTGAAGTCACCCTCTGTTTGTTTTTTTCCTGCCAAGACTGTCATAACTCATCTAAGAATCAAAGTCACATTGGACTGGTCTCTGCTCCTACTGATGTCCTGGGTGTTCCTGTCACAGCCGAGTACTCAAAAGTTAGAAAAGGCTTATTAACTAGGAGAAGCAAATTGCCATCCTGCACTCTATGTAAGCTTTACTGCTGACAGATCAGTGGCCCTCCTACCCGTCTGAAATGGATTTGATCACAAATAATGCCAAGAGGAAAGAGACCACTATATCCTTGCACAGAGTGAAAAAAAATGTTTTAAAACTACTGTGGATCATATCAATTACACAAAAATAATCCAAGAAGTCTGGATTTAAAAATAAGATTCTTATTAAAGGTATGGAAGGAAAGAAATTAAGAGGCAAGGCTAAAAATAACATAGTAATACAACAGATGATACTGTGATCCACTGTGCCTATCTCCTCCTTCCCTTCATAAAAGGGAGACCTCCACACACACAAGCAACGCTGAATAAACCTTTCTTAGCAAAGGGATTTTCCAACTTAACAAAATGTTCTGGTTTTCATGCGCTTGAAGTTAAGTCATTTACATTATTTAAATGCAGATTTAGAGTAGCTATACAGTATGCTAAAGATTTCACTTTCACATTAGGCTTGTTATGTACACGAGACAGATTTTTACATGACAGGACTCATTCATCTTGAAAACCAACCAGCCATTCAAAGTTAAAAACAACCATCCATATTGTTATGAAAGACCAGAAAGCTGGCTGACAAAAGCTGGAGCATTTATTCATTTAAGATCACAAAGCTTATCATGCTATTATAATGGAGGGAAAGAAAATCAGCGTATTTTTCTATGGGACAAGCCCGAGACAAATCCTTCTTAAAGGCATTGATGCTTCAGGAGGTGGACAAGGGTTTGTATTTTCTTATACACTTCGTCACACTAAATATGTTGCTGTATTCAAAATGCAAATTCTACTTTAAACACTCTGTCTACCACTGCAGCTCTAAGATGTGGGAGAATGTCTCAGCCCTGTGGACTGGCAGAACACAAACCATTAAAACTTTACCAAACATGTAAACATAGACTTCTGCAATAAGAAATGTCTACAACTGAAGTCACAAGATTTAGAGAGTTAAAAAAAAAATCATATGGAAGAATACGTATTTGATAAGGGGGAAAAAAAGCATATCTTCTCATAAGTCAAGCCTCACTGTTATTGCCATTACAGTTGTTGTGTACACTTATATAAATCTAAAGGAGAAAGAAGAAAATTTGAGCTTGAAACGAAGAGTAGTTCTCATACAATACAGCTAAGAAATCAAACCCTACTCCTCACTTCAAAAAAGAGCATCTATGCTAAAAATGATTACCTGCTTTTAATAGTTCAGAATATTTTCTTTTAACTATTTCCTGATTAAAAACAAATACTTTATGAAAATAGCAAACTGAATCAAGTGGAATTGCTCACACTGCTGTTGAACAGTGAACCAAAACACAAACCAGATTGGAGCTCTTATTTGCACTGATATAATTCTCTCAGAACTACTAGATTAAATTGTCACAAAGAAAAGTTTAAATCAGGAACACTGTTAAATGATTTCAACTAAATCAGAGATGAAAATATATTTAGAGGAGTAAGTTTTGGCAGAATAATTTTTCTTTCATACTATGTGCCAAAGCTGCTAGTATATGCCACATTAGCTTTTTTCTTTTGCTCACTGCCTCTCAGGAGCAGTCTAATTCATCTACAAGAGGTGAGGCAGAGGGCAGAACCCCCTCTCCAAATGTAATCACTGAAAGCCACAAAATAATTATACAGAGACCATTTGAAAGCATGTTTTTTCCACTTCCTTCCTAAAATCATACCATAGAAAAATCTGACCCACGCCCTCTATCAAGGCCGAGCTGGAAGGCTGTGTTGGACTGCAGACAATCCCATGACATCCAGCCACGCTAGTCATTACCACCAAATCTCCCTCTTGACACACACACGTCTTTGTATGGAGAGAGCACAGGAAAACCCCTTCTAGCTTACAGTCCTGTGCTGTCCCTCACTCGCGCAGCAGAACAAAACAACCTCCAAACAAACATTATCCCTTGAGTACTTCAAAACTAAAAGGATTTTGACCTCATAAAGGGACTAAAACTTGACGTAAGAAATTCTCTGTGCACAAGAAGCAATAAAACCCAGTTGGTTTGGGCAGGTCAGAGGGCAGTACATATGTGTCTGTTCAGTTTATAGTGATAATGGAGAAATAAGCTTATTCATCCAGTAAGTCAATACGCTTCTTGGCCTAGGAAGTAGAACTAACCTACATGACCAATTCTGTTCTGCATTTGAAGACCAAATCTGACGAGAGGCTTCCTAATTAATTTACTGAGATATCACTTCATTGCTTACAGTGCTCAGCTGCATCACTTCATAAGTTTGCTGAAATCCCAGACTGTACATTGACAGCAATTAAGCGGTAAGAACAAAGATTCAGGAGACAGAAACCATGGTGGCCAAGAACCTGGGCTTGCACCCCACTCAGGGGAGATCCCATTCATTTCAGCAAGAGCTATGCACATCCTAAGATGGCACAGCTGCCCCTGACCAAGTATCAATAGAGCCATGAGACTGCAGCATTGGACTGGACAGTGTTCAACACTGGTGCTTCAACTTTGTTTGGGTCCAGAATTCCAGATTAGGCCCCTATCCAGGCATGCAGACCCCAGAGCCAAGCACAACAACCTCCCTTGTAAAGAGCCATCTAGACACTACACGATTCCCTGCTTCCCCAGAGCTCTGATGACAAATATTTTTGTTTTATAGACAAGGTACCTCTCACCTTCTAGCAGACTCTTCTGATGCCTCCTACCTGCAGAGTCAGCCTGTCACAAGTGAGCCTGCACAAGCAGAATCTGCTGCCTATTATGTATTTCGGCTGGAGTAGGGAAAACTGGAGAGAGGAAAGTGGAAGGAAAAAGGAAGGAGAGAGCTGAAGGCATGGGAAAAAATGAAAAAGGCACAATTCTGCACCTATTAGACTTGAACTTCAGTATTCTCTGAAATGAAAGCTCCTACATTCATTAGGATGGCAAAGTTTGTTTATGTCACTTCCCTCTGCTAAGGTTTTGTGGATCATATTTCAAACTCCATGTTATATTCCTCTGTTGCTCGGTTACCAGATCTGAACAAACAATTCTCTGCAGTCTGCCAAAAGCAGAGAAAGAAAGCAAATGAATGCCTGGAGGATGAATCACCCTCTGGAAGTCATCTTGTGGCCCCACACTGCTACAGATTAGTCACAACCTCAAATACAGTAGAGTGAAAGAGGAAATGGCGAATCCATTAACTCCACTGCAGAGCACAGACCTGCTAACTGCTATTCTCACCCATTCGCCACCCTCCTAGGAAAAATAGGCAATTTTCCAAATCATTAGAATTTTCTTTCAGATTAGAGGAAAAATGTTCCCAAATTCAAAGCAATAAACCAGGTATTAGCACTCCTGAAACCACAGTTTGTTCCAGCCAATTTGGATATGGCAAGCTAGAATTGTGACTGGAAATGAGTAAACTGAAAGTATCGTCGTAGCATAGCAGCAAGAAAGCCCCTTTGCAAAGAAACATTGATGACTGTAGGCTTGAAACTTCTAGTCTATGGGCAGGACATCTGACAAATCAGCGGCAGTACAAACAGATACGTTGGGGATAGATGAACACATAGCAAGAACTGATGAAGCATGGCCCACCAGAACCTCTCCAGGTTCATTCAAGTCCTCAACAAAACCACTCTGCAGAAAGCTCTCCCTGCTGCATCTCTGCACCTGTGGTTCCCAGCATGTAGTAGTCAATGCCAAATTCCTCTTGCAAAGAACAGCCATACAGGGTGGTTCCTCTGCCTCTATGCCCTCTGAACACCTGTTCCACAGCCCACCATCCCAAACCCCACAGAGCGCTCACTTAGGACTGCGGGATGCCATAGCGGAGTCTTCACTAGCCAAAGCTCTCTTTGGGGAAAGAGAGGCTACATTCCAACACAGAGCCCTACCATAACCCTCGTGAGCCTTACAGTAACACTGTCACATTAATGAAGCATTGCTCATTCTCAACAGACAAAGAAAACGACCCCTATGTAAGCTGTGCAGGCTGCAAATTTCACAGCCTAATATTTGTTCTGCTTAGGCAAAACAGGTTTCACAGTAAAGCTCAACAGCAGTATTAGTTTAAGATGCTCTTCTCATCACCTGTTTGCAGCTGCTCCAAACTACTGCAAGGTAGTACCTGCACAGCCACATGCAGTGCATCTGTGACTCAAATCAGGGAACTGACCTAATTTTAAAAGAAAATAAATTTGCTATCACCAATATCACAAAAAAAATTTTTTTTGAAAGTTTGGCTCAGCTCCATGGTGCGGTTCATGGTATCCCATCCACAGGCACAGCGAGCACAGTACTGACACACTTCCAGGAAAAAAATACGCAGCACATGGGACTACCACTGCCAAACTTCTGTACCATGAAACCTTGAGTTCAGTCAGAACTAGAAAATTGGAAACAAGCTATCTAATGTTTGCTAGATGGTCAAAGACAGCCCTCACTCTGGGGCAGACAGACAAGCATCACAGAACTAAAGTTCAAAAACAAAAGCCACGGTTCACTAAGTCACAGCTCCCAGATGAGACTACACCAGCTTAAAGAAAACCTCTACTTCTGCAGCTTGTTTTTTAAATAGTTTCATTCCACTCAAAAGTACTTAGTACTCACCCAAACATTTACTGAAATTCCATTACATAACATGCATATACATACACAAACACACACACACGGAGAGAGAGAGAGAGTGTGTGAATTTTACAGAGGAGAAAAAAGCACCAGAAGAAAATCAGGCAATTTCATGAGAAGAATCCCAAATCATCATTTCTCTCAAAGCATAATACTATTTCTGATTTTCAAGAGCAGCAATCCAAGCAACACTCTGGAATAAAATGAAACATTAGCAACATGAACTTTCATAGGTTACTATTTCTAGTACAGCAGGAAAAAATGGAATGTTTAACTTTTCATTCAAGCTTCATGTTTTCTTCAAAGTAAGGATATGGGAAAAAAAGTAGTTTTTCCAAAACACAGCAGCAAATGTGCATATTGCTGCAAACGTACCAGGTCAAAATTAATGGTTGATGTATTCTTAAAGAAAACCAATCTTGATTTACTAAAGTATGATAATGAAATTCATTTCCAGGGGGAATAGTTCACTCTCCCCATGACAGCTTTCAGTTTCTGACTTAGAGTCAACAATTCTGTTCTCTTACATTTCTGATATGGCAGGTGTTAAGAGTCTATCCAAGTAACAACGTCATCATTAAATTCACAAGACAAGTTCACAGAAATGTATGTATTTTCCATTATTACATGCAAAATTGTTATCAGTTCCCCAACTTAAATTTGCAGTAGTGTTTTTTGATTCCAAATGTATATATGTACAACTAGAAATGTTTGGTCCAACCTAACCTATTTTAAACAAAAATATTTCCTTTATTTTTTACACACCCTTCCCTTTCCTTTTAACAGCACTGGATGGTTAGATGTAATCTCACAAGCCATAGACGTTCTTCCTTTTGTTTTCAACAGCAATCAAAATTATGTTTGAATATTTGTTAGGTGGAGGTTGCAGACATGTACCTATGGTCGTAGAGGTATTATTACTGAACATAACTATTTACCATGATTAAATGGAAAGAGCTAGTCAAGCAAGCACTGAACTACAGACACAGAGGATTTAACCCTATTCTACCACTGGCTTGTTATGTGACTATTCTCTATAGTCTCTTTGTGCCTTTATGTTCCTACACACAAAATGAACATGACAACACAGCAGCACAATTTGTAAAATGCTTTCAAAGTAGATAGGTCTGGGGAGGAAAATCATTGTCATTTCAGTAACTAGCTTATATGCCTGTGCATAAGGTATATATATTTTTTTTCCAAGAGGAAAAGGAATGATTTCCTCTTCACTTCTGATGTACACAGTCAAAACGTTAAAACACTCTGGATCAAGTATCCTATAGCCAATTAACTGTTACATACATAGGTAAGAGAATTAACCAAAGCAAAACTTCTGGCAGTAAGCACAGATACAGTACACTATTTTAGCAGTATATTCATATGAACATCACAAGTGTTACTGCCTAGGCACATATCCCTGTTGCATAGTATGTCCCACTTCACCTTAGTGAGAAATGCTGCCACCCAGTTTTATCTTAACTTTTCTTTCAAGGATAATTTGTAAGATCTATCCAGGAATTCTCTAGTGAGAGTTCATATAATGAAATAAAGTCAATGAATGCCAATTCCTAAAAATAAAAACCAGAAATGAGAGCCATTGCCACCCTATAGATAATGAACTGTTGCATACAACTCACTCCTTTCTTTCTAGGCATTCCTTAGTTATTTTCAAAAGAATATTTTATGTTAACTAATGACTTGTTTCCCATTTTTCTTTTGTGTCTTCCTCTCCTTAAAAAAATGAATTTGCTGTACTCTTCTCAAATGTTCAGCACTTAAGCAGTAGGTGTGCATTAGCTTGGTCATCACATGTGTACCCAGACAGGCAGTTATCTATAAAACTCTTACCATGCACCTGGTTTTATAAACTAGCTGCCTTTGATGCTTTCCTGAAGCACAACTTCAAGACACTGGATGAAAGGAGGGAAAAAAAAAAAAAAAAAAAAAAAAGGAGGAAATTTTAAAAGGCAGACTATAGTCTAGATAAAGTTAAAGGGAGGGGAGGGAGGACAAGAAGCTAGTTTTATTACCTCTCTTTTCCCTATCTTTTCAAACATTTTCCCTTTTTTTCTTTTTTTTCTTTAAAGCTCATAAACAAAGAAGGCCTTGACATTAACTGTGATATACTGACACATACTTTAAGGAAAGGCATTGTCTACTCACATACTTTTACATTATTACAAAAATAAATAATTCATAATATAATCATGCCCATATTTTCCAAGGGATTTAAATGTGAGTCTACCATCACCAATACAACCTAAACAGTTAGCTATAAATCTAACTGACATCTCAAATGCAACTCAGAAGTCTGTAACGAAGCAGATAACTCCTTTCGCGAGCTAACATTCCAAGCCATATTCTTCTACAAATCATCAAGAATGTCAATAGTTGAATCCCCAGACAATCACTTTTGAGAGATAAAGCTCAAAGACCTGATCCCACATATCCTCCTCATAAATACAGAAGAGCTGGTTCAGGCATGTAGGTAGTTTTATATGGTTAGCTCCATTGCAGACAGAGGCTTGCAGGATGACTTCCTGGTTGAATGCAGCATACTAAAACAACTCTATTACTTCAGCTTTAAGAAAAAAAATATAAATATAAATACATATAATATGTATATGTATGATGTGATGTGGTATTTTACTGCAAGAAAGTAACCTATTATCTGAACTAGGAAAAAGTTATTTTTGACTATAATATATATAGTCTATAATATATATAACTTTAATAAAAGTTTCAAGTAGGTATCATTTTACAAAAGCAAGGGTAAGACCAAGATAACTATTACATTTACCTGAGCAGACGGTTCATACTTAAATCTTTAGTTCTTCTGAATAAAAATAGAGGAACAAAGCACAAATTACCATAAAAGATATCAAATACAAGTCAGCATATGATCATTAAAAAAAAAAAAAAGACAAACTCAGTGAAGAGTCCACAGTTCACTACAGGCCCCGAAGATGTTGATGTGAAGCCTCAGTGTGGGGACAGGACAGCTGCTTTGCTTCATGAGGAAAATTTGAATTGCAAATACAAGGGGTACACAGATACCTCCACAAAACAGAGTACAGCTCTAAGGATGTCACCTGCTCATAAAACTGTGGAGGTTAAGGCTATAGAACTCTGTCACAACCTTTTGGGGAGAAGTACCCTGGTAGGGGACAAAAAACTCTAGACACTGTAACAGCCGTAGCAGAAAAGTCCTTGTTCCAACAAACTATCAGTACAGTTTCCATGCTCAGAGCCCACGTGCCTCTGACAGGAAGGGGTCATAATAGGGGGTGCATTATACCAGGAAACAAATTAAAGTATATCCAAATTTGCAGCAACTCCCAGCAGGAGACTGCTATATGCTTGCACGGCATATGGCATAATATGGCGTTGTACTGTTGAGGGCTCTAGATGCATTAGACAAGAAAAAAGCAAGATTTAAAAAGACTAGAACTGCTGTATTTTAAAAGCCTATTTGTAATCACAATTAAGCAGCAAGAGATGCCCCTTTTCGAGGTAGATATTTCAGTATCAATTGCTTGCTTCTGCAGGAACAAATTTAGATAAACTAAGCTGGAATTCCTCTAAATTGGAGCTTGACATGTGGCAAATCTTACGCACAAGACTCTTCTAGTTGTGCCCAAGAAAAGCAAGAGGCAGCATAAACTGCAAAGAAGATAAACTCCTCTGAGAACATGCTTCATACATCTGTTAAAGTTTTAGCAGATCTAATGAAGACCAGATTCCTCCATAGCATCATAAGAAAGCTAGAGGAGCAACGTTTTTCCCTGCGTAGGCTGAACAGCAGAGTCCTCAAGCTGTTCCCAGAATTGTCTGCCTCCCAGGTTATGACTTAATTACAACAGGACATGCACACACAAAGCAAATCCTTGAGAATAATAAAAGCAAACAGGAGTGAATCATTGCTGATACTACTATTTTCATTTTTTTTTTTAAAAAAAAAATCTCATTTATAAACATCTGAAAAGAAGTTGCATTCAAGCCTTTTTCTATCTGAAAAACAAAATACATAAAGCCCAAGCACATACAGTATGGCCCAGTGAATAAAGCATTACCCATGACTAAGGCAACCCAACCTCTTTTCACAGCTCAGGCACTGGCTTGCTGAGCCACTTCGGGCCAGTTAATTCACCTTGAAGGGTCCTGTTTCCCCATCCCATATACTAAACGGGTTAAGGATGTTTTGTTCCCTCGAGCTTCAGCTCTTGTGACTCTCTCCTAACACCTCGACTGATATTTCAATCGTTGTAATTAAGTCAGTTTCAAGTCACTTTATCTAGGCTGGTACATCAAATTAAATTGCATTTAGTTAACATGTTTATAGCTATTCAATTAAAATAATTAACCTCTTTTGTTTATACTGGTTTAACATAGTAAAAGCAAAAAGGCTCCGTTTACAAGTCCAAAGGATCAGTAAGTGAGCAGGTTCACAGGGTTAGCTGAAATTTTACAAACCCATTTAGGAGTATTTACTTCACTTTGAAATGACATATTTTGATGAAGCTTCAAATCCATTTCAAACTGACATGACCTAAACCAAAGACCAATCAGACACAGTTTGCACCAGTCAATTAAATCCGCACATATCCACATCTTAAGCTAAATCAGATCTTTTACAATACAGCAAGGCCTAGATCTGTTCAAAATCAGCACAGGGTTTGCCTGCACAGAAACAGTCACCAAAATAACTAAGGGCACAAGCAAATGAACAAGTTCCAATGGGACATACTATATTGTAAACTAGCAGAGTATCAGCTACTCTATCATCAAGATAACTAACCACGAGTCTACATATTCTGGCATGTCAGTGCCACTCTGTGCATTGACTCTTCCTAAGAAAGCTCTTTTCCAGTATACTAGACCTGAAGAGGATCTCAAATGAGAAAGACTTATGCATCAGTTGACCTAATAAAACAAGATCTTGTCTGACAAACCTTACATTACTTAAAAATTACCTGAGATAGGATGTTTCCTTTTTAAAAAAGCACAGAACTGCACTGACACAAAGCTGTGCCAACTACATTATTTTGGTGACAGTGGTCTACACTGTCATTAAGCATATCATTAATACCAATGCAAGTCTTCTCTAAGCTAGCTCCATAAAAAAGCAGGCATGCAATAATCACTTTGTTTGCTCTGTTCAGTCTGAAGGGTCATTCTGGCCCTCATAAAAACCCTGCTCCTCACTATCTGCCCTTCCCCTGCAATTCCTGCTCCCGTTCCCACACTGAGGAGTATGACAATAGCACTAAGCAGACT
This sequence comes from Rhea pennata, assembly GCF_028389875.1. NCBI lineage: Eukaryota > Metazoa > Chordata > Aves > Rheiformes > Rheidae > Rhea > Rhea pennata. Next base: position 16,601,536 of record NC_084674.1, on the reverse strand, counting down.
GAGGCCTGCCAGAGCAAAGCTATTGACTGCTCCAGTCCCAGTGCATCCTACTCTCTGAGAGAAAGAGCTGCACTTCTTTGCTCAAGGCAGGCAAGAGGCTCACTCTCCTTGAAGCAGACCAAAGGTTGACCAGTTTCCATTCCTTTCTATCTTAGGATCTCACAAGAGAAAGAAAAGCATTTCTCCCCTCCCTCAGGAAGAGAAGCAGGATTAGAGGCAGTAAAGCATTTTTTCATTAGCCTTCTAGTCACCTTTTAATCTCAAGGTAAAATACAATTACCTTTTAAATTGCTCATTTTGGACAAGGAAAAGAGATGGGTTTCACTGAGGCCTTCAAATTCTGACAGAGGGACTTATCTGACTCTCCGATAACCTAACAGCAGCAGGACCCCCATGGAAAGACCAGGGCCCCTCTGTCTGCCATCCCCTGGAGGACTCGCCCAGAAGACTACTAATTACTTCATTACAGCAGCTTCCGCTTTGCTTTCTGGCGGCTCCAGGTAAAGCCACGCCGCAGAGCTCCGAGACACGTCAAAGCGGGGCCAAGGCGCTGCGCTGCCCTGGCGGCGTGGACAGACGGGCGGTACAAACGGATGCCTGGCACGGGGTACGGTTTCTCCGGACCTCCTAGGAGCAGGCTCGTTAATTCGCTGGTCTCTACAGATGGCTCGTTAGATAATTTGCGTATTAGAGAGACGTGCTCAGCTCTGCACAAAGCCAGCTCCGCAGCCAGGATTTAAACACCGCCACGGCGCGGCCCTCCGCAGCAGCGCGGCCCCGCAGCGCGCATCCACCCTCTCCGTCCCTCTGCTCCCACGGCCGCCGTTGCCCGGGCAGAGGCGCCCCGGGGGCGGCCGGGCCGAGCCGAGCCGGGCCGGGCCGGGCCACGGCGGCGCCCCCCGCGGCCGCACGGCGCCTCCCTCACCTCCTTCAGCTGCTCCATCTCGGTGCGGATGGTCTCGTACTCCACCTCTAGCTCCTCGTACTGCTGCTTCAGCTGCTGCTTCTCCTCCAGCACCGCCAGCCCGTACTCCGCCGCCTGGATCTTCTCCCGGGTGGTCTCGCCCAGCTCCTGGAAGAGCCGCTTGATCTCGCCCCGCAGCCACTCGGGCTCTGACTCCATCACCAGCTTGGCGTACTCCTCCTCCTCCATGGCCAGCGACATGTCGGCGGCGGCCGGCTCGCCCCGGCCGGGGCAGCGCGGGCGGGCGGGAAGGGCCGGCAGGAAGGGCGAACGCTGAGCCCGGCTGCCGCCCTTAAAACCGCCGCAGCCCGCAGGCGGCCATGGCGCGCCGTCCGCCAGCAGGGCCCGCTCGGGCTGCCATGAAACGGCGAGCGGAGCTGCGCCGGGGTGAGGCGCCGCCAGCCCCCCGCTGCCGCTGCGAAACTCCCCGCGAGCGCCGACCGCAGTGAAATCATTCAAAAGCAACGGCCGGCCGCCCGCCCCGAGGCATTGTGGGGCGTGTAGTCCGCGCGCCCGCGCCGCCCCGCGGGGCGCCCCGCCCGCGGACTACGCCTCCCACAATGCACCGCGAGGGCGGGGAGAGGCGGGGGCGGGGGAGCCGGCGGGCGGTGGCCGCACCCCGCGTGGGGGGTGGGAGGGGGGCGGAGAAGAAGAGCGGCCCCTGCCGGGCGCGGCGGGCGCCGCCCCGCGGGGGCGCCTGGGGCGGCCGTTGGCTGCCCGCGAGCGCGGGGGGGGGGGGGGGAGGGGCCGTGACTGGCGGCGCTTGGGCGGCGTCGCCCTTGGCCGTTAGCGGCGGCACCGCGCAGCCCGGTGGCCGTTAATACAGACAGGCCCCCGGCGCGAGGGCCGGTCGCGCGCCGCCGCCCTCTCCGGAGCGGAGCTGGACGCGGTGGAGGCGTGTGTCGGCGTTAGGTGCCGCTGCCCCCCGCTGCCAGCGGCACCTGGCCGGGCGCTTCCCCCCCGCCCTCGGTCGCGCACCACCGAGGCTCGGTGCGTGGCAGCCCCCTTCTAGCACGGGGCACGCAGGCCCGGGAAGGGAAGGCCCCCTTCCCGGGGACTCCATCTCAGAGTCGCTTGCTTTGCTCACCCGCATATCTAAGATGATTTAGAGATCGATAGCTCACAGGCAGAAGGGTAAAGGCAGAACACCAAAATTTAGACCAGTCACCAAAAACCAAGCAAAAGGAAAGTTCTCACGGGCATGTGGTGAAGTTCCGTGTTACCTCAGAGACCTTGATCCAGGAAAGCATTCAAAGCACATTCGTAACTATAATCCTGTGAGGAGCTGCACTGAATCACTCTGTGTAAATTACGCACATGCTGAAATGCTTTGCTGGATCGAGGTCAAAAGGAACGTGCCCTGTAAGAGTTATAAGGGGGCTCAACTCTGTGAGCTGGAGGACTAGAGTATAAGCAGTAAGAAAAAAAATGTCAGGACTATACCTGTACAGCATCTTACCTGCATTGAGTATGTCCAATTAAAATATTCTAAAGATCTGTGAATGATTAAGGGTTATTTCACAATTTTAATAGCTACGTTGCTCTGAACACAGCCTTAAGCATTCCAAGGGATAAATATAATCTTTAAGGGCCTAATGTATCAACCACAGCATCAAAAATAAACCAAATTTAGCACAAGCAAGACTGTAGCAAGTAAAATCACCACAACACATACTTCCCTAGCTTCTAGCTCCTTCACAGTGAAACTTTTAGGGTGGCTGGCAGTCAAAGGCTTCTGAAGCAGTAGAATGTAAGACCACTACTTCACAAATTAAATACAATAGCAGTAATGTGTGGGGACAGACCCATGTATACAGGGGTGTGGTTCCCTTTTCCTGGAAGGAGAGTACGATAGGCCACACCAACATAGAAAGAATGAAATATTAACATTAAAAGTATTGTATTTTCAAATATGGAAAGAATGAATTATTAACATTGAAAGTGTTATGTTTTAGCCCCTGTGTGATTGACATCTGCACATAACTCTGAATATCTCATTTGTTTCCAACGTTTCAAAGCTCCAACAGAGTGCTCCATCAAGCAGTTCCTCGTCTATTAATATGGAACAGAAGAACTGCTTTTCCCAGCATCGTCTTGAGGATGAGCACATTCATGGCATAACATGCCCATATACCACAGAGCAGACCTGATAGAAGCACTGAACAGAAATGTTGCAGCAAGTTCAACTGGCATAAATAAATGTGAGGCAACAGTATCTAAGCAATCTTTACCACACTGCTTGAAAAAGGAGTTACTAATCTGGTGGGAAAATGTGATCAGCTATTGCTATGTGTTACACCACTGTGAAGGTATGATGGCAAGTGCACAGTAAGCAGACACAGAAATTACAATAATCGCTTCTCCAATGTGGGTAGAATTAATTTCTAAAACATCCTAAGGGCTGAACAGAGCCAAACACTTCTCTTTAACCATTGTGTGTTACAAGCAGCTCCATTAAAGTCAATGTGAATGAGATCCTGCTTTATACCAGGGCAGAGATGATGATGACTGCTTGACCCTCTGTCTGCACAAGAACTTGTCCAACTTGTTTGCTGCTTCATCCTCTTTTAGCGCAGCGAGTATAACTCAATTTCTTCCAGTGTCAGGAATAATAGTAATGATCTGGTAAGCAAATACCAAACATAATGAAAGCAAATACATGTTTGAGCACCCCATGAGCTCTAGAACATAAAACACCATCTTTGCTTATAGCTGCAGGGTCTTTTTAAGCTATTTTCAACTTCTGCCTGAGTTCATCGTGCTCTGTCTTGATACATATAAAAATATATCCCTTCAGTAAACCATTTCATGTCCAAATTCTATCTCTTAGTCACAAAGCTGCCTTGGCCAATTTTTATTGGGGCTCCGGCACTGCCTGGGGCTCCACAGGCCTCACATGCAGGAACACATTTCAACACTCAGACAGTGGCCTGGATCTAAGAAGTAATAATTAAGTGTGCTCAGCCCATGGCAGGCACGTGAAATTCCTTTAGCTTTTTATTTTCAAAGCTCCTCAAGAAAGGTCTTCATGACTAATGCTTATCTAGCTGGCCTGAGCCAATGGGCACATACCCTCTCTATAACAAATATTTCAGCACTGGTACATTGCTAGGCTTTTTATTTTTCCCTCTGAAGTCACGTTGATTCCAGGTGCCAATGCTCATTTAAAACCTGTATTTTTTATTTCCAGGGATTCTCTTGCCTACCTGTGATTTTATATCATTTTCACTTGGTGCAACACACACTGATGCCTTCAATAAATTTGTACTATGGAGTTGTAGCTGCCTGGCTCACTGTCTGCTAAAGCCCCCATCACTTCATATAAAACTCTGCATTCACCTCCCCTCCACTGCCCCCTAGGAGGGCTGGTAACCCAGCAGCAGCTCTGATTTCTACCAGCAGAACAGCAGTTGTGGGTCACACTGGCCTGGCAATGATCTGAGGGAGGAGATGGCCTGTTGGCAGGGCATATGCTGGCTTTCACCATTTACTTTCCAACTTCTTTTTTTTTTCCTTGTTTTTCTCTTTATCAGTATCATTGCTAATCCCAAGCATTCACAGCTAGTCAATCAGTAAGTTATTTTTAATAATAAATACTGGATTGTTTTCTTTTACCTCTTACTCTTTAAGCCTTCATTGGGCTCAGGTTCTCTCTGTCACTTTGGACTAGAAAAAAAATTATGTAACTTTCTGTACTGCCTCTTTTTGGAAACTAAAATCTGCACTTATGGATTTGCCTCCAGGGTATGAGGTTTCCATACCCATCCTGAATTTGCTAAGTATATGATTAAATTGTGAGAACTGACTAGTACTGGAGATTATTGAGTTGAGCTAATCCACTTATCATACTTCAGATTGCTTCACTTAATAATTATTTGTATTCTAGATAGTTCTTAAAGCCAAGATTCATTTCTAGGTTTCATACTATGCAGTTTTGCTGAAGTGCCTTGTCCAAGATGCAAAGGAAAATGTCCAGCAGCATTTGCAAATATCGCAATAGCTATTTTGAAAGTGTTTCTGGGCAATTTTGGAAAAATAGAGTGGCTTGTCAAAGCTAAGGCTCGCACAATCAAGATAACGACGTTACCATAATAAGGGCTTGTCATGACTGCATGCTTACAGCCTGGCCCGTGCCCATAGCCTCCTCCTGTGCACAGCCAGGGGGCCACTGCCCCTTTCAGGCACTGTTCACTCTTTTTTTTTTTCTGTTGAGATTTTAAAGCTAACCACTGAGCACAAGATGGTAGAATCATGCAGGAATCATCTTGGCTACTAAAACAAAGTTGGAGTGTGTTTCTTCTTGGTAAAATTATGATCTGACCTGATCCAAGGAAACAGAACGAAGGCAAAGCCCTACAATACCAGTTATTTAACCAAGTCCAAGCCCAAAAGCACACAGGCACTCTAATTCAACACTGCAAAATGTTCAGGGAACCAGCAGACATGGTCAGCTTTGACCAAGTGGTATTTTTAGGATAATCTCTGCTGAGCAAATATGGAAAGCCAACCTAAACTGTGCCTAAAATGGATGACCTGCAGGCACGAGAATCACTAAAACAAAGTTATAGTTTTGGATTAGTTTAAGTGTACCAAAATAAGGCCAGCCAGCACATCATTGTTTCATTCTCCTTATATCCACTGTATTTGTGCAAAGCTCAACTATAATGTACTGCAGCACAGAAACCCAGCCATCTTTAAACTGGTCCCGAAGCAGCTGTAGCAAACTCAGGTGAGCAGCACCCGATGTGTGCACGCACACTCACAGCCACCTCACTCATGCCCTCCCTGATCAAGGGAATTAATATTCTGCACCTAGACGTGCATATGGGCCACTGCAAATTCATGATTATGGTTGTTTAATCAGAGAGCAAATGACATTATCTGATTGCTTATCAGTTCTCCTTATTGCCCCTCCACAGCTTCTGCTCAGGCGACCTAATGGAAAAGCCTTGTGGGAGGGAGACAACACGGGAGGGAGGGAGGGAAGGGAATAAAAAAAAAAAAAAAAAAAAAAAAAAAAAAAATCAGTGTTTCCCACAGCTTGGGAGGAGACACACAGGCCCCCACACAGGAGGCCTCTCGGCTCTCTCTTAGTTCATAAGCTTTTTGCATGTAACTAATTTCCAGAGTCCCACATTTCCTCTGCTTTCTATTCAAAAAAAAAAAAAAAAAAAAAAACAGAAGTGTGAACACCTTAGGTCTGACTAGATATTTGGTTAAGGTATGATATTGGCTTTCTTAAACAAAACACTTCAGAATATGAACCTGAGAGGCTTAGGTGGCGTGAAAATATTTATTCTAGTTACTGAAAACTGGATATTCATTGTTAGCTGCTGATCAGAAGAGAGTGTGGTGAGTTAGTTGCAGAAAGCTGCCAGAGGTAACATCTGTATGCAAGAAATGAGCAGAGGAATCATAGACATTTGTCACAAAATTGAATTCTTAAGATCTTTAAGTATCAGGGGAAGAATATGACTTAACTTACAAGGTTTGATGGCATGCCCTGGCTGGATGCAGGGAGCATGCAGCAAATTTGGGGACTGCTCCGTGACCCGGGTGGCTGGATATCCAGGCTGATAAGTGCCTGGCCTATTGCCAGGACTCGCAAGGGAGGAATGACCGGAGGGCCCGAATACCGGTATGTCTGGCATACCATCTGCAAGGCGCAGCAAGCAGCAGATGCTCAAGAGGCATTCTTGCTCTGCCAGGAAGGAACAAGCAGGAGGAGGGAGGATTTTTTCCCCCGAAAAAACATTTCCTTGCTTTCTGCTCTTGCCCTTGTATTGCAAGCCTGGCTGCTCCCTCACTGCTCCTGGCTTTGCTTCCTGGCTTTTCTGCATTTTTCTTCCTTGGTTTCACTGAGCTGAGAAAGGCTTGTCAAATACACCAAGGTGTGATGAGTTAAACTGGAGCCAAAGAGTTTAGGAGACTTTTGGCCTGAGCTGGCAGCAAGGTAGTGGGATGCCCCACTGCCAGCAGTAGCTGGAGGCACAGGGACCGGGTGCCCCACAGGCCCTCACAGAGCCGATGGCGCCCACGGCTGCAGCCACCGCACTGGGGACTCGGCGCTGCGAGCCAGTCAGGCTTCGACAGCCCTGCAGCAAGGGCCAGGGCAGCCCAAAGGGCCGTGTCACCGCTTTGCAGCTGGGCTGTGGACAAGGACCACGTTTGTGCATCATGCTGTTACACGTGTGAGGGAAAATACGCCCTTTTAAATCATCTTTGCAAACCCAATTGACAAGCAGTAAAGAAGCTACCATTACCCAGTTGCTTTTGATGAGGTAAATACACCCTTATTTGGATTTAAACCAAACCTGTTTCATTTTAGATAAATCATCTAGGCACATGTTTAAACTAAAGCAAAACAAAAGCCCACACAGTGGAGTGTACCAGTATAACAAAGTGGATCACTGCATTACTATTTCTCTTTTTTCCTGTCTTCCTTTTCCTATTATAACTCAAAAGGGTCACCTACAGGGGAATCATACAGCTTTGCAGCCACACTGAAACATAGCACGTGCTTACGCAGGAGCAGATTTGACTTTTCTGCATGCAAACATGAGATAAGTATAATGACTGTGAGAAAAAGTTATGTATTTTCTCTCTTCTCACAAGCTCTGCAAGGCATAGCTGGAGCCTGCCTTTGCTTGCACTGCTATGAGCAGCAGGAATTCCACTGGAGTCAGTTGATTTACTCCAAATTTACACAGCCCGGGCAAGATTAACAGATCAGTTTTGGCCCTGCAGAGGACACACATGTAAAATTGATAGCATGTGGCAACTTCGGCATCTTGAACAAATCTCCAGAGATCCCCCCCGCCAACATGACAGTGTCTGAGGGCACAGCCAGCACCTCCTCCTCCATCATTTTTCCTACAAAGCTGATTTGGGAGTAACAGCTAGGAAACATTTCTACAGTCAGGTATTTTCTCAATGCTGGAATTCTTCCTGTCAATAGTTTAAAATAGAGCATTTGCCCCACATCAGGGAGCCACACTGTAAATGGTGTCTGCAGTGATGCAGCCGCATGCTTACTGCATGCAGTGACTTTGGGAGCTCAGCAAGGTGCAAATTGGCTGCTCCTTCTTTTCTAATAATTTTGTCATGTTCTAAGCACAGGGCTCCTCAGTGCCGGTTTCTAGATCAGCTTAAGGAAAAATAAAATCAGTGGAATTAATTTCATTAATTAGCTATCACAGTAGGTCTGAATTCATTGTTATTTTCCCTCAGTATGTTATATAAGTATATGGGCTCCCAATTTCAAGATCATCAAGTTTTAACAGAAACAAGATCAGAATGCTGATGAAGCTACATAGGCTGCTAGTGAAGCAAAGTTACTTCATTTCAGAAAGAGGAAAACACTTCTCAGCAGAGGTGTGCAGAGAGACAACAGTGTGCATGGCCAGAGCTACCCGATACCCAGCTCACTGGCAGCAGAATCATAAAGGAAATGGAGTGCGATCCAGAGCTTAGCTGAACTGAACTGTGGTTTTAGTACTGAGCTAGTGGATTAGGAACAGGCATGTACTATTTTTTGGTGAATATTTTATCCCCTTACGCATTCTGGGATATAACTAATATCTGCTGTAATTCCTGTATTAATTACTAGTAACTTGAATTTGTATAGAGCTCTTATAAAAGGAATTACAATGTTTTATCAAAGTAAAAAATATCATTATAGTCCATTTCAGCACCTGGTAATACTGAGGCAGGGTTAAATTTTAACCCTTAGAAATACTGCTATGCGGACTTAAGATTGTAACATCAGGTTCCTATTTTATACACCTATTTTAGAAATATTTAGAAATATTTTTATACACCTATTTTATACACCTATTTCTAAAATAAATTTTAGAAATAAAGGCTCTGTCTTTTGCTTGCTGCCTTTCCATTGCTAATTAAAAACACCTGCTATCAAGAAAGGAACCCACCCCCTCACCCCCAAACCAAAAGCAGTCCATCACAAGCAACTACAAAAATATCAGACATATAAAAAGGGATATCTCTGAAGTGTCAACATGGGCAGTGGTTTCACTGGCCACTATAAAACCCACAATTAAAGTGTAACGAAATGCCTCTCTGCTCAGTTCAGAGGCCCCATGGGTGGGTTCAGGGAAACAAGGAAATAAAGCACCAAGTTAATTGCATCTTATTAAACGTAATCATTTAAACAAGTAGACCTTAATGGTGTACTTTCTGTAGCTGTAGCAGTTTTATACGTCTGAATTATTTTCCAGACTGGCCTTTGTGTACATACAAAGCAGCCACAGGGGCGCGTTGGTGAAGAGAGCAGGCGCACGGGATGCGTAGCAGGGGTCTGCCTCTGCCTTTGTTCGCACTCCTTACGCAAGAGTAGAGCTGTGCTGTCAGCATAGGAGTTGCTCCTTGTTGACACCAAGACTCAGGTCCTTTCTACAGAGAAATACTGTTCTTAAAGAGCAAGAATGAGCCTGCATTTACACTGATAAAGAATACAGATGCACTGTTTTAAAAGCTCATGCTTGTATCCAAAGTCAAATTCTTTGCCAGTATAAACACAATTAATTCCATAGAAAGATAAAGGCAGACATGGCACAGATTTTCCTAAGGAGCCTTTATGAGACTAAAAATCTGCAGCTTGTATCAGCCTACTGGGATGACCGCTACATTTCAAGAGAAGCAGTGCACTCAAGTTCTCTATTTTTCTCATGGCTAATTAACTCTCCTTGTGCAATGGTGGGCTGGAAATAACACATGAGATAACTGGTTGCCACTCAGCCTGTATTCATTTACAGTGAGGGACAGTTTCCTGGGCAAGCTGTGTTGCAAGGAGCAGAAGTGAGAGAGGGAAAGAAGGGTGCAAGGAGCAGGAAAAAGACGACAGGAGAAAGAAAACAAAGAGCAGTGCAAACCCACTGTGCTGTATTCTTCTTCCACCCATAGTGGAAGATGTGGAGGTGCAGGTCTACTGCTCTGCAGTCATGTCAAGTGCAACAGTTTGCTTTAACAGGATTGAAGTGGAGCATACCTAGGTGAAGAGGTATAAGGAAAGAAAATCAGACCTTTCCTTTTGTCCTCTGTCAGGAAATATTATAGACTGGCCAAAGCATGAGCCACAACTTTTGTTATCTGAAAAAAGACTAGTAGGGGAGGGGAAGAGCTGAAAGCCAAATCCAAAAATACATCCAGGGAACCACAACCCTTCCTCACCTTGTTGTGGAGCAAACCCGCATGATAATACAGGTAACATCATTCAATGCATAGCACAAATAAAAGATATGTTAATCATCCTGTTCTTGACTGGGATACCTTCTATTCTTAGAGGTGGTAATGAATGCAAATTAAATGGAAATTATAGCCCAGTATTACAATAAAGTCCACTGATAAAGTGCTATCATAAATGAAAACCCATATGTTGCCTGTGATGCCAAGAACATAATCAGCATTCTCTTGGTCATGTTAAATATACCTACCATACCAAAACTCCACATCTGCCACAGATCTGCCAGTAATTACACTTGAAAAAGAGACCAGATACTTGTTAGTTCCGTGCAACTAGCTGTACTGTCTGTCTTTAAGTTATCATGGCTATTGGTTTTCGGAGTACAGCATTCATCAGTCTTTCACTCCCACACTTTGCTCCCTCCTGACAACTTGCGTTTCTTTGCCATCTCTAAGCTCTCCACATGTCCCATCCTTGCTGCTCAGCTCAGCACGAGGCACAGGAAAGCAGCCGCCAGCCATCTGCCCAAAGTGCTGCTTGTGTCACAAAGCACAGAGCCCCTAGCACGGTGACATCCCAGTTGCAACATTTCTAAATCTATCAGCCGTGTTCTCTATCTGTAACCACTGAATATTAACTTCCTATTGCTTTACGCCTTTCACAGACAGGCTAATGATTTCACATTGCTACCTGAAGACAATCTCATGGAGAGAAGAGTAAACGACGTTTTACTTGACCACTCGATTAGGTGGTGCTCTGTAACATCTTTAACACAGCAATATATTGTTAGTATATTTTCAAATCAAGGGAAATCAGTATTTAGAAAAATAAACAAACCACTTAGGACTGTCAAGTTGAGTTTTAAATATGCATTTAGGAATAAGAAGTTAGAAGTTAGGCCCAAGACCAAGGAAAACAGAGTTTTGACCAGAAGCATCTGTCTCAAAGGGCAACGCAGATTACACAAGCCAGAGGCCAATTTCTGCAAAGAGTTATGTATCTGAATAACTTCAAAGACCTTATTCACATGAGCAAAATTCCTCACCTAAGTCTCTGCAGGATCATGCTTCATGACAGGAGCCGGTGTGGCTGCAGAAGTATTTTATATGGCTCTAACTCTTGTTAGTCCAGTGAGGAAGGGAATAGTGTCTTCCACTTTGACGTAACCAGGTAAAAAAAAAAAAAAAAAAAAAGCATGTTAAGTTGACAAATGTCATAGCATTTAACTCGAAACTAGACTAGCCTGAAGAAAATCATGCAGCTTGAAAGGTGCACCTTCTTTTATTACATAGCACTCCCAAATGAAATGGCATGGCAATATGGACTTTTTATTGTCTGGGTATTAACTCTGTGCTCTTCACAGCATGTCTTGCATATTCTGCATTCAGATAAGGCTCCTGTTTGCAGAGTTGTTCTTGACTAGCATGCAAGAGTTCCTCTGGCCACATAGGGAATCTGTTTCTATGAGCTGCCAGTAAGTCTGTTGTGTCCGTTGCGGAGAAAGAGTCAGCCCCTCCCAGGTCTCCTTACTGGTCAGCTGCAGGCCCCTTCGAGTTCCTCAGTGGCTCTCAGGAGTTTCCCATGATCTTGGACCAAGTACCAGAAGATCCAGCAGCTCTCGAAGCGTAGCCCAAGGCTGCTGCAGCTGGTAGCTGCATCCCTTCTCTGTGCTCTCGGAGCTCTTTAGCCTCTGCCTTTGTTAGCAGTGCTCAGAGCCTGAATATTTAATATAGACAACTATATTATTTATATAGCTTGATATCTGTATTGATAGCTGTGTAACAACTACACCTGAAATATAACACCTTTCATGTAGAAGAATAAATTCATTTGGGGGAACACCTCTGTTTTCTGGGTGCTTGGTGTTTCAAATTCCCACCTTTGATTTGTCTGTTCAGTAGCGTTAAAGTCAGTGGTAGCTGCAGACCTGCAATAAATCCAGTGAGCATGAAGACACATACCCAAAAAGCCAGTTATGCAGAAGGCCTTTTGAAACTCTGGCAGGTAGTCACAGCATGCTCAGCTAGGACGAGGTACAAAAGTCACAAATCTCTATTCTAATCTCTAAAATACTCTTATCAATAAATGTGTTATCAAAAAAAAAAAAAAAAAAAGCCACTTGCTTCAGCGGCAATAACATTTGACTTGATCTAGCCTTTCAGATGATATATATCCCATATTCTTTGAACTAAGTTGTTGGATGACTGCTCTGCAGAGAAGCAAAAGTGCCTTCTTTTGCTTCTGTGCAGCAAAACACACTCCCCAAGAGAAACCTTATAGTCTGTACCTGCCACACTTTTGGTCTGGTGGAAACCCTGAGCGGTAGCTCAAGACTGTGTTCACTCCCTCGCTCTGACATTGCAGCCTGGTTACCTGAGGGGAAAGCTAGTCAAGGCCATGGCCCTGCAGTTAATTATATTGGGTGCCCCAGAGCCCCCCTGGAGCCTATGCAGTAAGGGAGAAAGATTTCAGAAGCAGAGCAAGAAATTGGACCCTGCTCAGTACCTTTGACAGTCTCTCCCTAAAGGCATAACTCAAAAAGCTATTAATGGCATAGTTTTCCTTATTCAAAGCATGGTTATTTCACCTCTTGCCCCGGAGGAAAATGGCACCCAGCTGTGAAACGGGAGGCAGCTAATGGCTTGCCGCAGCAGGCACCGGAGCTGAATGCATTTCCTTCTCCGCCATCAGTACAAAGGAAAGAAGAAAGTCACCAGCACAGGGCCTGCCCACAGGGTATGCGCTGCTCCGATGCCCTGGATTCTCTGCTTTCCTCTCCTTGTTTGGAGGCAGTGCTGCTGGCCGGCACTGGCACCAGCACCCATCGCCCTACAGCAATTCCAGCACGTGCACCTGTCCCCATTAAGGCCACCCTCAGGTAGCCAAGATCATTGCCTTCAACCTGCACCACGTGGAAACCCACAGCCCCACCACCCGGCCTGGCCCCACATCGTGTGCCCCACACCCTGCGCCCAGCCAGTGAAGGGGCGCTCCATGCCACGGGCTCCCAACAGCCGGCTACATTGCCTATGTATCCAACAGAAAAGACCAAACAGAGCAAGGGAAGTGTTTTCCCGAGCCTGGCTCTCCCTGCCAAGAAGCTGCAGGGACAGTCTGCAGAGCACCCACCTTAATTTCACTCCCCCCTTGCAGGCTTTTCTTGTACCTGCAGGAGGAAAAGACGGAGTCTGCTCCTGAAGTTTCCCCTCCCTACTACTGCCTGAAGGTTTTTTCCCCTCCTTGATACTCTATTAGTACTAGTATTTTATCTCCTTCTCAGGTCAGGGCAAAAAAGGTCTAGTAACTCAGCTGGGGACAGGCTGGTACGAAGAACCCGATCATTATTCTTGCAGGCTCTAAGCACTGCCTTGTATTAATTGTTGTTTGCCTTCTCTTTTCCTTCTGGGTAGTCTTCCTTGAAAAATGCCACGCAGTCAGTTTGAATAATAGCAGGCAGGTAAAGCAAGGCACATATTTCCCTTTCTTGTTCTGCACAGCCTCTTCCCAGCAGAACACGGACAGGATATCCCTGACTGAATTTTTCATGGGGTTATTGCTATTATTCCTGACACTGTGGCACAAAGCAAACAAAAACCAAATAATCAAGTGGCAGTAGAGCAAGGAATAAAGAGAGTGGATTTCCCACCAAAGTCTGGGAAGGTGAGGAAAATTTGGGAAGCTTCCTACTTCTTAACAAGCAACATGTACATGAAGTTAGTTAGGTACCTTGAGTTCCTGAACTGACAAGGTGGTGACCATAAGGTTGAAATTCACAAGAACAGATGCTCGCGGTTATCTAAGTGGCATTTCCCTTTAGGAAAGGGCTGAGGTTGAATCACGAACGTCTTCAGCCTTGGAACTAATGTCATTTTGAAGGAAATGCTGAAAGATGCAGTAGGAGGAATCATTTCACATATCGATTGATTGAAAAGTGTAAAACTCATGCCCCTTATCTGCAAGGTTAGAATAATATATAAAAATGGGAACATAAAGTGTACTTATTACATGGTCCTATCTTTTAGCATATGCCAATAATCTCCACAAATGGAACATCTGTGAGGTGAAATGAAGAGTCTGTTTGGTTCTACTGCTTCTGAAAACAAACAAATACATTGGCAACTCCAGGCTTTATACAGTATACACACTAGCTATAGGCAGCTGTGTCTATACATCACTGTGACAGATTTTCCAGGTCAGTGATGAACTCAGACAGAACTAAAACTTGCACAGTTCTCCAAACATCCATAAACAGCAAAAGAAAAAGATGATTTTCCACAGCTTTTACTTCTGATTCTGCTCTAGTTACATTTTAATTTCCAGTTAGAACTAAGGTGAGAGTGAGAAATAAGAAAGGGAGATGATTAGAAAGCTGAGATTTGTGAGGTACCCTTGGAGAAATCTTAATGAGACTTTGTACCTTGGCCACCTCATTCCTCCACTTCAGGAGGCTATACTCTACTAAATTATTTACAGTCTACGTAAACTAAGAATGAGTGCAACCAGAGTGTTTGGAGAAACAGATGCTAAGGTCGCCCTTTCTTCCTGCTCTGCTCCTGGCAGATATATTACATTCACAGTAAGGCTGTGAGCTGGGGCAACTACACTTGCAGAATTGAATTTCTCCTACATGCAGCTTTTTTATGCCATTCCCTCATGCTGCTTGCCTTACCCTTCTCTTCTCTAAGGGCTGTCCAGTAAACCTTTAATAGGCAAAACCCCACCTGGAGATCAAACATTTGCAGCTGACCACAGCCTCCTTCACTGGAGCTTTGTCATCAAAGCCCTGAGGTCAATTCCCACCCAAATTCTTTCTCCTGTATAACTGCATTCCTCATCTTCCCACTTCAAACACTTTGCAGCATGAACTCTGCTTTGTGACCATACCTGGGCTATAAAAACATCATAGGGTGCACTTGGTTTTAGTGTATTTTCTGTATGTTTGTCCCTGGATCAGCTGGGCAGGCCAGGCTGAGTAAGCTTGCGCCTGCCAGCACACCTTCCTGCTGGACGGCCACAGATGCGCAGGATTGCAAAAGACACCCTCGTCACTCTTTGGGCAACGCAGGGGGAACTGCTACCTTCTGCATGTGCCGTCAGAGCTTTTGTGCCATGCGTGTGGATGAGGCCAGGCTTTCAAACGCCTCTGCACACCTGGGAAGCGGACCGTCTCTCCACATCACAGAGCAGCTATTTCCAAGCTTCTCTCTGTGTCTTCCTTTTGATGTGCTGGTGTTACACAAGGACAGAAGGGAGAGAAGAGAGAAGACCACAGCTTTTAAACACTAGTTGAGGCCCAACTATTTAGGCAAAAATTAGGAAATCTACAAAACACAGCAGCTGGTGGTGGGATCTCACCTATTTCCCTTAGTATCTGGGTACCTGACACAGGCTCCCCAAATCCTATATTGTAGCTAACTTTCTTGTCATTCATGCCAGAGCTTCTTTGTTTCACTGTTATTCTGGCTAAACCCCGGTTGTCTGCTCTCTTGCATTTGTTATGATATCTATTTAGAGATGTGCACAGAGCAACTGAGGTTTAAATAGCACACATGTGTCGCCTTGCGACCGGTGGGGGAGGAGAGGTCTCTGCTGAAGCTTCAGGACAATCCCAACTACTGCAACGTGGGAAAGCCAGAGTCACAGAGGACAAAACTTGGTGTAATGCATTTAAACAGGGAAGCTACAAGTTGCCTAGGAAGACCTATCATCATGGAAGAAACACAGGTGAAACAACAGACACTCAGCAATGCAACATGCAAGTGGGAAAACCTGTGGTGAGCAACAGCTGCAGCAGGATAGAGGCAACCACACCTACTTTGGTGAATGCAAGCACATCTTACATCACAGTAAATGGGTTTAAGCGTATGTTCAAGTGCCAAATGATTCCCCAAAACATTTAGTAATCAAAAAATATATCCAAGAAAAATGAAAAGTAATTTAGATGCAAAGTAATTTAGAGCAAAGTCACCAAAATTAACCCACACCAGCTACAGTGAGGACAAGCCCTTTTCTAGTATCTTTTAAAATTTAAAAGCATTTTGCTAATGTTTTTGACATACTGCTTAATGTTCCCTTCTCAGACAATTGTATGTCCTGCCTGTAACTAAGAAAATAATAGCTATAATGATTTTAGATAGATGATCATGACAGTTGGACACAGGTATGGGTCCTGATCCCATCATTTTTCCAATCATGTCGGTTAGGTTTTTCTCTTCCATAAAATTTCAAGATTCTAAGGGATTTATCCAGCCTTTGGACAAAGATAAATTTTAAGACTGATTTTGTAAAGGTAAAATGTCAAAAAAATTCTTCTTTTTCCACCTACTATCATTGATATACTAGGCATTCAACTGGCTTCTTGAAAACATTAACAACTGTAATTTCTACAGAGTAATGAAATGTAATCATCCCTTTCATAATAACACATACTCCCTAGCCTCCAGGCTTCAAAGGTAAGCATGATCAGACCTGAGACAAGAGCACAGGAAAAAGAGGGCACAGGGATTACCAACACAGAGACAAAGGTAAAAGCAATTGCTCAAAGCATAGAGCTTTTCTGGGAGGATTATGCAAAATAATTGAAGTGTGGGAATGCAGAACACAGTGGCAGAAGGACCAGCTACCAGGGACCCAAGGTGCTGTGGCATCAAAGCTAAAGCATGAGGAGCAAGCAGGAGTGGCAGGGAGGAGGCAGGCAGCAGTGCCACAGCACTTAAAGTACTTGGTCTTTTTTAAAAGCAAGAAAAAAAGAGGAAAGGATTAAAAAAAATAATTGAGGAGAAGATGGCAGAAATACAAACAAAACAACTGGCTCCAAGTGCACCAGCAGAAAAGGAGGGCAATAGTAATGCATTTGGAGGAAGAGTCTCTTGGGCTTCCACATCTGTGTGATGTTTCCTGCCTTGTTACTGTACAGCCCCCGCACAGGGATCGGATAACACTTCCATCTAGTGGACAATCTCTTGGAGCTATTTTGCTCTGTATTAATGCATGGGCCACAGGCCATCTTTGACTTCCCACTATTAAAAAAAAAGAAAGAAAAAAGGTGTGGGGGGGAAGAAAATAATTTAAAACCACTATCCAAGTCTTACTCTTCTCTGACACCAGCTGAGTATCAGCTCACCTGGAAAAAGAGTATGGGGCTTCTACCTGCATAGATATCCAAATTCAAAATGAATAGATACTGTTCTGGAGGTGTAGGCTCCCTGCTAATATAATACCCCATAACTTTGCATGCAGATATTTCATCCAGGAATGCCAGGGTGAAATTCAGGAAGGGCTAATAGGTTTAAAAAGGTTTTAAATTTATGCTGAATAGTTTCCAAACCTAATTCCAGTTCCAACCAAGCTAATTTAAATTTTAGATCAACAACTAGATTAAAGCAAGTTAGTGATTTACAGGCTAAGTAAAACAGATTTGTCTTTTATATTGCTTTCTATATAGAGCCTAAATCACAGAAAAACATTTTTCAGAGCGAAAAACTCAGCATGATAGGGGAAAAAACAAAAAAGGAACTCTTGGATCACCTTTTTTCTTTTTTCTTCTTCTTTTTTTTTTTTTTTTTTTTTTTTGAAAAGGAGAAAAGCTTCTCCCATCTCATCATACAGCCACCACAGTAAATCCTTAAGATCTGTCAGCTTCAACACATTTAATACAGATTGCAAGAATAAGCTCTTCTGTTTATCACAGCTAGGAGGATTAATTTTTAACGATCTATTGCTGAAATAATATGTATTCCTCAAGTTCCTTTCTATCTCATACCTCAATATTTAGATTTTCAGAACAAAACAAAACCCCCAAAGTAGACGGCAGTCCCTGAAGGGAGCCCACTTCTGTAGCTTCTCTGCTTTCCAAGCAGCCTGTTATCAGAGCCAAGCTAGCAGTTGACTCAAGGTGACCTCTCTCATCTGCCAGGAAAACTCCTGAGCAAAAAGCTGAATCAGCTGATGAATTAGCATAAACGCTCAGATTACTTTAGCTTGGGAAAGAGATCTTCAGATTTCAGCTTTGATGCTGTCATTATTCAAATCTATCTGTGTAGTCCACAACAGTACAAGTCACTGGCATTGCTCATTTTGAGCGCTGCCATTTTACATGCTGATCCTTCCCTTGCAGGCATACAACCATTTGCTTCTCAGCGGTGTAGGAAAGACAAAGCATTACAGGAAAGGAAAAAAAACACTTCTCAGTGTCAAGCTGTAGCCTTAGAATAGGACTAGCTGCCACAAACGCAGGAGCAGGACACAACTGCAGTGGCCACCCCACCACCTGCCCTAGGCAGTGCAGCCCTGTGGCACTGCCCTTAGGGCCATGCCCTTCTCATCAGGAGAAGAAAAAAAAAAATCTAAAATGCCATGTGCCCCCATCAAGAAAACAGACACATAGGAAATGTTGTGCCTTAAGTGCAGCTGTAAGTGGGTAGCAGAGGTGATGCTGAAGCAAGCTATAAAGAGACAAATACCTAAGTGAGCTGTGGGGGACCACACTTGCAGGTCTGATCCAGTGATATGTTGCATGTAGCTGGGCAGTTCCAGCTACCAGATTGCTGCAAGCTAAAATAGAAGCATCACTGGTTTCCCACAGCTGGTTCCATTCTGGGATTAAAGAGGGACTCCGCTGAGATAAATAGCGATGGCAAAGGAGTAAGTGCATTTCATCTGATTCCTGTCCCTTCCTCCTTTGATACAAGGAAAGATTGTGCTGCAAGTCATTGAGGGCTTGAAGGCAGAGTTTAGCAGCTTCTTATTTTACCTTCAAAATATGCCAGGAAAGACCCAGCAGACATGTAGGAATCGTACTGTCCCTAGACCAGCTGGAGTAACAGGCCAAGTGCTTGTGTGTGTGTTTATTACCATTTGTATGCCACATGGAAAAATAGGAAGAATGAATCTTTTCACAGTAGGAGTTGATGATTAAAGTTTGAAGGTTGTTGACATAAGCAATCATCTGGAACAAGTCATTTTAAAGTATGATGACAAAGGCTCCTGTGTCTTCTCCCAGCCCATCAGCTCCCCAGCTGGGTGTGCAGTCAGAGCAGACCATTTGCAGAAAGCCCCTTTGGGCCAGGACGATGAGTGGACCTCTTTAAGTGTCTCATAGAGACACTTAAAGAGGGCCAGAAAACAGTGGAATGGGTAAGACAATAAGCAAAGCATCTCTCAAGGCCTTCTAAATAGGCCTACAAAAGAGGGAGATTTAAAAGCAAATAGGATGTCTGGTATTAATTATGGCTGTTGTTTTTTGGGTGCTCTGGAAGGGGCGTGCAATTTGGCCTGCACGTATGAACTTCTGAAACTCAAGCCAGAATTAACCATGTTCTGAGGATCTGTAGGAATCAAGTGACACAGGGGGAGTTACTCTACCTTCTTGATGCACATTTGCTCCAGACAGCAACTTGCTTGGAGAGACATGATTTATGCTGCTGTTTCATGAACTGCAGGGGCAAACAGCACTTCCCACACCAGTACACAAGCTCAGTTGGTGTGAGGGGGATGCTGACAACTCAGTTGTGCAGACCTGGAATAGAGTAGGTGGTGGTGAAGATATGCTAGAGAAACACCCCGGGGGGGGGGGGGGTGAAAGCTAGAAGGGCTGGAGGAGCTGGGATCAGGTAAAAAGCTTGAAGTCTTCTTGACACATGAGCTGAGGGCAGTGGGAAAAGTCTGGTCAAAGATGGCTTCACCTGGATACCCAAAATTAAGGGGGATTGAAATCTTTCTTTGCTTTAGCTCCTTCTTTGTAAAATCAGGGTCATAATATCCCCTTCTCCACAGGGCTAGTGTGAAAGCAAGAGATTGTGAAACACCAATAACACCACACTGCCTACTGTAGCCAGACAGATTTAGTAAATCTCAAAGTCACCACAGTTGCAGGAGGTAAGACTTGAGTGAAGAAAAACCAAGTTGTTAACTGCTTGGTGACTGTTGCTCCTTGTGCCTATCCATGCTCCAAGAGCGACAGCAACAGCCACATGTTCTCAGGAATCCAGGAAAACTAGAATATGCAAGAGCCCAGGGAGTCCTCCAGAGGAGGATTGCACAAGAGAAGCTGACACCACCTCTTCTGCATCACAGCTGCCAAGGCAGTATTTTGATACAAGACTTTGCAATACATACACAATACAGGGATCAGCAGCATTTTAATGGCTAATGCATTTCCTTCAGCTGCACAAGATGTCATTTGACATATTTATACTCCACAGGGATCTCTTTTCCAGTAACTGGAGTGTAATTGATATGTTACAGTCTGCTGTGCCTATTGGAAAATGCATACCTTGGTGGCAAAGTATCAGGGTTTTCTATACATTTAAATATAAGAAGGGGGACAGAAAGCCTGTAGTTATTGCAGAGATATTGCCACTGTGGGGTTAATTAGGCATTAACAATTGAGGCACAGCACATTTTCTGGGGATTAATGACCATCTGGGAGAAACTGATGGCCTAGAAAACCCTAGTTATTAGTCCTTAGGACTTGTCCTTTCTCAAGGTCATTAGTGCAGTTACAGGATACAGCTCGATCACAATCCAAATAGCAGCTCAAACAGCTCCCTCAGACCCCGGAGAAGGTTTGTGCCCAGCTCTGTGGTTTGTGGTTTCCAGCCACCTGCTGATAAACCGATACTGGTGAGAAGATTTCAGTGGTGTTAGAGATCCTTGTTTGAATGAAGAACAAACTCTTCACAAAGTAGGTAGATTTCAATCTGCTCAGTTTGGAACATTCATCTATTTTACAAATAAGTTTCTTCTCTGAAGCTAAATAACTACTGTGTTGGTGTCAGTCCCCAGACACATCAATATCTCAGTGGTTCAGCACTGTACCTGCCATACCAGACAGTAAGAGATGTTTCACAAAAAGATGGGGGAATTGAAGCATGATCCACTGAAATGGAGAGGTTTTCCAACCCATTACCTCACTATGGAATTAGAGGGTTTATATCTTCAATATTTGTAAATACATGTACATACACAGGTATACAAGTGTTCTTGTTATCTACAGAGATCTGATAATTCCCTGCCTTGTAGAACTGTTAATTATGTTATCATGTAGCTATGGTTTCCCAAGAGAGGCAATATGGTATGGCTACATGTTTTTAAATGAACTTGACAGTTACAAACATCTCCACATTTTTTG
Organism: Rhea pennata; assembly: GCF_028389875.1. Classification (NCBI taxonomy): domain Eukaryota; kingdom Metazoa; phylum Chordata; class Aves; order Rheiformes; family Rheidae; genus Rhea; species Rhea pennata. Next base: position 16,580,239 of record NC_084674.1, on the reverse strand, counting down.
ACTTGCCTTGAATTCCGAATAAAGGAAAAAAAAATCTTCCTTCCAAAGTTATTAATTCTTACCCTCTCACATGCACATGTTCCTAAACATACCCATAAATCACTTTCCCTGTCCTTCTGTGGAGGTCTTGCATATATTTGGCAGCAGCAAGCAAAAGTTTTTATGGGACTACACAGCCTGAGGCCAGACACAAAAAACCTCCAAATACATGTGGGTCATCATCGTCCTTCCAGTCTGCACCAAACATTCACTGGATAGAGGTCATTTGCCATTGAGTGCCCCATTCACACAGCTTTGTATTTCTCCAGTTCTTCTCTGATCTTGAACTTCTCAGTTTCGTGTCTCCAACTCCTTCCTCAGCTCATGACGACTTCCACCAGGGCACATCTGCTCCAGCACACAGGTGCATAGTACAAAACTATGGTATTTCCTCTCTGGTCCTGAGCTCCTCTGCTTCTTTAGGGTGCCTCAAAGAAGTTCTGGATGTGCTTATGGGGGCAAATGAGTTCTTCCGGCTGCCTTTCCTTTCCTGCTAGAGATTAGACTTCTTTTCCTTCTTTCTATAATAGAATTAGTAGAAGTGAATATGTGTTGGCTTTTCAGCTCAGTTCATTCTGTTCACTGTATTAACAGAAACACCAAGTTAGCTCATCCCAGTAGGATTCCAGAGGTTACCTGAAGTTGCTTTTTACCTCATTACTCTATGTCCCTCAACTGCCTCCAGTAAGGTAATTTTCCAAGGCAAGAGTAAACGATGTTTATTCCTTTGTCCTTTAATCTTCTATTTCACCACTCACGATTTTATTTCTGAAGCAATTCACCCTTTCTTCTTCTCAAGTGGGGCCATTATTGGGCAATCCTCATCAGCACTGCACAGTAGAAGTCCTCAAATAGTAGATCTTCCGTGAAAACCATTAACCAAGTCAGCTAGTGGCCAATTCCAGCTAAGGAAGATCCAGTTTAGAACAATCCATTTCTTTTCTTCCTGTCCTCTGAGGTGGGAAGAACTGAAGACCAGAGTAGTTAACTGAACAGCCTTAGGGAACAGCACAAGATTTTCCCAGAAAATTTTTCTGGGACACCTTCTCTTTCTGCCAGGCCAGATTACTGTAAAATGCCCCTTCCTAGCCCAGTGAGGGCACCTCACCCTGCAGGGAGTTGCAGGGACAGGCACAAAGATGACAGTCTCTGAAGTCTGCAGCTGAGTTGCTGACTTTTATTGGTGTTCTGTTAAGAAACTAGGCAGTTACCTGTAGAGCTGTCAGTAGTTAACTCCATTAACTCCTGTCAAAAGTTACATATGTAGATTGAACAAAGCTGTTTTCCATATCAGTGAAGAAAGAACTGCTGAGCAGCAAGAACAACAATAAGGAACCCTGAGAGTTAAGCTTAGTTTTGTCCAAGTTATGAACAGCTGGCAAGTATGATATTTTTTACACTCCATTTTTGGCTGATTAGAAACAGTAGCAGTTTGATACAGCAAATTGTCTGATGTCAGATTTTTAACTGACTTCAGAAAAAAACTGAATAATTCAGCAAAACTGCTCAAGAAAGCAAGCACACTAAAAGCAAACCCCCTAAAGTTAAACCTTTTCTTTTTCCACTAGAGACAGTCAGTTTAATTTTAAATATCACTGGACTTCAGCAAAATTTGTATTTCTTCATGATTTGACTTTAAACTCTAGTTAGAGGGTAAGCCCCTGTAAAGCATGTATTCAGTTAGCATCCTCCTCTCCCACCAGTCACTCCAGTTTCTCCCTTGCCCATCACCAGCATTTGCCGGATATTGAAGAAGCTGTCTATGCTTACTTGGCAAAAATACATAGCTTCAAGTCATTAGAAACCTGGGAGCTTATATCCTAGCTACTAACAGTACAGCTGAAAACTATTTTCTGCACAATAATTCTCTGCAAAATTTCACTTCATCCTTTCCCAACAACCTCCTTTTCCCTGCTCAGCTTTGCCGCCACTAATGCCTTCCCACTCAGCCCCTGCCCCTCACGAGCACAAGGAGCCCTCCCAGCCACAGCAGAGCTGCCCAAAGCCCTTGCAGCCCCCGGGAGCCACGAGCTTGCACCCTTGGTTCAGCTCTGCGGCGGCAGCCGTGCAGAGGTCAAGCACTGCTGGCAGGCCCCGTTCCCCACGCTAAAATTAGCTGTGAGCGCAGCGAGGCTCAGCCCGATGTCTCCAGCTGACAGCACAGTGACTTCAGGGAAACACTTCATCCGCCAGAGAAGGTGCCCTGACCCCCACCCCAACAAGGGCCCAGATTACCAAGGAGCAGCTGGGGCAAAGGTGCTGCTTGCCCTGGGGCTGCCAGGTAGCCAGCAGCAGTGCTGCTCCTGGGCAGGTGGCAGTAAGTCAGCAAAGACAGTGCTCACCAGCCCTCATGCTTCATTCCCAGCCATGAAACCCAACCCCATGAGCAGCTCCCCAATGGCAGCTATCCCAGCACAAACTGCAGATCCATAATAACTCCCCATCAAATATAGCAAACAGGAAAGGAAGTAAAAGGACAAAAACTACCTCATTCAAAATGCCAAGGTATGAATCTTAAAATATATATATATATATTTTATATATATATAAATATTATTTATATATATATAAATAATTACTTTCCTATTGCCAACTCTTAGGTAGTATTATTTCCATATGTAAAACAGACATTTAAAACAGTGCTGTGTATCTCCCACTCTTAAGTGCTCCAGTTGCCCAGGAAATCCCATGATCCATGCTCTTAAAGAGTTTCTGTTAACAGTTAATCTGGGTGTTTGGCATATGTCCATAGGGCCATTTAAGTATTGTCTGCTTGAATGTATACTGTATGTCCTAAAACCCTTAAAGGCTTAACCAAAACCCTTTGTGCTTACGCTCCATTTCCTCGAGAGGCTGCTGAACACAAATAGCATTGTTGTGTTATTATAAATCTGATAATCCAAATAATTTCCTGTTGATGTCCCAAATGCCACATCTCCATGCCAAGTAAACAGTGAGCCACACAGACAAGTGCAAGCACTGCACAGAACTTCACCAACATCTTACTCTGTTTAACTCAAAAAAAATCCAGGAACACAAGGAGGGGAGGGAGGGAGAGAAAAAAAAAGGTGGAGGAAAAGAGTGAAAGACAACAGGAGACAGAGGAACCGTGGCTGGGATTTCCAAAAGCTCTGGGGTGACCACGGGGCAACTTGCATCTCAGAAGAGTCGATGCTGTTGCTGCAGCAGGAAGGGGGAGATGCTCCCCTGCACCAGCCCAGGCTCTTGCCATTGCTGAGCCACAGTGTTGCCTGCTCAGCTCGCCAAAGGAACGGTCTTGTGGGGTTTCATCACAAACAGGATCAGGCAACCCAACTCACTTGGGTTCAAAAATTTGGAAAAAGAGAAGTGTGGAAGAAAAAGGATGTTTTAAATTGTGTCAGTGACCCAACATGGTTCATGGTGTGAGCCCAAAGAGTTGCATCAGGCCGAGTGAGAGGTTAGCACAGAGAGAAGCCAACAGTGGGTCCTAGGGCAGGCATCGCTGCCAAAGGAAACAAGACAAATTACAGTCCTCCTCTTACGGCCTTCAGAGGCCTCTGTAGCTGTGATGGGGAGTGTATAGTCATATATGGTATCAGACATGTAAACCATTATTTTCAATGTTATATTATGCAAAGCTTCTCATTTTCATTGTGATTGTGTACTAAAGATCTTTAAGTGAAAAATATAAAAAAAGGAGGAAAAAGAGCAAACAGCAATAAAAATAGCCAAAACATCCCCCCTCATCCCTCCTCCACAGGGAGGGATTGTGGCCACAGTGAAACACATGCCAGGAATTCCCGTCGTTTGAAATGGCTGCTTGTTCAGTCACTGTCTCCAGGGGCTGAATCCAACTGTAAGTATTCAACTATGCATAGAAAGTTACAAGTTCTCTCTCTTTAAATGCCTAATATTTTATTTTTTTCTGGTTCTTTACTAGTCAAAAAAATAGATTTGGCTTAATAACGTAAGCTAACAATTTCTAAAACACATTTTACATCGAATCCTGCACAGACAACATTTCATATCTTGGCGGTTATGTCAAGGTCTTGGTCACCCCCACTAGCCTGCATGCTTTTCAGAGGGCCTATTTGCCTGCAACATCCTAACTTGCACTGGCAGTTTAGAGCAGTCAAATTAATTTGTGACAAATTAAATTGCTCCAGGTGTGTGTAGGCCAGGGAATCTTCCTGTGCTGCAGCCCCACCTCCCTTCTTTTTCTACAGTGCACACATTAAAATAATAGTAACTTTTTTGTTATAGTAACATAAATAGTAGCAGACAGCCTCCTTTTCCCCTCCCATTAAGCCCTTGCTCTCTATTTGTGGTCAAAGCATCTAAGTGTAGGCACAGTCACTGATACATGCAGCTATTTGCATTTGCTCTTATGGTCAGTGAGAGTACATGGGAAAGGAATTGAACTAAACCTAAGTAACCTAGCCCTAGTTACAGGGCAGACGTCCTGTTATGTAAGGGCACAGAATTAAGCAGTTTGGTATTGCATTGAGCTTTATTCAGTTATCCTAGAAGTTTAGAACAAACATAATTGAGACTTCACGCATATTTGGCGTGGAGTCCAGTTGGAGGCCTGTTGCTAGTGGCATCCCCCAGGGCTCAGTACTGGCTCCCATCCTGCTCAACTTACTCATCAATGACCTGGATGAGGGGGCAGAGTGCCTCCTCAGCAAGTTTGCTGATGATACCAAGCTGGGAGGAGTGGCTGATACACCAGAGGGCTGTGCTGCCGTTCAGAGAGACCTGGATGGGCTGGAGAGCTGGGCAGAGAGGAACCTCCTGAGGTTCAACAAGGGCAAGTGCAGAGTCCTGCACCTAGGGAGAAATAACCCTAGGCACCAGTAAAAGCTGGGGGCTGACCTGCTGGAGAGCAACTCTGCAGAGAAGGACCTGGGAGTGCTGGTGGAGGACAAGTTGACCATGAGCCAGCAATGTGCCCTTGTGGCCAAGAAGGCCAACGGTATCCTGGGGTGCATTAGGGAGACTGTTGCCAGCAGGTCGAGGGAGGTGATCCTGCCTCTCTCCTCAGCCCTGGGGAGGCCTCATCTCAAGTGCTGCGTCCAGTTCTGGGCTCCCCAGTACAAGAGAGACGTGGAGCTACTGGAGAGAGTCCAGTGTAGGGCTACGAAGACGATCGGAGGGCTGGAGCACCTGCCCCGTGAGGAACGGCTGCGAGAGCTGGGCCTCTTCAGCCTGGGGAAGAGCAGACTGAGGGGGGATCTGATCAGTGTGTACAAGTACCTGAAGGGAGGGTGTCAAGGGGATGGGGACAAGCTCTTTTCAGTTGTCCCGTGTGACAGGACAAGAGGCAATGGGCAGAAACTGAAGCACAGGAAGTTCCGCCTGACCGTGAGGGGGAATTTCTTCACTGTGAGAGTGACAGAGCACTGGCACAGGTTGCCCAGAGAGGTCGTGGAGTCTCCTTCTCTGGAGATCTTCAAGGCCCGCCTGGATGCAACCCTGTCTACCATGCTCTAGGTGACCCTGCTGAGCAGGGGGATTAGACTAGATGATCTCCAGAGGTCCCTGCCAACTTTACTGATTCTATGATTTCTAAGCAGGAATATTCAAGATGATAATTGTAGATGACTCATCATTAAGCTTATGGCCTTTAACAGCTGCTTGAATTAACATGATTAACCACAGTAGATTAACGTAAATCAGACATTGCTTTTCTATGATATACAAGCTGATCTTCAAGAATTGACATGTCTGTTCTTTCTCAAGGTTATTTGCGAGTCATCTAGGGACCACAATTCCCAAAGGGGAACAGCACTTTATAACATCCACAGGCTGTTTGATAAGCTTATTCTGTGCCTGTTGTGTTCTAATTAAATGTGGTTGAAGTTAGTAATCCAGGAACTGTGGTCAAAGGGAGGCATTAGTGATTCAATAACATAGAGCAAAATACGCTGCCTTTAATTGCCGTGTGGTATGTGCCTTTCTGCATCTAGCTAGATGTAGCTTCTGCTCAGAGGCACTCTTGCGTAACACTGACTGCAAAATATTTTTTATCCTTTCTATACAGCATAAAGAAAATCTATGCCCTGAATTTCCAGGGTTTGTATCAAGGATTATTTTGAGAGTGTCTAATCTTTGGCTAGTGCCTATCCAATGGCTGTCTTCTATGGCCCTTTATTCATTTCTCATGCGGTACAATTGGACTGGGAGGCTATTTAAAATATAGAGCCACAGAAGTCCACACTCTCCCAGGTGACCACTCCCTGCCTGCCCAATCACCTCCGCAGTTGGTTTTTGCCAGGTGGGAACATGGTGCATGACAAAAGCAGGTTGCACTCCTGGTTTACCTTGAACAGGAAGAGGCTGCAGCTCCCCGGGCTGTCAGTTAGTTGCTCTAACTATAGTTAAGGCAGCACTTTGGGGATGGTAAAGGCTATTTGAGGAGCAAGATGTACCTGTCCAGGATGGAGTCTGTGCATTTGCATACCGCTTTTCTAAAGATACCTAAAACAATGGATATTTGAAAGCTGCAGTCTTTTTCCTTAGTTTTAGCTTAGGCACACTGCCTCCTGAACCTTAGCAATGTTACAAGAGAGGCAAATGCTAAGTGTTACTTGCTGAAAGTACTTTTACCAAATACACACTAGTCTCTTCCCTTCTACATCTTAGGCCTTTCCCCTGAAGCAGAAGAACATGAAGAATAATCTACTTCACTGCTTCTGCATATCCCCACTGCAGAAATTATGCTCCATTTGCTTTTAGATGTATACTTTTAAATAGCAGAAGAGAGATATTGTTTCATGTGCTGGTTTCAATTTCTGTCTTTGGAGTGAAGCTATCCCAGACCAAGGAGATCAGAACCCAATTTTAGCCCCATGAGTGTCACTTCGCTCTCTTAAAGCCAATGCTTCTCCTGACTCATCAGGTGAAATTTGATCAATTTGACCTTTTCCAGCCCTAAAATGTAGTAGTGCACACACACAAAAACCAACTAGAAGTCACAGACATGTAGAAAATAAGAGCCCAAATAATCTGTCCCTTGTTCTATTTTAGTCACATTGATTTGCATTATAGCAGTTAAGAAAAAAAAAATATATTGAAGCAAAAATAGCTGTCTACAGCCCATATGTCATCCCGTTTTAATAAATTATCTCAGATATTGACATAAGGATTCACAGCTGTGCAAACTGCTCTGAAACACCAGCCATCTCAGGCTCTTTTCTCAGGTCTCCACTGACACCACTCATGAAAGCAGCAGTGGTTTGTCTGAGGTTAGGTTACAGCATTGCTATTGCAATGTGTGCCATCTTTGTAAACAGAAAGGGGGGGGTGGGAAATCAAGTGAATTAGTAACCTCTACATCTAAAAATTGCTATTGAACCCAACTCAAACTCCAAAGGCTCTGTAACTCAAGGATCAATAACCAAGTCACAAGGAGCATAATATGTTACAATATACACAGGCAGGGCCATTTAACACTGTAATAGCAACCTCCAGCAGTACTAAGTTGGAGGTTATCAGAGCATCTAACTAAGCCATAAGGTCCCTGTTAAACAGGTAAAACCCAGCACAAGAAGCCTTTTAAAAAAGCTGAATCCAAGTGTCACTTTCCAGCTCTAATACACTTATCTCACCAGTGTGTTTCCTGACAGATGCTAGGTGACCAACAGACCACTGCACACAAATGAACAGTCTCCAGTGCACAAATATCCCCTATGTATTCCCTACATACAGGTGTGCTGTCATGCAGACTGCCAAAGGAGTCACCCCTGCAAGAGATTCAAATCAAATGTTTGTGCCTCTTGCTGAAGAATTCCTGAAAGAGGGAAATTGCCCAAGAAAGGCTCTCCCTGGCCTCCCTTTTTAGTGCACCTGACATACACAGCGCTCCCAATTAAGCTCTTCATTAGTGCAGCACATCCCACTTCCTGCTTAAGGATGCAAAAGGAGGCTTGTTTTTATTTTTAGTCAGTGACTCATTCTTATCTCGCATCCCTTTCAAAAGACAGGGAAAGGCACTTTCAAATGACTTTGAGGTTTTCAGAACCATAAATAGATTCATATTTGGTCTTATTCTTGCTCAGTTTTGCTGAAATTGATCTTCAGCTACATCTCAAATGCTTGCGAGCATCTATGACCTTTCCTTTTTATCTTTTAATTCGACTTGTTAATTTCCCTGGAAATAACCGAAACCTTGAGCACTATACTGCAGCTCCTTTACAGCGCTGCGTGCGATTCATGATCTTTTCTCACATACTAGTCATTGCAGTGAACTGCAATACATGTGCAATTTCTTTAAAAGCCATCAGGTAAAGTAACATGGGTACAGCCTGAGAATGATAAAAGGGGAGAGATTCAAAACAACATTATAAAGCAATCAAAGTCTGCTCTGTCTATATATGAGACACTACTACCTTGTTGCCTGGGGGCTGTGCTGTTTCCCTCCTGCCCAAGGACTTGGTACATGCAAGTCATGCGGGGTCATGCTGAAGGAGGGGGCTCCAACTCCCACTACAGCTCAGGAAATCCAGGCCAGGGGACAAGGTACAGCCAGCCCCAAGCAGAAATGGATTCCTAAAATTCCCCTACAGATAAAACAAATGGAGCAGGCTTCTTACCACCGCAAAAACATCCCATGCCTGGGTGAAATCAGCTCTGCTTTCCCTGAAGGTTTCCTCAGGAGCCTCTTACAGGGTCAGGGCAAGCACTGGAGGAAGTGGGGAGGGAAACTTTTTTCCCAACACTCTTGGGACAGCTTGTCTCTCAGCAGCGCTGTTCACTCTGTTGGACAACACTAGCAAACCTTTACACGAACATTCCCCATGCTAACTTCGGCAATATGCCCCAGCATGATAGCATAGCCCAGGCAAGAGTTTTATCAGAGAAAGCTCTGTGAAGACAGAAATCCTGCAAAGGGAAGGGAGGGTCCTAGCTTCAGAGTACTCTAGTGAGGTGCTCTGAAACCTTGGGGTACTTCAAAATGAGCCTGTGCACTGGGCAGAAGTCTTCATCTTCCCCATTGTAAGCCAACAGCCCTTACAAGCACCAAAATTACAGTTTTTTTTGGTGCCCATTTAAGTTACACCTTCATTTCGGCCTTTTTGTGCAGGCTTTTACACAAGTTTCAGTGCTTTCCTTCTATTTCTTCTAAGCAGCAGGTATGTAAACAAGCAGCATAGATGATCCTAAAAGGGACCATTTGGCTCAAAGTATCTTTCTGGCTTCACAGCCTTACTGTTCTCTTCCTGCTTTGCAGGTATTCACATACAGCAGAGAGACACTATTGTCTCTGCCTACAAGCAGCTAAAAGGTAATTAGGCAAACTCCTAGAGCAGAAACCAGTCAGGGACTATTAAAACAAAACTTTCTCTGTGTCAAGAAGTCTGCGCTGTAGATCCCAGCATCCTAGGAGAGTACAGAAGGGAATTATCACCTGTTTACTTTGCCTTTATACACTGTCCTGGGCTGTTCATGCGCGTGGGACAGGAGGCCAGATGGACTTCCTGTCTGATGCGACTCAGCTGCCAGGACTAAAGCCTTCTTTTCCTTCCCATTTGTCCTGGGCTCATTGAGGGCTTTCTGGTGACCCAGCTTTAGACACCTGAGCTACAGGGCTAGAGTGCTTGAATGGGCACTAGGGAGAAACAGGCTCTTCCATAAAGCAGTGCTTTTGCCCCAAGACAGGTGGATAAAACAGTCATAGGTGTGTAATGTTAGTTTGCATGAATCCTGTGCATTGCATGATCATCTCTTGACTTCTGTTTCTCCCAGATATGAATAGCTAATCTCCACAACAATGCTCACATTAGTTTAATTAGAGGAAAGTGGATTGCTTAGAGGAAAGAGATGGCTTATCAGAGGCAAGCCCCAAGATCAAGCAAGGCAGCTGGCTAGGGGCTCCTGGCCTGCTGATATACTGTAGCATGCTTCAAATTTCCTTACCTCCAGGCTTTGCTTGGTAAAGCTCAGCTTAAAATAAACAATAATAATGTTTACTATAAATATGATTTAAGATGTCCCACACCAGAATATGCCAGAAATATACATTCAGTACCAGGTCTATATTTAATGATCCCAGGAACTAGACCAGACCAGAATAACTCAGCTCTTCTCCCTGTCCTACATTTGTGCCATGCATTGGTCAGCTAGGAGAAACTCCAGGGTGTGCCCACATGCTCAGAGTAAACATGCCCCTGTGCCCATGTCTCTTTGGGAATGAGAATTATACAGAGTCCCTTTGCACAGGACTTAATTCTACCCACTCTCACGGAGAATGCAGAGGTTAAACACCCCATCAATCTGCTTTGCTGCACTAATTATTTTCCTGTATGACTATAAGCAAATACTACCATGTCTCCTCATCCAAAATTCCAACCAAATCCTAACCCCCCAAACATGGATCTTTTATATCTTAGAAGCAGGGCAGGGAAAGATGGATCTCATTTTGCTAGTGCCAGAACCAGGCCGAGTTGGTCTGTTTCCCCTCCTTTTGAAACCAGCCTGGGTTTGCATTTCAGTTAAATGCTTCACCAATAAGAGAAATGGAAACACAGATCTAATAGCAATGCTCTCAGCCATCCAGGATTTGCAGCATGGAGGGCTGTACTTCCGGAGAGACTGTGACGTGCAGGCTAGAGCTGCCACCTTCCTGTCCCTGGCCTTTAAGGAAGACTAGCATTTCAGCAGACGTATTTCCTTGCTAGGAAACTCAAAACATTTCCACAAGAACTCTGAGCTGTCAAACAGCATTTTGGCTTTACAGGGCTTCAGTCTTAAGTGGCCTTCAGTTCTACTTTATTCCCACCACATACAGAAACCAGGGGGGAGAGGGGGAGAGAGAGAGCATGCAAGCTGCTCATTTCCTAGCAGAGCAGTGAAAGAGCCAATCTCAGAGGAGAAAAAGCTTGCTTCAGCATGCTGCAGCAGCCAGACGCTCTGCGCCTGCAAAGGCCTGCAGAGCCAAGAGAAGGAAGGAGAGAAAAAAAAAGGGGGGGGGAGAGGGAGGGAGAGAGAGAGAGAGAGAGAGAGAAATAAATCAGCCAGGCCTCCCCCAGGGCCAGGGACATGCCACACGATGGCAGCCTTTCTGCACAAATGTTGCTGCACATGTGAACTGACAGCACAGAGTGGCCCCGTGACAAAGGGGGCTCAAAGGTGCTGTAGGGCTGGTGGCTTTTCCCCTAACCACTGACCCCATCAGAGGGTGGATGTGGAAATGCTGATCACTACTAGTGCATGCATGTGGGAGAGGAAATTCCTTTTTAGGGAGCTGCAGCAAACTAGGAGCATTCACAAACTGGCCTTGCCACAACATGGGCTGTATTTGCAAGGGCAGCCACAGCCACCTTTGGAGCCCTCCTTTGAGGTGCACAAAATATCGAGGGTCACATACATACACCTGTGTGACTTAGGCAATGCTCACTGCAACATAACCAACGACAGCAAGCTGCTTGTAGCTCAATAGCTGGGCTATGCACTTCTAGAGCTCTTGCAGCAAAACCCAATGCTCCTTTATTTCAAGATCTGTAAGCACTCAGCTTGCCACTGATGGTACAGGATATCTGCTTAACATCCCCTTAACACACGCCCAAAAGGATGAAAAATTATGAGACAAGAATCTATGCAGTATTCTGTTATTACCAATCTCATCATTGATAATAATGAGAAATTGTGAAGGACAGGAAGAGATCATTTTCTCTGGAGTATGTCAATATAATATGCAACAGCTGGGAGTTTCACTTTGCATGTCTTCAGGCTCTACCACCAGTAGCTGAATAGCTGACTAAACTAGAGATTGTTAATGTAAATAATGAAGTTTTATTATAATAAGAATACATCTAGAGCACACTGACTTACCACCAAGAATGTCTAATGCATTTGAAGAAAATATAATTTTGACTAGATGTAAAAGTTTAAGGAAACAGAGTAAGGAAAACATGGTGTTCTGCTTGGCTTTCAATGCGATTTAGAAGACATGCTAAGGGCATCGTACAGAGCAAAGAACTTGTTTCTAGGTCAAAATTAAAATTAGGCCTAATTCTTATTGTTAAAACTTTGGCAAAGTTTCTTTAGTTTACAATATTATTATGAATAAAATGCATTTGTAATGAAGATAAATAATTCTACAAAAGGGTGCAGAATTAGGAAAAACTGTAAATGGTCTCTGTGAAGGTACAACAACCTACTCTCCTATATGATTTTGCAAAAACCTTCATGGCTAAGCCTCAGGCTTCCTATCAGCTCAGCAAAACTGTTGTTTTCTTGTGCCAACAAAAGCATGTGTTGCTAGTTTGGCCACAGCCAAATGGAGGATTAGAAGGGTGGACTATATTTGTCTTCCCCTCACAGGTGTTCAGACTTTAAAAACTGAAAGACATCTGTGGAATAGCTGTATTCTGCAAGATGCACCTGCCATTAAAGCATAGTTCTCCCTCAGTTACTTGTACCTTGTAGTCCTTTAAAAGATTATTTGAAGAGGAAAAACACCTAAAACAATAATTAAGTAACCGCATAGAAGGGACTTTGAATAATGTAACCAACTCTTGAACAAAAGTCAGGGCAGAACAAAAGGTGTCATGGGAGTTTATTAATCTGCCAGAAATGTGATGACTAAGTAAGTAATTACTACTCTGAATATATTTCATACTGGGCCCCTCCTGCACTCACTCAGGATATTTCTACATTTCCCATGCAACCTGCCCATGTGGCAAGTCTATGCACATACTGTACCCAATTAGTGTGAAGTATAAGAGCTCCTCAGCATGCATCTCATGTCTATAAATCCCTCCTGGAAGCAACTTTTCCAGCATATAAAGAAAAAACAAAAATAAAAAACACTAACAAAATACACCCTTAACTCACTCAGAGAATAGTTCCCAAATACGGGCAAAATAAAACACATGTAGTATGTAATTAGAATTCTTTATTGTATATTATTAGTACTTTAAGTACTGAACATTACAAGCAATTAAATATGTCATGGTAGGTGAGACAAGGCACTTGAAGAGAGTAGATGACTGTGAAAAACTAATGACACTGCCCACCCCTATCTCAACACACACTGAGGAAAAAAGGATTTTCTTCTGATCATAGACCTGGTGCTGAAATTTTTCCAGATGTTTAATCCTGCTCTTATTCATATCAATAGAATGAAACCTCATTGACTTGCTTGAAAGAAGGTCTAGATCGTAAGTACTGGCAGAAAACAGCAGTACTTCCAGTGCACTACTGTATATATCAAAATAACAGATCATCACACCTGGGACTGACTCCTGACAATAACAGATAGGCACACTCCTTGCAAGTGGTCAAAGTCTGGCTTGGATGGGAGGTGTGATCAGAGCACCAGGCCAGCACCAGGGGAGTCTGCAACCACCAAGGGGACACACAGCCCATACCATGTCCCAACACCCAGGCTGTCACCAGTCCCAACAGCGAGCTATCAGTGCCTCTCAAAGTGCAAGCAGGGAAAATATTGCTTTTCCTGTGTGCATATCATTAATCATTTGCACACTGCACTTGCAATCAGAAATTAAACCTGGCTGGTAACCAAAGTCAATGAAAGAAATCATAAATAACAGAATATGATATAGTTGGCTCAAACACAAGAAAATATTGTTCCTGAATCACCTGCAATTCATGTTTCCCACCAAGTTGAAGCTACAACTTTACCAAGGTTTCCTATGTAAGTCACACACATGGCTTGGACCCAGCAGGTCACAATACTTTGGCACACTTGTCTGACAGCCTAAGCACTAATAGGCATTGTTTAAGTACCTGTTGAACCAGTTTCTTTTGCTATCCCAATCTGATTTTCTCTTGTTAACTGCATTTATCTTCTGAGGGTTGTATTTGTACTGAATTTTAAGTATGAAGAACCTATGATAAATTTCAACTTTAGAATTCTTTTTCAGCTAAGTCTAGTCTTCCTCTCATAATTTATTTCTAACAAGCAGTGAAGTCCTTCCTGCTGAAACTGAACTTCTCACTAGAGACCACAACACAGGCTGCAGCTATGGCCTTGTGTGCCACTAGCACCCTGTGCACCTTAATTAACTGCTCTCACCCCCACCACTTTGCTGGGTACAAGCAGCTTAACCTAGCCCTTTTTTGCACTCACAGAACAAAAAATTGTACTAGAAGACCACAAAATGGTCTAAACCTTATTAAATGACACGCTCCATTTCCTGACATATACATGCAGCCACACTTCAGATCCAAGACATTTTGTTAGTTTGGCCCTTAAAAAAGAAAAAGAAAAATCAGAAAACATAGCCCATGGCTGTATAGGGAGCACAGCTGCTATCCCAAAGGCAGCAGAAGTTGTGGACAACTGCCTGCCTCAGACTCCCTAAAGCACTGCTGATTAACAGCAGTGCATGCACATTACTCTCTAAGCTTCTTGCCCTTTTAATAGCTCAGGCTTGGTTTTCCAAAAAGCAAAGCCTCAGAAATCCACGTACACCTAGCACAGGTCATAGAAGTTACTCTCTCTGCCCACCTCTGAGCCTCTCCAGAAGCTGGTGCCAAGGCGGCATCCCCGTGGGAGGGGTAGAGCAGAGGGTACATACCTACTCTGTGCACCCCCTCTACAGGCACTAATAGCACTTAGAAGAAACCACTATTAACTGGATAAGTGACTCAACGTGAGCACACCTCGTGTAACAGACGGCTACCCTGCTCTGTTGGAGTCTGCCAAGTAAGCTCCATGCACCAGCTAGTGCTTGATACATACATGCATTTTTTTTAACTGACCAGAACATAATGCTCAGTCAAGCAACACAAAACTCTCATGCTAGGACTGTAACAAAGGTTCCACCGAAACAAAGCCAACAAGCCCAGAATTGCATTTTAGTCCATCAAGTGCAAGATTAGCTTACCCCGGACAGGCCTGGGAGGGACTCCGGAAACCATAAGAACTAAAACACTTCCTTAGGTGAGCATATAAGGGGCTAAACAAATGCAAAAGGCCTAATGAAGGCTTAAATAATTATTTAATTATTTATGCAGGGACAGCTGTAGTGGGAAGCAAGGAGGTGAAAATACCTGTTTCAGTGTTGCAGGTGTGTGCTGTGTCTTGGGCTGGGTTTCCTCTTTCCTGGTCTCTCTTACTTAATGTCTTCTACTGAAAGCTGGCTGGGTCAGAGACCATCTTCTGCTGGTAAAGAAGCGGGTCTCCTAAACAGAAAACAACCATAGGATGACTTAAGTTTAATGTTGCACTGAAGAAGTTATGTGATCTGAGGTGAATAAGAAGAGCTCAGAGAAGCACCTGTGGCCACAGTGCAGGTGTAGGACAAGCAAAGCCGAATACGGGGACAGATGATTCATGTTATTCTAAGAGAGGTGGTGAGGGTTTAAAAGAAACATTCGTATCTTTAGACATACTGAGGTTGTCTTGCATCATTAGGAATGCAATTAGGTAGCAGTGTTTTGGCCTCAGCTTTTAAAGTGATTAAACCAAGAACCAAACAGCAAATCCATGCCTAAAAGGTGTTTCAAACTAAAGACTTCATTGCTTGAGAACACTTGCAATATTGGAAAGCAGGAACCCCTCTCCCACCCCCAAATCACAGAACATGTGGGACCCTGACCCTGCTTCCAAAGGAGAGAGAGGTTTTTGCAGATACTTTGGAGTCTGTTTGTGTCCTGTTGCCTCTACACAAGAGCTGATATACTAAAACACCCCCTCTGTTCTGTTTTCATAATTAACATATTTTCATTTACTTGTATATCATTAACCCTCTGAAGATATTAACTGGACCTGTTTTGGATTTTGTATTAGAATTGTTTTCTGATTGATGATAGTCTCTACAGAACTGAAATTGCCCATAGGAAAATGTCAAATTTCTATCTGGAAATTTTAAAGGAAATACTTTAAATTCAAACTGCTTGACTGAAAGTGTTTTTTGAATGGACCCAAAAGTCACGTTATTAAAAAAAAAAAAAGTGTGAATGTATTAACTGTTCTCATACTGTGCATTGCATGGTGGAAACTGTATTTTGGATTCCCCCAGAATCGTCTTTTGCATATCTCACGGCTACAGTGTTTTAGCTGAGGTGTTGCATGAGGGGAGATGGACAGGCTCAGGAAGTCTGAGCCACAGTAGTTGGATGCAATTGTGTCCAGAACTATAACCACCACAAGTAAATGCATCCTCAGAATAAAACAATCTGGGAACAAAATCTCCAGGGTGAGTTTAGCAAACAAAAAGGAAACATTGCATTTTGGGTATGTCAGAATGTTTTGTTTTCCCTGAAAATATCGATGAGACCTCTTAAAATCAGTATTTCAAATTTTCAATTCATAAATCTAAAATTAGTGTAAATTTTCTTCTCATGTCAACTTGGGAAGAACAAATATTGAAATGTGTCTTCTGTGAGACAAAAATTCCAGAGCTCACAGAGCTCTAATATGAACTATTTCTGCCACTCTCCTTAATCTAAAGGTAAAAAATAATCATTCTCTTCAGTGAATGAAACAGTTCCTGTTGAGTTACTCACATCTGTGGCAAATGCTGCCTTGGTAGCTGCAAAAAAACCAACAATGTGAATGATCAAGTTCGGCTTCTTTTGGTTTTACTTATGACGATCAGAGTTTTATTCTTTCGTAATAACCAAAGACCAGCCCAGGAAGACTCAATCAGAGTAGTCAAGAATGGGTCATGGGAGGATAAGTGAATCATGATGTGAAACTCCCGTTGCAACAGAGAAGTGATTTCGAAATTAAAGTGCCTAGAGATAGATGCTGTGTCTGCGGAAAACCAAGTGTATGATGGGAAAATAAAGAAGGTCAAACTGTGTTTCTAAACAGTATCTGATTTCCCCCTTTCTTTCAAACAGTTGCAGCAATGGAGAACTTGAATATCTTGCTCCCAGATCTTACTGAAGAGCTGCAAGGTAAGAGTAACACATACAGGCTAAAGCTTCTGCTTATTTCCACTGTGCAATAGATTTTGCTGTTGTCATCCTGAATCAATGAAATTCATTTCCTATGAAAACATGCTTCATCCATCTTCTTTCCTGTAAAATATCCTGTCCTGAAGTATTAGATGTGGTGGATTTCAGGCTAAATGCCACGGATTTATTTCTTCTGATCACTTAATTACAATGTGAGTAACAGAGCTGAGAGCCTGCTTTCTGTGCACTGCCACCATATGATGACCCGTAACAAGCCTTAGTCATCTGTGTGTGTGTGGGGGGGGGGGGGGGCACAAGACGTGGCAGCAGACCTGCAGGGCAGTCCCAGCTCAGTGCCATGCTCTGATGGTACTACAGCAGTTGAATCACCTCCATCACCCTGCTGCTGTTTAGACTCAGACACCTTGGAGTTCAGGTGACTTTAAATCATCTTTTACTGCTTTTACCCCCTGGTCTGTGCTCAGGAGTGCTCAACCCTTAAGAGATTTCTCCTATGCTCCCCCTACCCTCCCTGACCTGCATCTGCCTTCTCTGTGTTTATACTTTGATGAGCTTCAGCTCACCAAAGACAGCTGGTTGTTGCAGGCACATGTGCCCTGCTTGCTCGTGGTGCCTGAGCACTGCAACTTTGATTGTTTAATTTACCTTTGTCTGAATCTTCACGGGCTTGTTCAGCCTGTTCCAGCTTCTCTTGAAGACAAAATTGTCCAGGCCCCACTCAAGTCTGTGCCAGCTAGCCTTCAACAAGAGGTCAGTTCCTCAGCCTCTTTAATTTAGCAGTACAGACATGAGAGAGCGCTCTCTGTTTCCTGTCCTCAAGCTTCCCTAGACAGTCAGACTAGAGCTGTATGGCTCATGAGGGAAGCTCATAGCATTTTGTACAGACTTTTAGGAGATGTGGAGCAAAGGAAGGGGCATTGCTTTGGGAGTGTTTGCTTTGAGTTTGGGGTTGCTCAGACTTCCAGTTCAGTCTGGGCACCATGAGTTATAAGCTCCCTCTCTGTGTTTCCCAATTAAAAAGAAAGGCAAGGAAAGAATGAATGCAGAGTCTCTAAAAGCCATAAAAGGCATATTATCTAGCAACCACCCCTGCAGACAAGCAGAGACTGTTACCCAAGCTCTGTGCCCATGAGCAGTGTCTCCCCACTCCCACCCCACACGTGCCACACACTGTCCAGCTGCCAGGCCCTTGCTTCAGCAGTACTTCTCTGGCTCCCTTCTGAGCTCAGCCCCGAAGGGCCTCTGGCTGATGTGCTCCTTCTCTGCCTCCTGACCAAATTCACACGGCCCCTGCTAGCTGCTCAGTTTCTGCTGTAGCTCATAGTCTAGCAAAGGACCATCGCACCATCAGGGTGTTGTTGTACTGCAACCAAGACCAGCAGTCAGTTCCCTGCCCTTCCACAGGCTTCCTGCCTGGACCCCGGCATGCACTTGTGGGAATTTAGATGCATGAAGGGGTTTTGCTGTGCATTAAATGCTTAATGTTCTTTAGAAAATCCTACAATTTTAGGTATCTCAGTACCTTACCATTGCAAAGACTCCAGTAATTTATACTGACTATTGACATTTCTCTGCTGGTTTCTGGCAGGGTTGGTTGCTTTGTACAATGCAGCACTACTCTCTTGCCTATATAAGCAAGCATGCCTCAGAGTCTGAAGCATGTCACTGCACCTCCATTGAGCATGCCACCACGCAGCCCACCACTGCTGCTGCACAATGATTTGCCCCTTTTTCCTCCTAGACATTTTTCAGAGGGCTTTTACTGCTGATGCCAGTTACTTGGAGAACCATGAGAAAGTGAACCAGTCATTCTGGGAATCACTCGTAAAATGTTTAGCCACCACTGACCCAGCTATCCTGAATGCTGAAGAAACAAACAATGTAAGTTATTGAAGAAACATGCATTCTTTGTAAAACACTTATACAGATAAGTTTATACTTCCCTGCTATTTGGGGGGAGGATAAAACATCCAGTCCAATTATCTGATATGCTAAAATGGCCCAAGTGGTATAAAAGGGCCATTACATAAATGAGACTCAGGCTACCACTTTTTACTTTGTCATTCTGCATGTGAAAAAAAAATAATTTTCCAGAGGAGATGGCCTCATATGTATTCCTCAGGACATGTTCAGCTCCCTTTTATTCCAGGCAGGACTATTGTTGGTGATATTTTGCCATAAGATATGGCAGAGACTGCATGTTCATTTTCAGATCCTGTACTATATTTCTCCAGATCTTTAAAAAGTTATATTTTGTGCACCACAGTTCTCTCCTGGTTGATGGCTCCCCTCTGGGTTGTGGAATGGAGTTTAGGTTCTCTTTCCTTCTTTGGTTTTACTACTTGTCCCCAGTTTCCCCCTTGTACAGTGGGAGGTGAAGGGGGGGGGTTACATTTCCCACAGATGCGATCAGACATTCATTTGTGTAGCAGCATCTATTCGCACACACTAGGTTTTATTGGATGGGCTATTTGCTGCTCACTCACCCTTCTTTCAGTTGCTCAACAGATGCAACGTCCTGCCTGGAGGCTGCGCAGCTTGCTTGAAAGTCATAGGGAAGAAAGGAGCCAGGGCATTGGCTATTCTCTACCTGTTGCTGAAGACAACCAACCCGTCCGGATATAGACAGCTTCCCAGCTCCAAGGGAAAGGGTGAGTCTTACCTGGCTGCCTCTCAGCCATTTTGTTAAAATAATCGTAGTGTCACTGAGACTTGACACCTGTCAGAGAGCTCTGCTGCGTGCTTAGAAGTGATTATTAGTGAATAACTGTAAAATGTCCAGGAATACTGCTTTTAAAAATCACTTAGGTATGGTGATGATGGGAGCCAAAGAGAGACACTATTTTATTCTAGATTGAATGGGCTTCTTCAGGGAAAAAGCCTGGTTCATTTAGGGTGAGAGGAAACCTTGCCTAGGGTGGGTGATGACAAAGGAAATTCTCTGTCCCATTTTTTCCTCTCTAACTGGATTCATGACACCAAAGACACTTGTTCTCATGGGTTGTTTTCCAGCCAGCCTGGAGCTCTCAGCTCCAGAAGTCGGAAGAATTCTGAGCTGAACTGCTGAAAATGTTTTTGCAAACCTCCCCAGCATGTGCAATAATAGCTAATAGGAGTGGAGAGACGGTGCTGCTCAGGGTGGCGGGCCAGGTAATGAGAGTCGGATAGGCTCCACTGCACTTCTCATTTATGCTGTTGCCCAATAAAAAATGGAGTAAATGCCGTTCCACAAGGTCGTCATCATCATTAATCGTTATTAATGTGTCACAGAGCTGCATTCATTTGTATCCAGTCATGAATGTCCAAGTATTGCAACTAATAGTGAAGAGACACACAGACCTTTCCACTCTTGTCAGGGAGCTGAATCTGAAGCCATTAAATCACCTAAAACTCCAACCACATGAGCCCGGAGCCCCTCGCTGCCTGACGCAGGAGTCCTCCTGCAGTGTTTTCTGGCAGGTTTTCCATTCCTGGTGCTCTGGCCTAGCTGGCTTTGAAGACTCTGCCGCACGCCACAAGAGGGTGCTGGCTTTGTGGTATAAATACAGGGAACTCGGCAGAAATTATAGCAATCAGGGGTGAAGTAGCTCGTGATGTGGTGAACAGTTTTCTCCAGCTAAAGCACCTTTCAGGTGAAACTGCTGTTGCTTCAGGGAGTGGGAATTTTCACAAGAGTAGCATTGTGGGTAAATTAAAGGCCAGAGAAAGAGGCCTAAGCACCTACCACAGTTGTTCAAAAGAGTCTGAACAGTGGTGTCTGTGATGCTTCCATTTGTAGTGCTCTGTACTACTCCTTGTGTGGAAAAAGCATGTCTGAAATAAGGCTATGGGACTGATTTCTTGCCAGACTGCCCTTAATACAGCTTTGTGAAACACTGGTAATCCATCACTGAAAAACAGAGAAAACTCAAATAGTTGTTTCAAGTATCTTTTTTTTTTTTCCTCTATATGTCACAATAGATGAAAAACTGAAATTCCTGAAGAGATTGGAAAGGAACTTCATGCTTTCACAAGGGAAAAAAAAGGCTGAAAGTTCAACCGAAGAGTCAATGGATGAAGATCCACAAGGTAAAGAGAATGTATTTTACTTTTTCCTGACACAGAAATTAGTCCTATTGAGTGTTCAGAAGAGATTCACATAATTTGCAACAATTCAGTAGCAATTGTGCAGAACTCTGAAAAAAAAGTAAGAAACTGTTCAAAAGAGACAGCACAGAAAATAATCAGTATCTCTAGATTCAGCAGCAGCAAAATAGTGGCTGCCTCATGCCCCCAGGGTTTTGAGAAGTATAGAAAGATGCTGCAAGATTCCTTCCTAACTAAATTCGTATGAGTTCATAACTTCTACAGTCCTCAATGAATTGTGCTCTAGCTGAAGTCTGTGCTATAACAGGAGGCAGATAATAGTTGATATATAGCAGTAGCTAGTGGCACTGCAGACCTTCTTTAGCATTTATTTCCTTAATAGCAAACAGCAGTGTATCAAGTCACTTTGGCTGCCACTAAACCATTTCATTCAAGGAAAATAAGAGACCAAGAAAGTGACAGGCAACATGGAAGTTGGCTTACTCTGTCACAGTGCTGTTGATGTTTTTGTGTTTAAAAGCAGAGCTTTCTTGCTATACCCCTTTAATCACTTATTCAGTCCTCAGAAAGATTTTGCTCTTTCTCACTTACTCAACCAGCTTTAGAGAGAGCTGTGAGGCAAAACCAGCTAATAATAACCCTTGCATTTCAAAGCCTTGATTTCTGCCTATGTATCCCACAGCAGTTACTATATAATCAGCAAACAGCCAGAGTGCTGTTGTTTGATACTGCTGGCACATTTTCTGTATGTCTGAAGAAAATAATACTTTCTCTATCCATACAGTCTTGAGGAATATTTAGGAAGATAGAAAACTGAAGGCCAATTGTGCAGAGGTGGGACAAAGTAACAACAGGATAGTTTTTACTGGAGTCAACAAATACAGAATGACAAAAGGATCACCTCCGGCATTCTTTGGTGTGACTTTCAAACAAAAGTACATTAACACGCGACAGGCAGCACTAGACAGAGGCAAAGGACTAGTCAGAATTTGGCTGTAGAAATGGCATTTCCCTAAAAGATAAAGCATGGCTGAGCTTTAGAGTTGAGTCAGGAGAGCAGCAAAATCTAGAGTCATGGGAGAATTCCTGCTCTCTAGGTCCGCATAGACAGTTGCCATTGACACACAGCAAAAACATTTTGAAAACCTCTACCACAGCCACCACTTACAGAATCTGCTATCAACCCTCATGACTAACTGGAGATGATCAGTGAGGACTGTGTGTGAGAAGCATGAGATCATCTTGATCGAAAGCTTTTCCCTTCTTTCTAAAGAAAAAGATGGAAAACAAGCATGATACAGATAAAGATCCTGTGTTAATGCACAGCAATAGTATTAGAATCAGGGATGTAAAAAAGTTAAGGGTATAATCATTCAATTAACATCTTAAATTGATGTCAGCCCAGATGCAAGAGCAGCTTATTTAAAATGACATCAGGAGATCTAATTTGTCTTACAAGAGTCTGACTATTCCTGACTCCAGCCGCTGTGAGAGAAGGAATATGGTGGGCTAATACTCTGTTTGTATTTCCTTTGGATGCTAAACTGCCTGACTCACAAATGAGCTGCCCTTTTCAAAGAATAAGAGTTGGAATCTACCTTATCACACTTATGCAATCATACTAATTTCAATAGAATTGCATGAGTAGGACTGGCAGCGAGATACATATAGTCATTATATATATTAATTTATATCAACTTTGTGTAATATTTTAGGTATACCAGGGGAGGTTGTCCCCTTTGGAGATTCAGGTAAGTGTTCACAGATAACAACCTTGCTACCTTCTTCTGACAGTATTGTATTAAAATGACTCTGTGGCTGTAAATCTACTGGGTTCCTGTTAACCTGGCTTTAGACCAGGGCATGGTGCAGAGTTGTGGTGGATAGTCATCCACTACAGAGATGATCTGTTGATCTGTATGAGCCGTTCTAGCCAATTAAGACACTAAGTGCCCAGCTTCTTGTAGGTCTGCCAAAGGCATGTAGGATCAGCCCACTGCAGTTTGGTTATCTCTTAGGGGAGAATCCAGTTGCCTGTGGGGCAACTGCTCAGACTTTCCCCAAAAACGCCAGACAGTTTCCAGCATTCCCTGCTGTTCTCTATCCCACTGCTGAGTAGGGATGAAAGTTTGGAAGAGAACTGGAGGCTGATTTCAGCAAGATTATACTACTCAACTCTTCCTCCCTCAGCTCAGAGCACAGAGCATTCCCCACCAAGGGAGGACAGTAGGTGAAAGCCAAGTGACAAGCAAACAGTGCTAGTTGAGAGGTTTGGAGAGACTGCCACAGTGTAAATGCAAATTTCCATTTATCAGGGACTGCTGAGCAGCAGCAAAAGAGGTGCAAAAGGCCCATAGCAGGAAACTTTCAGCAGCCTGAGTGCATTGTGGACTTGATCCCTCCTGCTCCCAGGCAAATGCCATATCTAGTAGTTATCAGAGGCAGAGAGCAAAGGGACTTGTCCCAGCAGACTCACCTTTCAGAGGAAACATCTGCCCAGCTACTCTCTCCTGTGAAGTAAAGAAGTTGCTGTAGTTTGGACTCCTTCAGCTGAAGACAGAGTTGGCAAGAGGACTCAAGTGTCAGCGTAATCACTAGGGGAGCTTTTGTGTGATTATCACTGGAGAGCGACACAACACACTAGGGTAGAAGAGTATATCGTAATATAACATTCTCCTCACTCAGTCTCCTGCTCGGTGCAGAAAGAGGTCTACAGTGCTTTTCCAGTTGTTAGACTGTCTTTAGGTGCCACCTCTCACCAAGGCCTTGTTGCTTCATTTCTAGATTATTTCAATGCACAATACTGAGCTACTGAAAACACTTAACTAGTGCAGGATACACTGCCCACTGCCCTGACGTTTTCAGGGATACGTATGTGTTCTAGGCTCTGTTTGGTTCCAGGTTCGGTTTTAGCACATACTTGTCCTGTTTGCTAGTGCTGCTAATGGTGGGAAACATGTTCTGCAGTCAGCTGTTGGCAAAGGTATATTGTTTCTAGCTGTTGCAAATATACAGGTGTTTTAACCATCAGCAATAGATCATAAAACTGTGTTGCTTTTCAGAGATTACCAGAAGAGAAGATGCAGTTGCAGATGGTAAATATAAAGCAGCAAACTGAGCAGTTTGTTTTGGGGCAGGGGATTGATTTTTTTTTTTTTTTTAACAGTATGTGTGCTTTTTCTTCTAGATGCTGTCTTTCAGTAATCAGTTTGTTTAGTGATGATAACTATACTAGCTCCTTGGTGCCTAAATATTTCTTAAAGAAATATTTGACATTTTAGAATATTTATTGAGATGCAATTTAATGCTTTAATAGCAAGTCATTCAATTATACAAGAGTTACAATATGACTATTGCATTTAGGAAGCAGAGCAATACAAAACAGACACTTGGCAGCTATATATTGCTATTCTGATGAATTCTGCGAGTATGGGTCATTCACACACTCATGCAAACACATATAGCAACACTTGTGAGTCAGAGTAGTGCAATAGTATATTAATGTTAATAATTGAATTATTGAGTTTGTCACAAAACCAGAACTGGATCAATCCAAAATTCTCAAAGAATCCAAAAATTCACAAATATGAGTCATGTCAGAACCGACTTTTTCTGTAAGCATTAGTTGTTCCACGGTTCAAAAGCATAATAGCAGAAGTCTGTAGTTCACTTGAATTTCAGGGTTTTTTCCTATACTGTCCTATTACATCTTTAGATAAAATGAAATTTACTGCTAGGTAGTGGATGCCAGGATGCACAGCCTAGTGTAAGTGAAATTAGCACCTAAAATTTGCAGTGAATCAACACCTAAGGGCTTATATACAGCAGATGGCCTAGAGGACTACTCAAGCAGTCAGCAAAAAAGGGCAGGGGGAACCCTGCTTTGGGCAGGCCATTAGAAATCCGGTAAAATATCCAGCTCTTTCTGACCTCT
Organism: Rhea pennata; assembly: GCF_028389875.1. Lineage (NCBI taxonomy): Eukaryota > Metazoa > Chordata > Aves > Rheiformes > Rheidae > Rhea > Rhea pennata. The sequence continues at coordinate 16,555,302 of NC_084674.1, read as the reverse complement.
GCCAATGCAGTCACAGAAAGAGCAGAATCTGGCAATTCTCTTTGCAGTTATAGTAGAGCAAAAACCCATCTACTTAAACCTCTACAGAGATCTAGCTTGTTTTTAATGATGTTCTTTCTATGTATTGGTATGATATACATTATAATACATTGGCTAATTGTCAGTTATAGTTCTTAATTTGGGGGATGCAGAAATACTTTAAAATCAGACTTAAGTAGATTGGTGACAAACACATTAGGATAATGATAAAGATTGTTTTATTATAGCAGCTGTAACTGTGCAAAGAACCTAAGTGCTAGATAGAAGCTCCCTTGTCCTACTGCTTTACTCCTCCACTGTAATTTTGAGACTATTGATTCCCTCAGATGAGATATAAAAGACCCAGCATGCTTTAAAAGCAATTTGGTATTGTTAATTCAACTATCTGATGGTGCTATTTTTTAAAACTGCTACAAGATATTTGCAAAACACTTTTGGGGTGATTTTAAAAATTGGTATTTTGTTTTTCCTGAAAGGATTACAGATCTTTACTTTGAACAAAATTTTTATGTAGATTGTGCTTTGAAAGAATCAATTTCAGATACATAAAGCAAAGGGAATTTAAAATCCAAAATTTCAGAGTTCTGTGGCAATAACAGACATTACTTTTTTCTAGCATACGAGAATAACAGCCCTCACCTCCCTCAGATGACAGTATGGTGGATGGGCATACGGAAGGATGGTAAAAATCTTTTTATTTTTTATATAGCTCGTCTCAACCCTAATGAACCTTATGCCAAGAATAACATCTCTGGCTCAAAAAGTTTTTTTTTCAGCTTTTGTGTAGTTTGATGAAGTTCATAAGACAACTTTTGTGCATGTGTGTGTGTTTTAAAGTTGAGTCTAATGCATGAGATATCGCACGTGGAAATACAGCTCATTCATTGAGGAACAGAATGTACCTGAATGTGTATTCATCAGGACCACATCCAAAGTTATGACCTGATTTCCCCTCTCTTTCAGATGAATTCTTTCATTTTGTCATTCTTTGCTTTGCCGTTGGAGCTTTACTAATCTGTTATTACTACTACAAAGGTAAGCAAGATTTTAATGAAATGATAAATTGTTGCACACCTGAAAATGGACAATGCCAAACAACCATTTATTTTGTTTCCCTAGATTGGACTATTTCTCTTGGAATTGGTTTAATCACCTTTGCTTCCCTGGAAACCACTGGGATATACTTTGGTCTAGGTATGTATGTTTACAGCAGCCAGCTCTGTATCAACATCAAGGATACAAGTTCACAGAATCATTTAACTACAGAAGTCTGGAAAATTACTGTTGCTGAGACTCTGTAAATCATCACATAACTATCTTGTAACTTCTCATTCACAATTACACAGTGTGGCTGGAGACAAACATGTCTCAATGACACTGTGGAGAGATATCGACTCATTTCTCGTTCTCAATGATCTCAAGACCCTGAGTCACCTCTTGCAGTAGCAATGGCTGAAAGCTAAGTTGTTGGGACAACATATAATTTTAGCAGTATAGCATTCTCCCCAAACACACTCTGCAAGGAGCTGCACGCTCAGGCTGCCCTTCACGCCCTGTGAGCAAAGCTGCTGAGCTCCCTGAGAAGCAGCTCTCAGCAGAACCTGGGTGGCAACAGCTACCAGGAATTATAAAAACCCAGGGATTCCTAGCAATCCCCATGGATCTTGTAAAAGAGATGCAGCTAGCAACAAGTTATGGCTTCCCAATCCAGATCAGAAGCCTCCTCTGCAATCTTGTGCTATTATGTTCAGCAGGTTGTGGATGGTTGTCAGAACGCAGCTTTGTCACAGCTGTTACTAATGGTATCACAGAAGCACCTGTTTAAGTAGTCAGCTTACATCCATTAATACTGCAAGTGTCAGCATCTGTTTTTTGCCCTTTTGCTATTTTTTATGCTTTGTATTGCTATCTGACTCACCTTGAAAAAATGTTTGTGGTTTGTTTTCACAATTAGTGTATCGAATTCGGAGCGTACTTGACAGTTTTGTTCCTCTGATTGCAAAATTCAGGCCAACAGGTAATAGTGCTTTTCCTACTGACTACGGGTATATTCCTAAGACCTCACTGATATTTCATTTTGGATGACTCTTAAGACCAATTTCTCTGAATTAGAATTTCTGATTTTAATTTAAAAAAATTTGTCCGTTACAGCTGCTTGGATTTAGAAATGAATTATTCTGAACTCTTTCAAGTGGCAGAGTATTTTCACATTTTTAATATATATGCCCTGTATGGGACATTCATTATTTGCTAGCAATATCTGAACAAGAATTATACAGCTCAATTAAAAATTGAGTGCACGAGGACAGTTTCTTATGTCTGGTCTTCAGACAGCCTCCAGGTTCATGTCCATCTGTGTTTATCTTATAAAAGATACAAAGAATGCAAAAAAGTTGCACCAGGGGCTAACAGGAGACACATGACATTTATTTGAACATACCCGTCCTGACAGTCTTCTCTTTATCATGTAGGTATGAGGAAAGCTGCCTAGGAGGGGTATTTCAGGGGAGTTCCACAAATCTCTGCTGTCTGGATTTCTGGTATTAAAAGAACTATGCCTCTATGAGAGGCAGACATGGAAACCTAATGGCTAATATAAAATATTGAAATACTAAACCATATAAACATGTCATTCTCTCCACTCAAAAATAAAGCTGAAACTATGGTACTGAATCCCTTTCTTTCTTCTGAAGTTGTCTGCGGCTCAGCAGAGCTCATTAGACAATCTAGGTCTAGGCTTATAAATCAATGCCATGTGTTTTAATATATCACATTCTCCTTCCTTCCCCCATGCACTCATGTTTGTCTGGTCATAGTTTAGGAAAATCAACAAAAAAATGAAAATTAACCTCAGCTGGTTCTGGATTAAGCTCTGGATGTTTCAATAGGAATCTTGGCACCCGCAAAGCCACCTCCTCTTCACCCCTTGTGATGCTGCAAACCAGGCAAACACCAGCTGCTTGCTTACACAGCTGAGCCCCAACAGTGCAATAGCACTGAAGCAGATTAATTTATTGTGGCAGAACTCAACAGAGTGGGTGTATAATGATTTCACCCAGTGAAAGCTGAGTGAGATTTTACATGTAGTGACATAATGGTGCAGTAATGAAATTATTAGCAGCAGCAACTTTCATCTCTTCTGAGGGGAAAAAGGAAATACTTGATTATATCCTTCCTTCCCCACCTTTTTTTTTTTTCTTCTGGTAAAATAAAATGCAACATTGTCATTCCTATCATTTTATAGGGACCTCTTACATGTATTTGCATAGGCCTGTGTAATCATAGACAAACACAGCCCCATTTTAGTTCAGTGAAACAATTTCAAGTGTAGCTTAAAAAATTAAAAAGCTTATTTTCTATGAGTTAAACTTATTTTAAGCATCAGCATTTACCATTCTTGTGTGGTACGGTTCCATTTGTGCATCCAGAAATACCTTGTTGCATGCAGATCTGTACCAAATCAACAAAGCAGTTACCTAAACATATCAGGGGACATGTAATGAAATTAAGCAATAATGATGAATAAAAGTTATTTTGTAATATTCATGTTCTCATTTACATATATCACATCTGTTTTTGTATAAATCTTCTATCATACCAAAATACTGCATATTTGGTGTTTTTACTCTGAGAAGAAAGTCTGGCTCAGTGTAGCAGTGTCAAATGCCTTTTGTCTGAACTGAACACTGCATATAGTCACCCTGCGCTGATAATGACAATAGCTTCTTCAGTTTCTTCTACTCTTTCAGAAAGATAGTTTGTGGAAATAGTCAGGACGATGAAAACGTATTTTAGTACTAAATAGGCTTTCAGATTTTCAAAGTTGGTACATTACAGTCCAGAGAATAACCTTTTTTAAAACAACTAGAAGCTGCTTAAGGATAACAGAAGTAGCAAAACGTATCAAACAATGGAACCAAATAGGTGAGGCGAACAGCTCATCCAACTTAGAGTAACTCCCATGAGAACAGTGAGCTCTGTGGAAAAAACACCTTATGTCTTCAGTCACATCCTCTCAGGTAGCAGAGGAGTTCCTGCTGTTCCTTCAGATCCTTCTTCTCGAGTTCATTTCAGCATCTGAAATGCTCCTGCCTCTTGCCCAGCAGCAATGCTGTTTCTGGTCTCCCTTCTTACCCTTTGCAATACTGCCCAAGGCTCAAAAATATAATCACAGTTCTTAAGAGAAGTATCTGTCCCCTTAAATAAGCACAAGGCTCACATGAGCTACCATTCTCCATGGCCAGCAAGTCCTCCCAGAGCTGACAGTTCACCATTTCTACGCTCCTTTTGGTCCTCTGCCTTCCTCTGTTTGCTCCCCAAGAGCTGCTGCATCTCCTTCCACTACACTCACATTATCCAGCACATAGAATCCTCCTTCATTTTAAATGCCTGGGGGCAGTACAGAAAGGAAGAACAGAAGCAAAGGCATTAGCCACCCTCTTCCTGCAAGACATATTCCTACTTTTCATTATCCAATCCAAGGCCTCACATTTCTATCCAGAAAAGGGGCTAGTGAGCTCTTGAGCAATTCTAGCAATAAGAGAAGAATTCCTTTTTTCACCCAACTTCCCTCCAGACAGGGTTCTAATCTTGAGCAGTAACTTAGACTAAACATTAAATAAAGTTACTCAATTCACTTTATGCTACTATATCCACTACACAATTTCCCTGCTGATGCATAGCCCACTTAAACCTTTACAGTGAACACTCCACCACTTCCAAGCTAGAGCTCATAGTAGGAGAGGTTAAGTTGCAAAGCACAAAACCTTCCTGCTACACAGCAGGAAGGCAAAGGACTGCTGCCCACCAATTTCCAAATAACCTAAAGGTCTCTTTCAATGACTGAAAACATGCAGACATTCCCCCCCCCCCGCATTAAAGCCTATGCAAAAATGATTTAAAAAAACAACAGTTTTTTTTAAGCTGGTATTTTTATTAGAACTCTCTACATAAAGCACCTTTGCCTTGAACTTACAATACTTCTCTGAACACTGCTTTTCTGTAACATAGCACAAGATGCTTCAAACTACTCCGCATTTCTTGATTTGGACACTGCCATCTTAACAGCTTGCATAATGGCATCTTTATCAATGCCAAACATCTTCAGGAGCTCAGCTGGCTTCCCGCTGCGTGGTACGTGAGATACAGCCAAGCGATTAACCGTGATACCCAGCTCACCCACTACAGCAGCGCACACTGCTTCTCCAATGCCACCTGTGAAAAGAAGGACAAGCACCACATACAGATTGCTTCCATAGGCAACAGAGTGCTTCTATATCAAACCAAAGAATGTCAAAGACTCCAGAAGAAGATCACAGGTTTTTCCCTGTTTACAAGCTCAGTGCTGTAATAGCTCTCTGAAAGGGAGAACTGCTATTGAGAGGGCATCTAGGAAGGACAAATGGGGCCAGAGTACCAGTCGCAGAGGCTGTAGGGTTAGAGAAGCTAGTTTAACACTTTGCTCTAACACAGGTTTCTGCTGTGCTTGTGGCCAAGTCGGTAAAATTTTAAAGGCATTATAAAATTTATATCTGATCAGAAGTAAATACAAGTTAAACTCCCAATTCACAGGCTTATAAGAAACATCAGCCATAATGTAATATATGTCTGAGTCACCCATTTGTGAAATGAAAATAATTCCCTATTTCACAGGCCTCTGAGGACAACCAGCCTGACATTTCTTAAGTACTTAAAGATTGGCAGTAAGAAACATACCTTTTAAAACCTTTTAAAATGCATAAAACTGTCATGCATCCCTCAACACTTCAACATCAGTCATTAAGGGCCAAGTTTAAAAATATATTTAAACTAAGGAATATTTACAAACGTATTTAAGAAACAGAGTGTCTCAATTCCCACCAGCCTCACAGCATTTAAGTGTGCAACCTTTTTACAACTTCTGTGCTTCCTATTGGGTACCTCTCTGTGTTACTTAATGCACTTAACCCACAACCTTTGCATGGGGCTCAGCTCAGACTTAGTCACTACCAGTAATAGGGGCAAGGGGTGCAATAGGGAACTGTGTGGCAGCAAGAGAGATTCTGGAGGCAGGAATACTAGGGAAGAAGAAAACACGGGCTGGTGTCAGCAGCACGTGCTCTGAGACTCCTGGCAGGAGAGAAACCTCAGTGCTGCACTGCCCTTGGGGTATGCCCAAGAACACAGTGCTTTTCCCAGCTCAGCCATGGTGTGAATTAACCAGTCAAATCTAGCTCCCAAGCCAGAGGCACTTGTATGAATGTGGCTGGTAAGATCAGTGATGTGGGCTTGTGAGGAATGCACACTTGACCTTCCTTGATTGCATCTTATAGACAGCAGTACCAGTGTAAATCACACGTTCATCAGCTCTGACTGTGCTGATTCTGCCATTTTGCAAACTTACAGTAAAACATTTGTCTAGAGTTGAAAAATAAGCTGGAGTGTGATGAGGTTCAGTGATGCTACCACCATCCATGGTCAGGGACAAAAGTATCATACAACTAGCACTTACGGTAATGCCTGCTCACTTCAGACATCTGGCAAGACTAGTGCTCGCCTTGAAGTAGGATAACATTCCCCTTTCTAGGACTAACTCCCCACAACAATTCCATAGCTCACAGCTGCCCCTCTGCTAATTTCTCCATCCCTCAGGAAGAGTGAGCCTGACATGCAGTTCACAGCTCCTGTTTGCATAAGGGCTCACCCTCAGAGGACGTGTTTGCATGGGCCAGCCACTGAAAACCTGTGCAAACAAAATATGCCAGAGAGCAAGAGGAAGCAGAGTAGTTGAGCAGATGGTCAGCCGCTGAACACTGAGATCCTGCAGAATCCTGCCAGAGATCATCAGAACCAGGAGAGAGTTATTTTATGAAAATAAAATCCTGAGGGAATTTTATAGGAACTACTTTGCTTCTCCTGCATAACATTTTTAGCTGATATTTGGAAATCTTAGAAATTCCTGCTGCATATGTACACGTGCTTTTTACTCTTAGCTTAAAAACGCTACCAAACACCAGTAAGATTCTGTAACAGCCTGTAAGCACATGAGATCAAGGGATGAAAAGAGGCCAGTGAGGATGCACAAAGCTTTGTTTCTTCACAGGCTCTGATCTGCTCTATTACAGTTATGGTGAACTAACTTAGGAGAAGCAAGAGATAATTTATCCCAGAACGACTGCTGGAATTGCCAAAAACATCCAACTTCAAGTAACCTGGAATCAAGCTTTTGGACATAGGAAAAGCTACGAAAAACACAGAGCAATGGTCTCTCTTATAATTTAACAGGCTGCAGAACAGCTGCTGTAAAGCCAATCTGAGTCCATTCTGTGCAGAATCACTGTGCCACAGCTGGAATTTATAAATACTATGGAGAACAAAATGGAGACTGGAGAACAAAAACAAGATTTCACTTGCTCACACATAAAGAAGGGCACACCAAGCCAGATTAATCATAAAGGCAGCCCTGATTAACCCATTACCTTAGCAAACTTTCAACACTCAGTGCCAGCTTGTAATCATGGTGTCAATGGAAAAGGCTAAAACCTCTCTTTTGCTTTAACTGAACACAATGTGAGGCCTGGTACTTCTCTCTCAGGTCAGGAGGAAGCTGTGAGCCTCCAACCAGCCCCTCGTGGGGTTTTCTGTGTGGGTTATGATTTCCTGGATTCAACTCACCCTCATGGTAATGGTCCTCAACGGTGATGATTCTGCCTTTGGTCACTCTTGCATTTTCAAGTATTGTTTTCTTATCCAGGGGTTTTATAGTGAAGGGATCAATCACACGTACGAAAATTTTTTCTGCAAAAGTAGAATGAAGTTATTTCCAATATACCCTTGGAGAATGTAAAAGAATGAAAATGGTACAAGGAAGCCCCTAGAATCTTCAATTAGGTGTGCTTGTTTGAATTGCCCCATCCTTGAATGCAGTGCCCTTCAGGTTGGTGAAGGAAAAACAGAGTTTGTCCTGCCATCACCAGGCAGGCCCAGATTGCTTGTTAAAGCTACATAAAAATTGTGATTGTTTATAAAGAATAGCAATTATGTGAGCTTTTGTCTGATCTTGGCTGGCTGAATACAGATTCAACTCTTATCTAACATAAAAAAGCCTAAAGCCTAGTCTACCTCATGCTATTAATCCACCACTCCAAGAAGCTACTTCAGAATCCAGGAATTGATATAACACAGAAAAACCCTCTGGTAGACTATATTGACATTTCTATTTAGTAGCCACTGTATAAGCTTTTACGTAAAAGACACTGACTCTGCTCTAAGGAAGTATCTTTCCATAACATGTTATTTACACCCCAAGATCAGCAGTGTGTTGCAAAACACTACAAATACACACAAAAAAGGTAGTTTTAAAAATACAACTTTCCAAATGTTCTAGGCCTGATGGTTCAAGGTCTTGACAGTATATCTAGATAGAGCATGCACAGCTACCCCTAAGCCACCTACACCATTAATTGTATTACCTCTTAATATCTGTAATCTCTTCCTGGGTGTAGGCTACTGACTCACAGATGGATTTTGGTGGTTCCTTTCTCTTCTTATTTCACTGAAGGATTTTTGTTTTCTCTGTGAGAAAAGGTCTGTGCATTTGAGCACAATCACAGGATTATTGCCTCCCACACTAGTTAAATGCTGATACATTCATTCAAAATGAAGTTAGCAGCGAACCATACCTACATACAGGCACTATTTCTCAACAGTACTGGGTAAAAGTGCAGTTTTGTGGCTCAACTGACAAGCTATTTTTTTGTTAACTGGTTGTAACCTGATCACATTCTATCATGTCAGTACCCTAGGCAGCGTGGACAATGTGCCGGGCAAAGATCACTCCTGTTTCTTACAAACTTCCTCTATTTTCACACTTACTGATGGCACTAACCTAATCAAAACTTATTCAATTAGGTAGGCAGATATATACCATGTTGCACTGTATCAGCTAACAGGTGACCAGCTGCCTGTAACATTTTAATTAGTCAATGTTAACCAGTACAAAGAGTGAGCAGTCAGACTGACTGGTGTTGACTTCTTTGCTGTGTTAAATGATGGGGGGGAGGAGGGGGTGAGGAAGAAAAAAAAAAGCGGGGAGCTCCCTAATATGATCACCTTTTCTCAGCTGCTCTGCTGCAGCCAGAGCCTCATGCAGAGTCACTCCTGCTCCTATCACAGTCACTTGGTCATCCTTACTCTTCAGAACCACCTGCAAGAAAATGTTTCCATTTATTTTTAATAATAAACATTATTGATGGCAATATTTCTATTATTTTTGGAGATTTAATCTTTGGTATTGGAATGCTTTCGAAGGAAAAGGGCTTTTAGAGGAAAAACTTGGCATGTTTTTCCTGATTCTATGATTCTCAAATATTTACCTTCGCCTGTCCAATATGGAAGTCCTCATTGTTGTTATAAATGACAGCATTTTCAGGACGACTGGTTCTTATGAAGCAAATGCCCTGTTTACAACGTAGACATGCCATAAGTTACAAAAGAGGAAGGTGTTGACATTCTGGTTTATAAACACAATGAGAAAAATAAAGCAAAATTACTTTTTCCAGTTGTCTGTTTTTAGTTCTTCCATGTTATATCAGGTTCTACTGTTTTCCTGCTTCCCAAATTCTCATTGGAGCAGTAGCACTAGTGCTTTTTCAATAGGTGGTTGTTTCAGATATTGTAAGGCAATTACCCTCTTTTTAAAGTGCACTGGTAATTTATAATCTTTCTGATTCCAAGATCATCATTTCTCTTTTGTTCTCTTGTGGAAACGGAGAATCCTACTTGAGTTAATTAGGATCTTAAAGCTTTGCCATATCTGCAAAATTTCCTCGTTAGCTTTAAAGCAAAAGAAGAAATGCTTAGCGGAAAGCAAGGAAATAGGCTTTCCATCAGTTAATATCCACATGCCCTTCCAAGAGAAGCAACAAACCACTGCTTAAGCCTAACCTCTTCCTCACAGTTCTTTACACTCCCTTTCTCTGTGTTTTTCCTCATCTTTTTCCACAGACCACTAATCACATTTCTTACATACTAAATTTCCATCTCCTTCATATAAAAGTCGTACTAGCAAGACAAAATTTTCAGATTATTTGCTCCCTGCTCAAGGTAAATTCCTAGGGAAGCCAAGAGAAGTACGAGTCAAGGAGAAGATTAAAGGATCCAACCCACACTACTATTGGTGTTTGTCTGATTTCTCTTATCCACCTTCAGCTAAATTTCATGTAGCAATGATAAATCACAGCTACATGTGAAGTCCTAGTCCTGTTAGGACATAGTCCAGTTTAACCACAATCCATCATTAGCAACAGGAAAGCAAAAAATGACCAGTGAGGCTGTTAACTGTGTAAGTACTGATTCTCAATAGCTCCAAAAAACAGGGACTGTCTTAGGCCAGTAGAGAATCTGATTCATGAGCTTTCATGTATATGGCATTTCATTATCAAAATCCTCAAGTTGAATTTCTGTTTCCATATCCACCTTCAAATATGGCCTGGGAGAATATCGTATAAAGGTGTACTTTCTGTAAGTTTGTCAAGCGTCAACAAGACAGTTACACTTGCATTTATTTCTGAGCCAATTTAGACCCAATCTGCAGTTGTTGTGTAATCATTTACATTTCTCCAACTTTGGCCCACAGTTTCCCAAACTGTTCACTTGACACTAGCCTGGACTGAATGTTTGCAACCTTTCCATGCAAAAGAAAACATCCCACTGCCACGTTGGAGCCTTTAAAACAATTTATGTGAGTACAGACATGCAAGAAACATGCCAGTAGGGAAAAAAAAAGACAGAAAAATAGGTATTATTCTCTGGCTGAGAAATATTGTGATACAAACCTTGGTGTTGGCAGCTATTTCCACCGCCTTTTCGGTGGCTACAGCATCACTAGGGTAAAAGACAGTGGCATTAGGAATAGCCCGGAACATGCACAGATCCTCCAGTCCCATCTGAGATGGCCCATCCTCACCTAAAAGAATTAAAAGAATTGTTGGTGATTACTTAATATAATAGTGAAGTTCAATGTAAAACAGAAATATATATAAAATCAGGCACACACAGGACATGCAAGTCTACCTGCTTGAGAAAAGAATCATCTTCTCCTTAAACTTGGAACCTTCTAAATAGTAATTAAAGACAGAAAGAGACTAAAAAGAAAGAGAACTAGGGTTAAAAAGAAAAAATGAAAATAAAGTGCAACAGTAAAACAACACAAAGGGAAAACAACCAAAATAGGAAGGGTACAGATCTAGGAGAAGAAAGGTCACAAGGTACCTGAGCATCTTCAGATTTACATGTATTAAGATTGCACAAGCAAAATTTACCCTCAAGTCAGTAGTGTTACTCTAGATTTACACTGCTGGAAATGTGAAAGGAGAATTGCATGTGCTCTATCAGAAACAGAGAGCCTATTTGGTACAACTACTCTCAGATTTTTAGGCTCATTCCAAGATTAAATGAAGGGTACGTGTATTTTAATAGTACAAAAAGTCTTTTTAAAAAAGCAATAGGATATCCACATTGTTCATTTAACTGCTCAAGCACCAGATAGCATAAATTGCAGATCTCTAAAAAGAATCGTTAGTCAGAACATGTGTTGGATGCCATGATTTTCCATAGTTAAAGAGAAAAGGATCACAATATACCCCCCCACCACAATGGTCTTATATAATGGTGCTTGGGGAATGGCACCATTCCAAACTAACCATGCAAGATTTTTGAATTCAGTCATGTCACAGCCTGCAGAGCAGAAGCAGGGCAAGAAGCCTTCCCACATGCACCCACTACCTGTTACTCAATAACGACAAGTTCACGAGGAAGGAGGAAAGTATTTTCATACGAGGAGCACAAAACCCTGAAGAACTTTAAACATATCAAAGAAATCAATCAATAAACTGCCACTTTTCATTATTAATAAAGTTGGCATGAACCAGGAAAGAGTCTCATATTTCAGTCATTACATGCGAAAAAATTCTCATCACTGTTTTTAAATCTGTATGCACTCTGACTGAATGAGATTTCAGAGGGAATTTTTCCTTTCTAAAAAAAGCACCTAGACAAGTTTTATGTAGAATAAAAGTGAAAACAGGAAGAACAAAATTTAACAGGCATCTGAATCAAAACCTAATACCCTGATACAGGGTACTGTACTACTCATGCTTGTCTGTTCCAGTTCTGCTAATGTGGTGCCAATAATAATAATACTAGTATTCACAGTCTACCTTGTACACAGCATCTGTAACATGCTAGTAGTAATCAACAGACAAGAACCAGATCGAGTTTTGCCCCAAGTATATCCATATGAAAGTCCTAACATACACTTTTTTTTGTCAGCATAATGCAGGTCAAAAGATTATTTTTTATTAAACTCACAAAATTCACATTATAGTTTAAACAAAAAATGTAATTGCTTAATGTAAACTGACTATTAAATGACTATATATTTAAATGATTATAATATTAAAATGACTATAATGCTAAAATTAGTTGTCTAAATAACAGATATTTGTTTTTGATGGGCATACATTGTGATTTTTTTTCCTTGCATGTTCTGTTCAGCAAATACATATTTTCCTTTCTCTCCTTATGGCCTTGAAAACATACTTAACATTTCATTAGAAATTTTGATCCCTTAGCTACCATTAGTGTATCAGTAAAAGTAGTTCAAAAGGACATTGTAACAGTTCTTTCTCATACATTTTACAGGCTCAGTTCTCAAAACAGTAAATGCCTTGGTCTACCAAAACTGCTACATAAATCTTTGATTTTCACCACAGACCTAGTTAGAATTCTGAATTCTTTACAAGTCTGAAATTCTAATAGGAAGTATACCTATTTCATACCCTCCTATTTAAAATTGAATTTTCAAACTGCTAAAGCATTTCTCTAAAGTATTCTCTTTTACGATCTTGTTGCAAAACTTAAGGTTCAAAGGCTTTTTTTTCGAAAAACAGAGCTGAAGCCCATATCAGATTTGTAACTCAAACAACTTTAGATACCTAACTATGCACTTCCCAATCACAGCCCCAGCAGAACATTTCAAATGCTGAAAACCAACACTTGAAATTGTAGTTTTTGGAGACAACTCAGGTAACCAAAAGGAACTGCATCTTCTCAAATGAGCAAAGACCAAAGCTATAATTGGCTTTTATACCAATACCCTTTGCTGCTTCCTAAAAGATTTAAACTGGATTGAACTATGGATTGGATAAGAGGTGGGAGGACTGACTTTAAAAAGAAAAGAGGCTTGTAACAGAATCCCTACCTTAATGACATACACAAGCCATAATCTGATATACTCTACTTACAGCCTCCTCTACTAAAGCATATGCTATACCATTGTAGGTTGAGGATCAGACTGTACACATTTATGAAACATCTATAAATCAGTACAACTTTACTGATATCATAGGTCAAACTACTTTGCTTTAAAAACAAAAAACAACCCCTCCTGCAAACCATCCTGCTAGCCAAAACTGTTAAATCAGCTGAATAACCTAAGTATAAAAGAGCCTTAACTCACCACCTCTGTTAGCTCTCCCCCCCTTCTTTTTTTTCCCTACGAATACCTAGTAACTTTTCAAGCATGAAAATCTACTGGCATTTCCCTTCTTGGTATGTAAGTCTGCTCTTATTTTCATGGATGATCTCTGTGCATTTCATAAAAACAATCTCTCCCTCCCTCAAACCAAAAGCAAAACCTCAATATGATCTGACATGTACCAAGCAGTTATGATGGGAAGCAAAGACTAGAGAAGATATTGCCAAGTTCCTGAATTATGTAACAGCTTCACAGTTCCCGTTTCATTAGCATTATGAGTTTTTTTTTTTATAAACATATTAACTGCTCCAGTAGTAAGAAACACTTGGATAAGTTGAAGTAATTGTTTCAAATGGATGACTTTAAAAGGCATAATAAAACATAATAATATTTATCCTTTTTAAAATGTTTTTCAGATCTGTGGACAAGAGCATCTGTGTGAGAATAAGTACCATTATCTTCTCACTTCAGGGACTGAGAGACAGAGCTAGGAGAAGTATGTGTCAACAGCAAAGAGGCAAAGGAATCTAAGCTCCTCATATCCAACCCAAGGCCTTTATACCACTCTGAATCCTTGTAGAGTAGAAAAGCTTGTAGGGAAAAGTCCTTTTTTTCTTTTTTTTTAAATCAAGCCAAACTGATACCAACAAAAAAGCAGACAAGCTGAAGAACACTGAAATCTCTCTCACTCTTTCCAAATGCAGCAATACGTCTGATGAAAATAAATTACAACCATGACTTTTCCCTATAAACCTTGCCACTTCTATACCATCTTATCTATATTACTGATAGTCCCCACAACACAGTATCAGTTAGCTCTGACTGCTAGAAAGTTAGCACTAAATATATGGGAAGTGGTGGTAAGTAGCCATAGGCTGCCCTTACCAATAGAAACACCACAGTGCGACCCACAGAGATTGATGTTACTCTCGGAGATGGCAGCCATACGGATCTGATCAAATGCCCGGGTGAAGAAGGTGGCAAAGGTGCTGGCAAAAGCAACAGTTCTGTCACGAGTCGCACAGCCAACTGCGATGCTCACCTGGAAAGATGGAGATTGTACAGGAAAGGTAAATTCCTTATTCATTAACTGCTTCCAGGAGATTATTTGTGGGGCTTCTGACTGAGAAAATTTATTCCAGAGAGACTCTCTCAATATAGGTAAAATATCCAGTTTTGCTCCTAATCAATGGCCTTTCCAAAAAGTAAAGAAAAGCAATTCTCCCTCCCAGTATAAGCAACTCTCTCTCCCAGTGTCTACCCTCCAGCAACTCTTCTGCTCCTTGCCTTATCTTCTAATTGTTATTGTTGATCCTTACTGGCAGCTTCTTTTCTTCATCTACTCCAAGCAGCCATTCTGAGAGTTTTAAGACTTATCCCCTTCTTATCTTATTTCTTGGCCTGGATCAAAGGCTTACACTTTCAGTCCAAAGGATGTGGTTTTACTACCTCCAGCAGATAGAAACTGTTATCATTAATAAGTGAGAATGGATTTGTCCATGTCATTTGCACCAGTATTTACTAAAAGGGCTCTTCTTCAGAAAAATACAGAGAACAATGCCAAAAAAATATTTATTGCTAGAACTGCCCCATACATTTGTTTCACAGAGAAATCTGTCTCCTTCTCATGGCCAAATTTCTTTCCAGCTGACGTAAACACAAAATGCCTGACTCAAGCTCACAAAACTGCCCTAGCATAAAATTTGCAAGAAACAGCCTGTGGGTTCTTAGGTTATAAATCATTAAAGACAGCAGCCAATTTTTGCCTGAATTTATGTCTCTGTAATTTCATTTGCTTCAGTGAACCCATACAGGTGCAACTGAAGATTCAGTCCAGACTGAGTTATAAAATCATTTTAGTCCTTTCTGCCCAAATGCCATCAGGTTAATTTTTATTAATTATTTCCCTGTCCTCTTTTTACCCAAGTCTAGCATACAGCTCATTTTCATGTTGCGGCATTTCATTTCTTGTGAAAATAGAAAACTAACAAGTCTCTTCATAGTTAACTCTCCGCAAACCATGCTGTAGAATGTACTACTGTTGTTTGTTTACATGTTGCCATCTCCATGACTGTCTGCTAAAATGTAGACAGTGTGACCAAAAAAAAGGTGAGGGGGGGGATTTAGGGAAGAATGATTAGTAGCATTTCTGCTGTATCATATTTGGAAACACCTGCAACAGTCCCTTTTCTTAATCACCAAACAAAAATCAAATATTAAAACCTCTCTCTGTAAAGACTTCAACTGAATAGTCTCAGATTCTGTTGTGTAATATCAGTATTTCATAAAAACAAGCAACCAGTTACCATGTTCTGTTCAGCAATGTAGCATTCAATGTAACGATTGGGATGTTCTTTCTTAAAAAGTTCTGAGAAGGTGGAGTTCTTTGTGTCTCCATCCAAAGCAATCACTCGATCATTGGCATGACCTAATTTTGCAAGTGCCAGACCATAGGCTTTGCGGGTAGCCAACTAGGAAAGAAAGAAAGAGTAGTAAGTACTGTTACGAGTTTGTTTCTAGAACTTTTTCTGCTCCCACTTATCCTACCATGGAAGTTTGCTGGACAGTGTGGAACTACTTTAATTTTAAACACATGTAAAACACTTTAGATAATTGACACTGATCATGAAATTAAGCAGTGATATGAATCTCTCTATTTTAACATGTCCTCACAACATCTGGCAAGTTGAGCATCTATCTGCAGGTCACACTGCAGAGATATGCATTTACCAGCATACAGAAAACAGGAGTGAATGGGTAAGTAGGAGAAATTGTGGCAAGAGATAACATTGTTAGTAACTTTCTCCCAGTATTATACTACAAAGATATCTGGCAAACAGTGAGAAAAAAAAGGGAGTACCTTTTCTCCTATTTTGTAACTTGGTGGAGATGGCATCTTAATGTTTCTAATATTTATTATAGGTGCATCTTCTTCTGGCAGGGCTGGAGAAAGCTTTTTCTTATTTTGTATTTTGTCATCTATTTCCTGAATGACTTGTTCAGCCATGTTTTTAGGAAGGGGCTTTCCATGCCAGCTTTCCTTATCTTCCACACCTGCATATTTGAAATTACATTGCAAAAAAAGAAATATAAAAGCTATTAAAGTTTTTACCTGCAGATTTTACTCAGATAAAAGCACAGTGAACAATGAGAGCATCCAGTACCATGTTCCAACAAAGAACTTCCTAATTATTTCCATTGTAAACAATTACTATAACATTCACTTTCATTAAGCAAGACACATTTAAACACACAATAGAAACAGGCATACTCTACATATTCTGAATAAGTGACATTCAGGACAATAAACTTCCAGTGACTTCTATAGAAATTGTGTTCAGATTGGCACCTTAAAACAAAAAAGCCCATAAACGCATCAACAACTAAACAGTAAATCAGTGTGAACCATTAACATGAAATTTCAACATTTCATAGAATCAGCAAGGTTGGAAGGAACCTCTGGAGACCATCTAGTCCAACCCCCCTGCTCAAGCAGGGTCACCTAGAGCATATCAGACAGGGTTGCATCCAGGCGGGCTTTGAAGATTTCCAGAGAAGGAGAGTCCACAACCTCTCCGGGCAGCCTGTGCCAGGGCTCTGTCTCTCTCACAGTGAAGAAATTCCCCCTCACGGTCAGGCAAAACTTCCTGTGCTTCAGTTTCTGCCCATTGCCTCTTGTCCTGTCACATGGGACAACTGAAAAGAGCTTGTCCCCGTCCCCTTGACACCCTCCCTTCAGGTACTTGTACACATTGATCAGATCCCCCTCAGTCTGCTCTTCCCCAGGCTAAACAGGCCCAGCTCTCACTGCCGTGCCTCATAGGGCAGGTGCTTGTAGCCCTACACTGGACTCTCTCCAGTAGCTCCACGTCTCTCTTGTTCTGGGGAGCCCAGAACTGGACGCAGTACTTGAGATGAGGCCTCCCCAGGGCTGAGGAGAGGGGCAGGATCACCTCCCTCGACCTGCTGGCAACAGTTTTGCTAATGCACCCCAGGATACCGTTGGCCTTCTTGGCCACAAGGGCACATTGCTGGCTCATGGTCAACTTGTCCTCCACCAGCACTCCCAGGTCCTTCTCTGCAGAGTTGCTCTCCAGCAGGTCAGCCCCCAGCTTTTACTGGTGCCTAGGGTTATTTCTCCCTAGGTGCAGGACTCTGCACTTGCCCTTGGAAGGCAAGTTTTTAGGCCTAAATAAACAAACTCATCTCTAAGTTTCAAACCACAGTTCACCAAACTGTTTTAATTCAAACAAGTCTTAAAATTTTACAGCTTTTTGGATTTGAATACCTTCTGATGATATTTATGTTTGTACACTTGGCACTAACGGCAAAACTGCATCTCTGGATGATTTTGTTTCTTTGACTTTGAATCTTGCTTGCATACTCCAAGAAAAGGAGCAAAGATAATATATTTCAAGTTTAATATACTATTCATTCCTATTTTTAATAATTTTTAGTGGGTCAGAAAGAGGAATTCATGCTGTGCTGCTAAAACCTGTAGTTGAACAGAATCACAGCAACCCCCATGCTCTGAACACTGAGTCCATTTTATGGTTACAGTGCTATGTAGCCAGCACACATTTCCTCACCTGCAAAAACCACAATCATTTTCTTAGCACTACTACTGTTGAGAAGTATAAACAATTTGGAAGATTTTTTTCATGACACAAACATGGTTCAAATGCACAGGTAAACATCTGTCTGCTAGCAATGGCATTTAGTTATTTCACACCACACAAAAACTACAAGAGGTTCTTAGAGGCACCACAAATTCCAAAATTCAAACAACTGCTAACATACTAAATCATTCTTGCAAACTAATATACCTCAGTGAAAGTTACAGATCAGATCACATGAAATAACATGTAGTTTGAGACTAGGTATCTTAAGTACTACATGTCTTATGCAACTTTGCCAAATTTATAAAAGCAGCATCGCTCGATCTCTATGCATCTATATTCTCTAGCTGGCAACATGCAGACTCAGCTATCTGTGACAGCAGGAGCAGCAAGGAGCTCCTGTAACAAGGTTACTTCCTTCCCTGGCTCAGAGTGGGCCTATGGATCAAGAGCAAGCCAAGAAAGTTGTCCTCTTTTGCTAAGGCAATTTTCATGACCAGTTTCAAGTCCAATGCTTCTCTCCCTGGCCTTCTTCCAGAGTAGAAAACACTCTTTAAAAGCAACACTCAAATGCAGCTGCCCACAGAAGAAATTCAGTTCTGCAAGTGGGATCTATAAAAGTCTGGTCAGCATGGAAACGCATCTAGCTGGGTGATACAAAGAGCCACATCTTTGCCTGCTTCCAGTGAACGACCAGTCTAATATGCTCCATAAGCAGAGGGCAACAAAGGACAAAAACAACAAGGTGATCATCTCAAGTTTTCAGATCAGATGGAGAGCATGGGAGCATGATATATCTTTTAATGATTGCTCCCTTACTGCAACATTGTGTATATATATATATACATATATAAAATACATGTTTGTTTGCAAAGCAATGGACATTTTATTACCTGATATGCCTTTGCCTTTAAAAGTCTTTGCAATGATAGCAGTTGGCTGATGTTTGGCCTGGCCAAAGGCTTTGCAGAGTTCCTCCACACTGTGTCCATCAAGGATGATAGCATGCCAGCTAAGAATACAAACAGATTAACTGTTTCTAAAGGGTTTTAGCATGTCACACCCTCTAGTAGTTAGTAACGACAATAATGAATAATAATTTAGTTCCAATACAATATCTTTTTCAGAAAACCAAAAGATGTGAAAAACATTAACTAGTATTCTTTTGACATCATAAAATATTGTAGTCCCCTTTTTATAAGGTGAACAGAGCCACAGACAGCTTAAAAAATAGCTACTAGCAAAAATCAGTAACTCACACATAACCCAGTTATACTAGATATCTTTAGCTATGCTAGCTATTTTTAATCATAAAGGCAAATCAATCTAAGAAAAACTTTTTTAAAAAAATGATTAGAATTGTTGACAGTCCATCATAGTTTGTATATGGCTGCTAAATTACTTGCTAATGGCGAATTTATTATTATCTGTTAAAATTTAAAACAAAGAGTATATTAACCTTGAAATATATAATTTTAAAACAAAATAATCAAAAAATCTGACATGTTTTGTCAAGGATTTCCATATTTATATGAAAAGACATGTTTCTAAACTAACTGAAAGCCTGTACAAAAAAATACAAAGAATTTCCTTAAGAGGAATGTTTTTATGCTCTTTTTTCTGATTTGCTTGCTATGACAGTAGATACAGGAAGACAAATAACTATAAATCCTGCATTTGATGTGATAAAAACTGCTTCAAGATCTTCTAATAAATTTATCTGAATAAATAGTCTTTTTATTTTTCTTCTAAGCAAAAATTCTGTCACCTTTAATATTCCTGCTGCACAGACAAAGAGACTAGCTATCAAGAAACATTAAAGACCATCTTTCTTAGTAATAGTATCCCTTGGAGTTGAAAGCTCATTTGAAAAATTCTGAAAAGCAAATAAAACATACAATCTCAAATGAAAGCACATACTGAACTTCTTCCAGTCACATACCCAAATGCTTCACAACGTTTCTGGTAGATTTCAACATGATGCTGCAAAGGAGCAGGGTCACTTTGTCCAAGACGGTTAATATCAAATATAGCAACTAGATTATCAAGCTTGTAAAAGCCAGCAAAGGCCATCGCCTCCCAAACAGAGCCTTCAGATAACTCTCCATCCCCAAGCAGACAATACACTCGATAGCTAGAGGAAGAAGGTAAAAAATTGAGTAACATGTATGAGTATGCAGAATTAAATCAAAAGCAAAATGTAACGATTTACAGTGAGAATTTGCTACATTTTTTATTCCAAACATTGCTCAATGCATTCATCTTAGAGGATCCTACGTGATACTAGAAAAAATAAGTTAAAATAATTTTTAGCTGTTAAACATGATAAAAAAGGAACATACTGTATTCTTTTTCAAACTTTTGTCTCAAAGAAAATGAAGTCTTATACCTCCTATTACAAGCCTTGAATGAATAGGCCCATTAAACACTGTCACTGTGACTCAGCAAGATCACTGACAATGTATGAAAGGTTATTGTTTTCTTCCTCATTCCTACCATATACTCCCTAGAAGGACGAACGATAATTTCATTTCAGGAAATCATAAACTGGAGATGGGCTCCACTACACATTAAAGCATGTTGCATAACCAAATTCAGGAGATAGACAGACTACTTGCCCACCTACTGAAGCTTTTTACTTGGGCAAAACTCAGCTGGAATACTGCCTGCTCTTGTCTACAGGATTCAGCCCCTGCACTTTGCCTTTTGTTACCACTCTCTTTTTTGGATGACAAATCTTTGTAAAATTATTATTACCTATGAAAATTTAAAAGAAATAGTACATTAAACTTGAATAATATAATTTAAAACAAACAATCAAAAAGCTGTAAGTGATTAATCATTAAGCTATTACAGATTTTTGCTCCAAATCCTATCTATTAAAATATATCTCACAGGACGCATGCCTTCAGCTAAATCTAAACTCTACGCACACAAACTGCTCCCCAGTATTGCATGCAAGACCACCTTTTTTTCTGTCAAGTAACCACTAGTTAGATTTTTTCCACATGTACCATCTGCTAAACTCTATTAAAATCAGCAAATCATCTTTCGCAGCAATGATTTCAAGTTAGTGAAGTGTAGGACACACTAACTGGGCAGCCTTGATTTGAATGTACTAGAACTGTCACATAAAATACATCAACTACATCAGGCTATTTTCCTCCTCATACAGATTTGCCTTTAGACATTTGCTTTTCTTGTCTGCAGAACAAATGGCAGAAGGGGTCATTCTTGGCTCTACGGACTTGAATGGCTTTCAGGTTAATATTTTGGAGCCCAAATTTATGGTTCAATAGTGCTATTATTGACCATAATAGCTCCTTATCTAGATCCATGTTCTCCATTATTTGCTGTCTGACTTTAACAAGCACATCTCTAGTTTGCTTTTTCCCAGTAAGAGGACACCTATTGTTCTCAAAATTGTTATCAGTTGCTCTCTGAAAGTTAGAGGCTGTTCCAATAACTTTTTGTCTTCTCTATTAATGATCATCATCTTGAAATACTGCCAGGTTACAAAAGGATCAGATGCACCAACTCTTCTTAATCCTTAAATCCTTGGTAGTTTCCCTGGCAATGGCCTTGTAATTATCATGCTAATAAACCGTTACCTAAAATTTGAGTTTAAATTTAGGTTTGGGAATGGAGATTA
The DNA here is from genome assembly GCF_028389875.1 of Rhea pennata. NCBI lineage: Eukaryota > Metazoa > Chordata > Aves > Rheiformes > Rheidae > Rhea > Rhea pennata. The sequence goes on along the minus strand of NC_084674.1, from coordinate 16,533,476 downwards.
ATAGAAAAAAGAACTTATTTCTGATCAAGATAAGAACGTACTTTTTTTCACAAAATAGCCCTTCCTGAATTCCTAAAATCATAAGATATAAAGAAGGAATTACCTGGCTCTGTCAAAGAATTTGCCAGTGTATGCCATTCCACAGGCAGCCCCAAGACCTTGGCCAAGGGATCCAGTAGCTACATCAGTGAATGCCTGTCTCTGAGAATAAAAAGATAATCATTATTTTACATCTTTGAAACAGAGCATCTAAACTCTCATTCATTCCAGCAGGCTTCCCGAGAAAGAGTCCTACCTGGTATTAAGACCAGCTGTAGAAGATGGTTTAACACATACCTAAATTCAGTTTCTCAGCTATTACAATATAGTGCAAGTCTCTTCAAATCTTGTCCTGCTCCACCCCGAGACACTTTTTTTTCCCAGCCATGCATCTACCTTGATGATCAGTGTCACAGGCTAACCTGCCTCACTGAAGGGGAGTGGCACCCATGGCTCAGTAATTTCTAAACTATGCCTTGCATGGCAACAGTTAAGATCTGATGATTCTGTGTAAAATGTTTCAACTGAAATAACTTATTGGGCATGGAAAGACCAATGAGGCAACCGAACTGGATGCAAACTCTTGAAATACTTCAGAGCTTCTTAAAGGACAGAAAAGTCATGCTGGAATTCAAAAAAAAAAAATCCTTTAATATGGAAAATACTGAGACACAGGACAGTAGGGAATCAACACCAGAAGTCATTTTTGCACTGTCATTCAATCCAGGACACTGAGCCTCCTTGTAGGTCTTGACATTAACATCATCCTTCTTCTAAGTTGTTATCTCTCCTGTACCACAGCTGATAACCAAGAGTTGCTGCAAAATACACGTACTTTTTGTTTCACAGAAAACACCATCTTGTATCAAAGGTTATTAGCACTCACTGGTACTGGGTGTCCTTCTAAGACAGAATCAATTTTCCTCAAGTTCAGTAATTCTGCTTCTTGTAGAAATCCAGCCTCTGCCCAAACAGAATACAAAATTGGTGCTGCATGACCCTAGAGAGAAAAATAAATTTTAAGCAAAGCACAAGTTTCACAATATTCTAGTATGAAGCCAAAAGTCTATAAAGCTGACAAACTGAACCCTGCAATCAGAATCTTATGGCTGCTAAAAATGGATCAAGTTATAAAATACTTTTACAGAGCAATGCTCACACTGATGCTTGCTTCCAAGTCCCCTGAGCCCTCATGTGGAACATCACAAACAGCTGACTACAGTAACTAGATTTCTAGTTAAGAAAGAATACACCACTCTTGAGGGCCATTTAGGATGTCCTCAAGAAAATAAACATTGAAGAGTGAGAAGCTCTCTGTTAATCAGCCAGATCCAATTCCAAAGAGCAACTGCAGTATTAAAACAAAAAAAAACTTTGACTCATTTTGCTTGGGTATCAGTTCCAAGAGCAGAGCATTTCATCCACTAGTAAGTGGATGGATGACCAAGCTTTCTTCCATCTGAACTTCTTCAATAAATACGGATTCAAGTCAAGATGCAATCAGTGACAATAATCAAACTTCAGGCTTCGTGCACTCAGATCACTGAGGCCAGATCCATCTAGACCTGTAGTAGTAGTAGTCATTTTATAACCAGGGAGTCATTAGGAGTTTTGTTTTTTGTTTTTTTTAAAAAAGCATGTGGAGCTCTGAAGCCATTTAGCAGCTCTGGGCAGAAATATTGAATACTCAGAGAGGTAAAGCAAATATTATGAAGTGATCCTCTCTTATTCCTTTACCACTTCAGTATTAATTACTTGCTCCTCATCCACTTACTTGATTCTGAAAGACAATCAGAAACATCAAGAGTTACATCCAATGCAACAGACATACATCATCAGCTATGCGGCCTTACTGTGAGCCACTATATAAAAAACTGAATCAAAGATGAAATCTGCTTCGCTAAAGTACTTCACCTGCCATTTTGTCTATAGTTACCTTTTCTGAAGGCCCCGGAGCTGCCCCAATGTCATACAATCAAAACGTCTCTGTGATAACACAACAGCACAATGCAACAGTGGACAGAAACACTAATGGCCAGTTATGAACACTGTTTTTTGTTTTGTTTTGATGTTTTCTGAACCACAGCGGCTTGAGAAGTAGCACATTAGGGGTGAAAACTACCCACTAATCCACGATAACTATTTCCTACAACACTCCTTAGTGAGCTGTCAGAAACTAGTGTACGCTGTGATACAATCACAGGCATGGCAGTATATGGCTACATTCAACAAGAACAGCGCAAACCCTAACTGTGACTTACTGGTTAGAAAATTAGTTACACCAAAATAAAACAGACTTTAACATTTCTTGATAGATTTTAGAGACAATATAATGAATTTTATTATTTAAAATTAAAATAACATTGTAAATTTAAAGCACATCAAGACACATTACACAGATACTTATTATACTTATTAATTATTTTGAAGTTATGCTACAAGTTAAAATACTCAAAGTTATTTTTTTCCATTCTATGGTAGACAAATTACAAGGTCTCAAATTGTAGAAGCAAGTACAAGCAAATGTAAGTCAAGGAAGACAAGTCTGTAACTTACAGAGAGCTCTTTACTACCAGACTGCAATAGTATAGCATAACAGTTATTATTTTACCTTTGAGAGAACAAACCGGTCATTGCTGGCATTTCTGGGATCTTGCACTTTGTACCTCATGGTATGGAAAAACAGCACAGACATAATCTCTGCTGCACTGCAACATGATGTAGGATGGCTACAAGTCAAGACAGACCCAAGATTACCACTTCTGATTAATGTTTGCTCACAACCTTATCTTTAAAATACCACTTCACCAGTCCCCTATTCCTCAACATTAAAATAGGCACCCTTAAGTGTTTCTGATAACCCATCCCATCTACTATTACCCCATTGCCAATTAGCTGTACTTTGTGACAAAAGGAGCCTTGTTATCTTGTCCAAAGTGGATGTTAAAAGACAGGCCCTGGTGACAGATCAAGGGTATATCTGGGCTCTCTGTTCTTCATGCCAAAGAACATCACCCTAATCAGTGACTGTAAAGCACAGGAAACAATATCCACCATTTGCCAAATTATACTATATTTATTTATCTGAAGGCATGAAATTCATGCTAACGAAGAGGAAACAAAGACTGCTTTCCACAGTACTTAAGCCATTCACTGGGTAAAGGATTTTAAAATGTGGCATTGTGACTCGTTCAGGCCCCACTGCACAGTGGGAATTGGTCATACAATACTAATTTTTGAAAGTTCTGCAACATTTAGAACTGTATTATGTTAAATCCCATCCATTTTTATATTGATTATTTTACCATTAGAGCTGTTAAAATAGAACTAGAATAGAATTCTGATCACTAAAATTGGCATTAAATAATACTTTCCTTGTGTTTCATTTTCTATGTAAATTGGATACAGAAATTCAGTGTTCAGTTTATTATTAAAAATATGTTCTGCTACACACTGAAAAATACTAATTTGTTTAATCTTTGGCTAATGGATGGACTAGTATTTTCTACATTTGCAATTGAGATCAGTTTGAAATATTGAACTAGTTGGTATACCAAACATTAAAAAAAATATATTTGGGATAGTCTTTCTCTCCTGTTGATGTTACTGGGATGACTTTTACCAAATTTTTCAACAGCAGCACAAGTTACTTTTGCTGTAACTTGAAAATCTGCAGGCCTATTGCAGAAGTAACTATGCCATTTAAAAGTATCAAGCAAGAATAAAGATGAAAAGGGTTGTTTCCAGCTCCAGGTGGCAAACATTGAGTTATTCCAACAAAAGGTGTATATTTCACTTAACTTATTACATAGAAGGGCACATATTTTTATTTATCTACACCACTGCAACAATGACCACTGTAGTTCTTATATACCTTGAAGGGATGGCACTATTTGACTACTTAAAGTATCAGCCTTGGGTTTTCACTTACGCATTTAGCAAAAGCTTAAAAGGTATGAGAAGGCTTTAGGGATTTTTTTAATTTTATTGATTGTACAAAGTAGCATTTTTCAGATGTTTATTGGTATAAACAGGATCACAACAACAGTAGGTGCTACTGAGGTACAGGAAAGTGAATGATGAATAGTATGAAGGTGACAATTGCAGAAAACCACAGCAGCTTTGAAAAGAAAGTGCAATTTCACCACATTTTCTTTCCTACAACTACCTGATTTTCATCTTTAATGTGATATACTTGGTCAAAATCTTAGAGCCTCTTTGTGAAACAGGACCACTTTATTATTGAAGTGTCTCATTTTCTTTTCCAAATGTATGTTTACCATGCATGTTAGGATTAGACAACACTTTTACCAGAACATAAATCAGAATATTCTCTTCTGGTAGTAATAATTCTTCCCTCCCATCATCCCCAACAGTACTGTAATATAGGAATAAAAACATGCAAAACACTAGCAAAATACAAATTATGGTTAGTGTCCATCCCTTAGTAAGTACTCACACACAGAGAACCAGAAGAATTAGGTTTAAACCATGGTTCAAACATATTAGTAAATATTTATACATATGAGTTAATCGATAAGCCTTACATGCTTGTTTAAAGCTTTCATTCCTTTAATTTTATTAACTTTATACTTAGCCATACTTCTATGAACTCCTGGTCTTGGTAAAAAAAGTTTTAAACAACCTAAAATGGTAGCATATGAAAATATAAAGAAAAAAAAAAGTATAAAAATTTAATAAATGATCTGAAAATTGGAAAAAATCTTGTTAAACTATTGTTTGACTATTGTTAAACTATGTTAAACTATTAATTAAATGGCTTTCTGCTAATAGAAATTAACCAAAATTTACATATCAGACACCAAAAATAATTCTAAAATTAACTTACAGAGTTTGTTTAAATATATCCATCTTCACTAGATCTACTGGTGTATTTAATCATAGACTTCTGAAAAGTTCTGTAACAAGAACTCCTTATTAGGCCTAGGGAAATATTCATGGAGTACTCATGGGAGGGTAACGCGGAACGCAGCAAATAATCATCTTCATTCTACCTTCACACAATCTTTCACGTTTTGTTCATAACTGATGAATAATCTAGAAATCTGAAGTCATGATTCGATTAATAAGCTTGTCAAATAGCTTCTACTGAAGAACTGTCTTATTTCTGGATATATATCCCTTTAATAAGAAACTAAACAAAACTATATTAGAATTGGACTTCAAAACAAAAATCCTAGATTCTCAAAAACTGACAACAAAATAACCACTCCAGCATGCAAAAGATTTTTTTAACTCTATTTCTATTTAAATTAAATCTATCTACATACTTCACCTAAAGAGAATCATGTTGGAATGTTAAAACGGAATACCGAGTGAAGAACAAAACTAAAAAACTGAAGTAGAGCATCATCTATGACAAGTGACAATACTCCATGTTATGAAATGTAACTGCCTCTTAAGAGATTCTTGCAACTTCCACTTTTAAGAATGTAACCATCTAATTCTAAGAAGCCAGATACTGTTTCTAAAAAAAGTAAAAACTGATAAATTTCTAACTACTAACGGGATTCTACCAGTTTGGGTCAAAACATATGTACTACTTATCTTTAAAAAAAAAAAAAAAAAAAAGAACTTCCACACCTAAAAGCAAGTATCGATCTTTGTAACTAATCTGAAATGCCCTAGGTGAGGAGAAAAATGATCAGTATATAAAAATCTTTATAGTTTACTGATTTTTTCCACTGCAGTGGTTAAGTACTCCTCATACCAAAATTACATATTTGAGCATCTTCAGGATCAGATTATCTGATCTTTTAGCCCTTGTCCAGGCAAAACCTGCATTTGCTTTAATAAAAGTTAATACAGGTAAAGCCTGCAAGATCCAGCTTGTCAAATCTACCATTGTACCATATTTCTTGCAAAATATGTCACAGTTTACAGAAGTTACTTCCTTGAAATAAGTAGGCAGGTTCTGTTTTGTTTGAAGTTCTTTTATTGCAAGTAAATTCACTTCTACAAACAACACCCTTAACAAATGTGAATTTCCTTAAAAAATTCAAAGTAAGCGTTACTCCATCTTTTATTAAGCCTCTATTTACATGTAACCTGCATTCAAACAACTGTCCATGTTCTTACCGTATACCAGTACTTTAAGTTAAGCCCACTGCCTCTTTTGGTATCTAAAAAACACAATCTTAATGCATATCTGTTTTAGAAATGCATACAACTCGGCTAACACTGCAACCAACTGTGAACTCCCTAAACTTCTTTCTCTTTTTTTGTTAGGTATATTACTATATCACCATCTTGATAGTCAAGTCTTCTAAAATAGGAAAATATAGCCTATCAGCATAGTCCTTCCTCTAGAGCCCATCTTTCATAACCTGCTCACTGTCAAGTTGTGTAATAATTTCACACTCTACACAACTCATAAGTAATGAGCTTAGCAAATAAGCCCAAAATAACCTATAGCGTATGTTAATGAAGTAACTTTGTGTAAGAAGTACTCACCACAACTGTAGCATATATGAACCAGAGGAGGAAAAAAAGTTTGAGTTAAATAATTTTTACTATTTGCTCATCAGTATGAGAGGAATGGATTACTATTGAATTTCATGGACAGCACAAGAGAAAGCAAGGGCTGTACCAAGACTCTTATTCTTTAATGGCACATCAGACAAAACAGGGAGATAATCATATCTTTAGATAAGACAACTGAAATCACACACCTCCACGTGCATGATAAAGCATGCACTGTAAAGCATGCACTAGAAGCTCCAGACTGAAGCCCCAGCTTTACCAAGTAGATTTAGCCCCATTTTCCCTACCCATAGTTTTACATAGTCTGGTGTAAGATTACCTATACGTTGTAGCCTTGAAAGAACTCAAGAACTGAAGAGCAACTGTTGGGCATCTTGTACTTCTCTCTCCAGACCGGACCAAACAAGCTACCACCCAGCGAGAACCCGCTCCCAAGGCTGGGCTGGCCGAGACCCCTCGCTGCAGCGCTGCGGGTTGCGCAGAGAACCGGCGCGGCGTTTTCCCTTGCCATGTGCCAAAGGAGCGAGCAAAGTTCACCTTCTGTGTGCGTTGAGAAACACTGTGCAAGGTAGCCCATGCCAGAGACACGCGGCACAGCGCAAGCCGCCTCAGAGAGGAAGCTTTCAAAAAATTTTACAGACCAGCTTTCTCCACACGAGCCTTAGTATCCTTTTTATTTATTTTTTATTTTTTTTTAAGAAATGCTGCAGCTAGCTCCAAAAATGTCAAAAAGGAGGAAATTGCAGGAATATCAAAGGCCAGTATTCTATATTGAAGTACTCGAGTGTATTATTCAAGCAGAAAAATGGCTTCAATTTTACATGAGCAGAAACGGATTGTGTGTCGATTTCCCCCCCCCCCCCCTAGGTACGGCAGGATCAAAGGAAGGATAACCCTGGAATCTGCACACATCAGAGCCTAAACTAAATCCTGTCCAGAGGCCTGAATAAACTGCCCATTCGAGACCGCCGGCATTTCACAGATAATCCCACTTGGGCTCACTTGAAATTCTGTGGAGAATTAGTTCCAACTGACGGGCACGGAATGAAAAAGAAACCGTTTGCGCCTCAGGCAAAAAATTCTTTTGGTTTTTCAGCCCTGCATCAACTTGGGCCGCGGCGGTTCGCCGCCAGCGCCAGCGGGCGCGGACCCGGCAGGGCCCGCCGAGGGGCGGCCGTTGGGCGCGGGGCGGCCGTTGGGCGCCCCCCACCCCAGCCCCACCCCCACCCCGGCCGCCATGATCGCAGGTCGAGCAGCGCCCCCCCGGTTCGGGCAGCGCCCGCCGCGCGCCGATGCGCCTCGGGGAGGATGGACGTGACTCGCGTGGTACCAGTCCCCCCCCCCCCCCCCCCGCCCGCAGCATCCCCATCCCTTCGCGGCGCGGATTCCCCCTCCCTCCCCCGCATCCACACGCCGCTGTTCTCCCGTGGGAACCCCAGGAGCCCCCTCCCACACGCGGGGTTGGGTAAAGCGGGCGGAAAACGGGGGGAAGAGAGACGTGCGCGCGGCGGCCGGCGCTCGGCGCGCTCCCGGCGCCCGCGGGCGCCCCCGCGCAGCCCCCGAAGGCGCGGGAGTCCCGCCGCGCCGCACTCACCCGGAGCCGGCGGCGGTGGTGGCCTTGATGGAGCTGATGCGGAGGCGGTTGGCCGTGTCCTTGAGCGCCTGCAGCGTCTGCTGGTCGGGCTTGTGGTAGTCCTCCATGGGGCCGGAGCAGGAACGCCGCGGCGGCAGCGGGGGCACCTCGCGCTGGGTGAGGGCTGGGGGCAGCGCGCCGCAGCCGGGCCGTGCGTTGGAGGCGCGAGGAAGCGGCAGGGCGAGCGAGCGCGCGGCCGCCCCGCCCCGCCTCCCCCGGCCGCGCGCCCCGCCGCCGAGGGGGGAGGCAGGGAGGGAGGGAGGCGGGGGGGAGGGGGCGCCGCGGCTCTCCCTGGCGGGCCAGGCCGCCGCCCCGCGCAGGCGCCGCGGCAGCGCCCCGCCCCGCCCCGCCCCGCGCGGAGGGGAGGGGAGGAGGAGGCGCCGCGGCAGGCAGGTAACGGCCGCCCCGCGGCCGCGGGTCCTCGCTGCCCCAGCGGGGCGGAGGGAACGGCCCCTCTCCGCCTACAGGCCTCGCATTCACGGGTTTCCACCGCGCGTGGGGGGGGCTCGGGGCCGGGTGGGGGTGGGGGGCGCTGCGGAGCCCGCGCTTCCAGCGCCAGCCGGATCTCCACACGAGAGAAGTGTCGCAGCACCAAGCGTACAGCAGCTGTGCTGCCGCCTTTCCCGAGGGCACAGAGGAACAAAGCTGCCACATGTGACTTCCCCTCAAGAAAGGATTCAGGCTTCTGTTACATATATTAAAAACAAAACCCAGAACTCCGCCCTTGAGAAATACAGAGATGCTTTGTTTGAAAGCACGACCAATCATCATAAAACTACCAGTCATCATAAAACAGAAAATATTTCCTCCAGCAGTTTTGAAAGCTCTGACATGAAAGTCATTCCACCTACACACTTAACATGTGAAGTTAAATAGCTCAATTCTAGAAAGCTCTAGTTTATAGTGGAAATCAGTATCTAGAGGGAAAAATGCTTAACAGAAAAACAAATAACACACCCCCCCACACACATACTTCCAGTTTTGCTCATTAAGTCTGGTCCTCTTTCACAGCACGTTCCATGTACTTCCATGTCCTATCTGCTAGAAGTATGTCCTCGATTCTGTAAGTATTAATACATTTAAAGCATATTTTAATGTGAACTATTACATATAGTGAACTAGTGCTATCATCGTGTCACTTCAGAAGATAATGTAAATGGCATGCATCAGTATTAAAAAAAAATAAGAAAAAAAGAAAAAGAAAAAAGGGGGGATAAAGAGCCTGGGCTGCAAAAACAAGAGTACTAGTATTTGTAAAGTAGCCAGGCTCATGTGGCAAAGTGCAGCTAAAAAGTAACAAAGTGCAATTCTTAATAAGGGAAGATAAACTTCCTTCTATAAAGCAATCATTCTGCTGGAAGAAATACAAGCTGATAGCACTCTGCTAGCTTAACTATTTTCTTATCCTGTTCTATCAGTTGTCTTTTTCAAAATCCTTTTCTTCTTGTATAAGAATCCCAGGACTGTGCTAGAAATAGCCTATATCCCAGAAAAAGAGGGGAAAAAAATGGAGCTGAACAAACAAACCTGGAAGAAGCAAAGCATGGAGCTCATTTTAGAGAGCATTAAGCAAAAGTTGCTACAAATGCTATATTCTACATTAAAACAATTAGGCCAATTACTTTATTTTATTCTTGCAGAACCAGTTACCCACATCCTTTGATTTTAATGATACTATTTGAAATGATACAGACAATGACATTGGGATGTTCAGAGAGCCTGATGAGAATGCCATAAACCTTCGTTTGAATTTAGGAACTCTAAAGCAGACTGTAATGTCAGTGACATGAACAAAGCCCCATAAAAGCAGACAGCCACTCTGTAACCCCGTAAGGGTTACTGTGCAGATCTGTTAGTGTTTGAAGGAACATAACAGCACATGACTTATAACATGTTACGTTGATACAGCAGTTTATAATGAAGTAATACTTGATAGTTAATGTCTATTGCATAGGAGATCATACCAAAGAAATCCTAGCTGAGGAAACAGAAAAAGGACTGCCAGATGTACTGAAGGCTTTGAACTTTTGGTTGAGCAGTAATTGACTTATTTGTAGTCTACTTCCTCTTGAAGCTATGATACCCAAGGGGATAGAGTCACAAAGAAGACTAGGAAAATTCTAAGCACTTATAGTAAGATCTGCAAGAGAACTATGAAACCCCTCCCCCTCTTTTCAGATTGTAAAACCTACCTTAACTATTGGAGAAATAGCAGTAAATTTGACCTTTAGGTTCTCAGTATCCTCCATTAAAGACCCCTAACTGAATGTTGTACTTGCTATAGTCAAAACAGTCTAATGTCATTAGAGAGTGAAGGTTATACAGCTTTCCCTCTTCTCCTCTTTACTTTCTTACATTCTTGTCACTATTTCTTAGCCTCTCTCTAGTTATCACCACAACTGACTATATTTTGGCTGCACAGTCAGAAGATAAGTCTAAATTAACTTGTGCCAGGAGTGCACTTCTGGAGCAAACCTGATCATCCTTGCTTACTGCACTTTGGTTTGCACTATAGAGCAGTCTCTGAGCTCAAACTGGATTCCTTTCAAACAAAGATAAAGCTGAAGATTCACTCTTTGAGAATGCGGTTATCATACCCCAGCCAATAATGAGTATTCAGGCTAACAGGATAGACTGGCTTACTCAAGTAGAACTCCAGAACAGGTACAGAGCTAGTATTGGGTCCTCAGCACTATCTTGTGTGCTCTACAGATATGCTTTGCTGGCATCTCCTACTTGATGTAGGCAAGGTAAAAGACACAAAACTAAGTTATTAGCACAGTAGTATTTATTAGTCTGAGCTCTGCTCCAGGCTTACTGATTGAGAGCAGCTATTAGAAAGTTGCTGTCTTAGGGAAGTGAATGGTCCCCCCAAAAAACAAAACAACAGAAAAAACTCCAACACACTAACACTGTTGTTTAGATGGATGTTTATATCTGGCTCAATCATCATGTCATAGGCGTGTGTTAACATTAGACCACTTGAGCAAGGTGGGGCAGGATAGACTGTTCTACATGAAACTATGGTTTAGAAGGAGATGCCTCAAATAGGGCCAAGTAAATCAACTGCCTTCAGAAAGGGGAAGGGTGAGGAGAAGAAAAAAAAAGATGTAAATGAAAAAATGGCTGTGGTGCAAACCTCCATAATATTAAGTGGCAACTGAAGACACATTATGAGAAATTGGCTGTCCAACCTTCCAGTTTCAGCTGCAGATGTTAAGTTCCCCAGGAACTGGACATTTGCATGAGGAGACAAAAAGCTTATTCCTAAGATCCAAGTACCTTGTCCTTCAGCTAGCTCAGAGCATCTGTAAACATCATAGAAAAATATCATGATAAAACCAGGTATCATGAAAATAATAAGCCATTTCTACATTCAATTTTTGCTTCTAACAGATTAATTTACTCTATGGTTTATGTACACGCAGTGTAATTAAAATGTAAAATGTTGCCAGACTGTTATTGTTTCTTACAGCATTAGCTGTGACAGTGACACATGCTTAACTGAAATAGGATTCAGTCACTCCTGCTCCATAGTCAACACCCTTTCTCTTTGCTCCCAGCTCTTAGCATTTGACTAGATCATGGCTGCAAATTTGGCCTCATTGATCCAGGCTGTTTTCACCCTTTGCCTGAAGGGTAAGGCCTGTGATCAGGTTTGTGGCTACTGTGAATTCATGCTCTTGAATTTTCATTGTAAGAATGGTTCCCTGAGAAATTGGCTCTTATGTGTACTGCAGCAATAACAATCTTATCAACTGCCTCCTCAGGCTGGACATATGGTGTGCTCTTTTTTTCCCCTCCTGTAAGAAAATAAGGGGGATGATCTGGATAAGACCAGTATTACTATGGCTCACAACTAACTTTGTTTTCTCCATTGTTATCTGGATGGAACAAAGGCTTTCTTTAAGATAGACTTAACTCAGATAATGTCATAGAGAGATTACTGCCCACAACTCACCCTCCTTTCCCTGAATCCTTGTGCTGCATCACTGAGTACTTATTCATGGTATTGTGTTGTTAAAACAGCAGCTCAAGCACACACTGGATGAAATTCCACCTTGTGTCAGTTCTTTCACTTTGATCTACTGAAGTAGCATGTTATTTCTGCAACTTTGACTAAGTGTGATGGACTGTAAAGTAATGGCTAAAGTCATGATATACATTGTGTACAACAGTCAACAGTTCTTCCGCATTCTTGAATTTGCCTCTGAAACCATGCACAGTATGATTAAAACAAGGATACAAACATATGGACAAAAAGTCTTTCATTGGTATATACCATCACATCTCATTAGCTTCAGTATAAGCTACTAGATAGCTTCTTAAATACATATGCAGGTCAAATGAATTTTTCCATCCCCCTCCTTCATCACATTTCACAGTCAGGCCATTATGTGCAGCAGAACCATGGAAACTGAGCTATGGCTGTCATTTGCTGAGATACTGCAAAAATGCATTGCTGACATAAGTATATGCAACTCTGTTTACCAGAGTAGGAGCTCCATATACTCAGCACTGCTAAAATTCAGCCATTTAGGTCCTACAGAGCTACATGCCCAATTTTGCTTTAAATATTGTTCCCAAAAGAAATTCCCAAAATCAAAGTCTCAGGATAAGAATTGACTAAAGTAGATTAGCTCATCATCTACAAATCCAAACAATAATAAGCAAAGAAAGTGAGTGAAGGCATGAGGGGAGACTACTGGGCTGTGCAATTGCAGCTTAAGCACTGTACAGATTCTAAACTGTACTGCAGTCTGTCAGTCAGCTCTAGGATGGACTGTAGCCTAGCCAATCCTGAACACCTCTGGATAATATGAGGGGTTTCACTTCATTTGCAGGGTAAAAACAAAGAAAGGAAGGAAGAAGAGAAGAAAAATCCTAAGGTGGAATTCCAATCATTGTAGTCTAGCGTTTGGTGATACAGTATTTTCCCAAACCAACCTTGGTGCTGCAGCTTGTCCAGAGAGTCAGTCCATCCTCTCACACCTCACAAATTCTTTCACCAGCAATGGCAAGGAGGTTTAGTTTAATGCAAGCGCACACTCATGTATGGTGCGCATTCTGAGAAAAGAATATTGAGCAGGCTGTAAAATGATGATTGGCATTGCAGATCCCATTGAAGCAGGAAAAGACTTATAAACGCATCCTTTAGTTTCTATGGGACAGCCATTATCTCTGCTACCCAAGCTATAACCAGCAACCTGGAAAACGCAAAATTCTCATGCAGCACCTGACCAAAATTATCCAAAGACAAAGAAATCAATTCACCTTTGAAATCCAGAAGAGCAAGATACAAGCAAAAGATGTATACATGCAGAATACATTAATAGTTTTACTCAACTGTAAACTTTTCCTCAGAAACAGTTGAAAAATTATTCTGAAGAAAAATTATGGAAAATATCAGAGTTGAGCAAACCATTTTTAGTTTACAGGCAGCCAAAGAAATGATGGATAAAAATTGTTTTAAGAGTCATTGTAATTTTTATATTGCCTTTACTAAAAAAAAAAAATGCTTTATGGAAAAAACAATCCAGAATGCATTATGGCAATTTTATGACAGGTGAAAACATTTTTAGATTAAACCAAATAGACTTATTAAAAGTTTATATAAAAGACTTCATCTAGCATATAGGCTATCATTAAAAAGAAAGTTTCTCTTACATTCACTATGATTAGGTTTGGTAATTGCTCACACTGCACCTGTTTGAGGCAATTCAGGGAAGCATTTCTGCTAGAGATCCAACAAAATTACAAGATTAAATGGAAGTTTATATTGCTAAAATGGCAGGATTTGAGAGTGTTTGGATTTAGTTTGCCCAATTGTTATCACTAATATTATTTAATGAAAATTTTGTTTGTGGTAGTTCATAATCAGACTGAATTTTCACTTGTCCCATATTTCTTCACATTATCTGTATATATGCCTGTGTGCATGTATATATACGTACGCACATACATACACACGTGTACACACACACACACCTGTCAGGAGCAGAGGAGATGGATTTATGACAAAGCATTCTCTAGTTACACAAACCATTACGCACCACCAGCATACCCCTCCACATGTGCAGAACGGTGACTGCAGGTTTACAAAAAACAGACTGTTCAGCTGGTCTTCATCATAACATTACTTAGCTGCTAACAATTTTGAAGGGTTCACAGAGTAAAACACCATCTCTGATTTCTGTGCCATAAAGAATAGCAACAAATACAATGAGAAGTTCTTTACTGGAACAGGTGTAGAAGTAAAAATCAAGCCATCTTTCCTATCTAAAAAGCTGGATTGAGTTACATCACGTGCCCAGGCTTAGTCAGTATGTGCAATATGCACCTATATTACTTTCACATGCATCTGTTTCCCCTATCAATTTTGTTTATAGAATTGGCCTCTGACTTGCAGAGCACTATTTACATTTATTCCTAGTTCCTCGTTAAGTGTACTACATGTGTCTAAGCTACCCTCAGGGTTTCAGTAAGGGTATCTGTTGTGGCAGAAACATTTCTTAATCATCCAAAAGCCAAGGTCTTTCTTTATAATGGAAGCCTTGTATCCTCCATCTTAGAGATTACACCAGGAGTGGGGCTTGCTGTAAACCCCAACAGATTCCATAAATACCTGAATCCTGTAAACTTATTTAACTTCTGTATCTCAATTCTTTTGTTAAATACCATAAGCCTCCTTTACAGTGACTTTGTTAGATGGAAAAACTGTGTCCACAGAGAGCAGAATTTGATGTTTAAGAAGTGAACTAGACAACACACTTGGCATTACTTATAAAACTCAATCTACATTAGAAAAAGAGTCAGACTAGATAACCTGCTACACCTTTCCTATCCTTCTTATAAAAAGCAGGTAAAAAGCAGTAAAGCAGGATGTACAAGCCATAGGCTATCTAAATTAAGTATGGAGTAGAGCTCTGCATACATGAGACAGTCCGGGAGATCTTTGTTCTGGTAGATACTCTTAAAGCTTCTTGACTTATAAATAAGGAAAAGAGAAACACAAGTTGTGCATTTGCACCACATACTTGCATGCTTCTAAGCAAAGCTGAAGGGCAATTGCTTTCACTTCAGTCAGCCTATAAGGGAAGCTTATTCCTTTGTGGTTATATTTCCTAAAGTTGATTTTGTAAAATGCTGCTTCTTGAATTTTAAAGAATTGGTTATGACAGAAATTTTTAAAGTTTTATTTAAAAAAGAAAGAAAAAGGGCAGTTAAGTATGAGGAGTCTTGTTCTAGGCAAGAATTTTTAAACTGTAATGTGAGGCCATAAAGCAAAGATACAATTAGATACTGCTATGAGTCAGGCCACTCCATTATGCTGCTTCAGGATACCTGGAGGCTAAAAGCACCACAGCAGACCTGGCAAATTATATAGTACTACCTAAAGGACTGGACTAAGGAAACATTGAATGAATGTTATGAATACAGTCTGAAATAATTTTGGATTCTTTGAGGCAAGCCTCATTTGAACTTTAGAAATACCTAAAGAAGATACAGCAGTACAGAAACAAAGCTGTCACTTGCATTTAAACTGTTCTGTGCTTCAAGAAACATCTTCACAAGTGATACTTGCCTCTTTACAACATTATTTCACATTTACTTTCACTTATGCTCTTCCTTTCCTCACTCACTTCTCAGTAATTTTCTAAGCATCAGTCCTTTGCCTTTTACTTTTATTAAAAGCATTCTTTGAAGAAAAGCAGCGAATGATAAGAAGGATCTCCTCACTGCCGTCTTTTCCAATGCTTTTGAACTTGTTCAGGAGCCTCATATGAAAAAAGATTCTAAACAGAAGTAAAAACCTGTTTGCTGTATAACTGATGAGGACAAGCTTTGCAATTAATGGTCATATTTCAACTACAGTTCTATTAACTGAAGTTTACCCTCCTAAAGTAGTAGGTCAGTTATCTAAAACCAGAACTTCTGCTTTGGTTTTCCCTCTCTCAGTCTCCCTATTGAAACTTCATGAAGTTTCAACAGAAGAGTGGCATGATAGCAATCAGACATGATAAGAAAACAGTAAACTCAAGTTTCCAGACTATGATCAAAGACCAACACTAGAATCATTGAGTATCATATCTAATGTACTAGGTGGGTGAGAGTGGATATCACAACAAATAAAAGTGTTAATGAAAGGCACTAAAAATAGTTACAGTTGTACTTATAAAATGGTGAACTTGAAGCTATATTTCTTAAAAGTAAAAGGAAATTAGTCAGTTTATCAAATTCAAAATGCAAATCTTCCTACGGGAATTACAGAGGATAGCCAGAAGCTGTTACAAGTGACAGACATTCTTCTCAACCATCCTTAAAGTGAGCATGCAGTGTTTTCTTTAGAGAATAAGCATAATATATATATTTTGCCCCTAATATTAACTGAGGAGATTGAGTTTCTCATCCGCAAGATATTAGCCCTGAATGAAATTTGAACTTCTAGCAGGCTACTACCTCTAGAAATAAAAGTAAACATTGGGAGATTTTAGGAGGTGCTGAAACATTTGTTTTGAAGTTTTATTACAAAAATATATTTGCAAACATACAAAATTTTGGATGAAAAATGCTCATTCTTAAACATTTATGCAATAACTTAATATTTGCAAACATACATAGGTGCTATAAAATCCATACCATACTAAAAATGTTAATGATGCAGTATCTATATTTATCGACTTAAAATTATTCTCATTCTAGATTTCCAGAATTTTCTCCTGAAGCCCCCCTTCCTATAGCCTTCATATAGAAAGAACATGCAAACGGGTAATAACTCGTGCATCCACAAAACTGGTAAAACTCAGACCTCACTAAAAATGCATAATGCACTTAGAAAGCAACAAAAAAACCACACACAAAAACCTAACTGTGTGTCCATATCCGGAATAGATAAAAATAAATAGACTACCAGATTAAAGATACTGCAACTTGTCTAACGTGAAGTGAAAGCCAGATATTGCATCTTAACATTTTTTAATGGTATCAGACAAAACTGAGGTGAAATATATTGCACACATTCCTCCTGTTAAGATATGCTTAAGAAGCAACCCAAATAGCTGGCAAAAGGTGGCTAATTTGTTTAGAATACTGTTAAAAAGGAGTCCAAAATTAAAGTCTGTTTTTGAAAACTTTTCAGGAATTACATCAGTGACTACGCATAGCATAACAGGTTTCAGAAATATACCAAAATGAAGCAATTAGAAATGCAAGCAAAATTAAGATATTCCCAGCAGCAAGTGTTTTAAGTATTGAGTACGTATACACAGACAGTTAAGCATTTACTTTTTATGAAATTAAGATGAATCACTTTTTAATTTCATTCAATCGTTCTGCTAATCTTGTTTAATTTGGGAAGATATACTGCTTCTTAGTTAATAGTTGTTAGGCACCTTTCATATTAACTTTGCATTATTAAATAACAGCAGATAAACTCTAACTACAAAACTGAATATCTTGATCTTCCTGAACAATTCAGCAGCTTCAGTAGGTTTCAAATTGTCTTTGATCAAGTCTGAACTTTTACTTTTGCTGTTTTTTTTTTTTTTTTTTTTAAAGTGACTTAACGCTGGCCACAAAACACATGCCTAGATAATGTAATTAATTTTGGGAATACAGTCCAAACTAATCTTTCCATTCTCAGAACTAATTGTTAAAATCCCATTAAGCCAGTAGTTTTACCAAAATAAAAATCACTTAAAAATAGTCACAAGTAGTTGCTGTGACAATCCATGGTAACTCGCTATGCATTAGTGACCACTACATGCAGCTAACAAATCAAGCACTGAAACAAGCTGATAATTTTAGATTTATACTAAAAGTTAAAGTGATCAGAAAAATAGTTGTCAGTAACACATTCCACATTTAAGCTCAAGTTTTACACTGCAGTTGAGCTTGGGTTTTACAATGGAATTTTTCATTAAAGGGGTTCATCTGTTAAATCCACTACCCTGGCACTTGTCATATACAGCAGACTAACTCTGCAGCATATTATTACAGGACACCTTTGTTCCTTCCAGTGTCTTTTGGCTACACATATACAGGTCAGACTAAATGTGTAGGCTTTCAAGATGAATGGGTTGGTCTGTAGTAAGAATGCCTGCCTAGTAACTATTATTTCACTTTGCATCTATTTCAATTAATTTTGAAAGCTGAGAAAAGTTCAAACTAGTACACTACAAAAACAAAGCAAAGTAGGGATCTGCCAACTGTTCATGGAGGTCCCTGAACAGTTGGAAACAAATACAAGGTATTCAGACTAGAGTCAAACTCTCATAGTAGCATTGCTACTTTAAACAGTATTCTTTCCACCAACTGCATATGAGTTCGGAACTCAGACTACAACCCCTTCTCGTCATTTCTATAGATCTTTGGATATGACATTAAGGATGAGACTACTTAGCAAACAGCACAAATATTTGTTATCAGCTTCCAATATTTCTACTCTTAGAAAGTTGTATCAAATCTTTCAAATTCCTTTGAAGAAACTGGAAACTGTTCATAAAAAGCAAGAAGTTATGGACTTAGTCTCTGCTAAATTCAGAGGAAAAGAAAGCAACTCTATTTGGTTTGGACTATCAATTTGTTTTCCCCTTCGCAGGAGCTGCTCACTTGTTTGTCCTCTTTTCCTTACCAAATTTTCACACAAAAAAGTTTAGACCTTAGACCTAATTTGAATCTCATTGTTTATGTATATACACAGCATTATATCACTGGAATTTATGTAGGAAGCACCTAACTTCCTTAAGAAGACTCACACTGCATATATTGCTGAAATTAAATGCCACAATTAAAGCCAATATGTTTCTTGGTAAATATGCGTAACATTAGCATCTTCCCTTGAATTTTGCACATTTTTTCTAACAAAATACTATATATTTTAATTGGAAACATTGAACTCAAGGGCTGAGAAAAGCTTTACAGAAGACAGGTAGTGCTAAACAAAATACATTTTCCTCAGAAAAAGCTATAAAAAACTAAGATCAAATACATAAACCAAATATTTGATACATCTAAAACATATTGATTGTGAACAAGTCACAATTAAAGCTTAATTACTAGTTTCCCAAGAAGTGGCTGTGCACCTTGACTATGTCAACATTAACTAATCCTTAGGAAATATATAAATATTTTTTGTCAGGATCCAAACAAGTTTTTTTTCTTCATATTTCAATAGTGCTGGGGGTGGGTAGCAGTGCATCATAACTTACTACAAATTATCTTTTCACTCAACAAACCAAAACTGCATCTGGAAAAAGCTTTCTTTAAAACTATATTGCTGGAAAAAGTTGAGACCTCCAGTAATATATTACTAACTCCCTTTGCATGCCACAGAAGTGCATAGACCAACACAGCAGCACAGGAGAGTATCATTAGACATGTTTTGATTTCAAGCAGTAAAGTAGGTTAAATTCCTACATTAGTGAATAGTGAATTACTAAATCACATATAAGAAACTGTAGCATTTTAAATAGATAAAATTCACACTACGAAGTATGAAGAAACAATTTGAGGAGAAGGCAACAGAAGAGCATACATTTGTTCCCCATCTGCACAGTTTTCACCACTGCAGTTTGAATACAACTGAGGAATAAAACCCCACCATAATACTGGTCCATCCTTAAGCTAAAGGAAAACAAAATATTTCAATTATTATATTGAACATCACTGAACAACAACATGGGCTTTGAGTCGTCTTCCAACTATAAAATAAACCTTCAACATCCAACAGAATTATGCTGCTGCTTAAAGATGATACAGTCACTCTGAGGATTTTGCATATTTCAAATTCTGCCTTTTTAGAGAAAATGGCCTCACTCACTCAGATACCTATTTAATGTCAGAATTGCAGAAACAAGTATGGTTAAAGGAATATTTAAAAGAAATTCATATACATTAGCTAAAGACTGTTTACTGATCACATATTGAGCAAATCATGTTTTCAATCCCTGCATTAAAGATCTAGCTCCAAAGGCCTAATTTCCCAATCTCCCTTCCCCATACCTTCCAACTTAATCACAAGGCATTACCCTCTCCTACTTTCGGTAAGTCCTTAAAACTGGGCCTAGATTCACACAACTGAATTTTGTTCTTCTGGTGCGGTGTAGTGTACTGTATTACATATTTGCCGGTTTAAATAGTATTGATTCTGTAGCTCTTGGAAAGCAAAAGACAGCTTGGAATGAAAGCCAGAGCAAACATTTGCACTTCCACTTAATGCTAATGAGAGCTCATATGCAACTTAACTCCCCTTCCCAATAAAAACAAAGGTTTGCTGGTGATGATCACAGTGAAAACCTAGATCACTTCTGAGAACATTACTTTCATAAGTATTTAAGGAATAGTCTTTCCTAATAGATTCAAATTCAAGACGTTGAAAACTAAATATTCTTTTAAAAAAATATTAGTTTTATATATGAGGCATAATTGTTTCTAAAGTGGACGTATTCCATGTAGATTTATCTTCAATTATAGCTTGTTGTCTGAATTCTTGGTTAGGACTTGCAAATAGACTTCATGAATAGTGCTGAGAAAACGAGAATCATTCTGCAGGAAAAGAATACCAGAAATATTAGTACTTTTTTTATATATATATATGTATATATATATGTTGTATATATATGTATATACACACACAGTCTTTTTTTTTTTTTATATATATATATATATATACACACACGCGCACGGGCAAATAAAAAGATAGAATTTAATTCTATTTAAGCTATGCATAAGGATTTCTAATACAGTTCCTAATATCTCATTAGGGCAAGGAAACTAGCTACCTAGCTGCTCAAAATCCTGTGTTAACACAAAGTTGTTTGCTGTTCATAACAACTTCATCATGACATCAGAGGTCAAAATGATCATACAGATACTTCCAAAGTTGTGAATCTAATTCAGCTGAACTTTTTAGCCATTCGAATACTTGTAGTTTCCATTTCAAACACAAATGCTTCAGTTAAAGACCATTTGAAAACATCAGGTACTTTCAACTTAGGAAGCAGATACAGTTACGAAAGAAAAAAAAAAAACAACACTTCTCCCCACATGCCACCCAATATCACGGCCTTCTACTAATGTAGCTTTTTCCTCAGATGTCCACAAATTTATATGGATGTGAGAGGACATCTGATGTGGAGTTCTGTCCTTCCAAGTCATCCATCTCATAACCAAAAGACTTAAAATAGGAGTAAGCTGTGCTATTCTACGTAGACAGCATGGAATAATCTACCCTTCCAGAAGAAAGGATCAACTTCTGTACTGTTTCAAATCAAAAGGAGTTATAATGATACCGCATTGTGCAGTACTGGCTGCTGTACTTGGAACCCCAACCCTCAGATACTGAGCTCTGTAAAGACAGGACCTTTATTAGATGTATCAGTGCTTCTTGAAGCTGAGATTTACTGAGAACAGTAGGAGGTATAGTCTGAATTTCAGTTGTTCCAAGTGTTAAAGGAGAAGAAGAATTGGCTTTATTCTCCACTTCAGCAGTTTTTGTAGCCGACTGCTGGAAAACACTAGGAGACAAGAGGATTGAAGGAGTTACTGTAGTCGTGGTTGTAACAAACTGGGGAGGTGCAACCTGTAAAAAACAAAAGACTAGTAAGCGCTGTGTCCAGTGCAAATGAACGCAGGTAAAAGGCTGGAAAAATGAGCATTTAAAAGAGAAGAGAAAAAACAAAACAAGAAATAACCAAACAAAACCATGGCAGCCAGTTTTATAGTAAATCATACAGATAAAAAAAAATTGCACATAATGAAGACATAAAGGTTTATTATTACTAACATTTTAAGAACTGAAGGTGAGAATATACAGTATTTTCATATGCAGACTCACTCCTCCCTGTGTCATTGCACCCATCCAGAATGTGATAAATACCACATAGAATAAGAGATCAGCTTTTCACAGAAGGGTAAGCAAATAAGCCTGTGATTGTTTTAAAAAATTCTTCAGGAAAAGAATATTTCCTTAACAGCTTAAAGAAAAAGGAGTTCTGGATTTTTATTTTATTTAAAAAAAAAAAGACAGTTCTCCAATCCTACCTCTCCCCCCAAAAAGTTCCACACATTTTAAATTTGAATGAAAATCTCAGTCCTTCAAAGATATTTAAAATGACTGATGAACTGCAATGTATTGGGGTACTGTGAAACATCTGTATTAGTAAGTTTTTCCTTTTTGTTTGAAGGAATATTCTGAAGACAATCTTTCTGCCTTATTACACAGGTCTGTGCCTATTTCTTTACAGAAAGCCACACACTGCCATTAATAGCTTTCCTTTTAAGCATAAAGCCCAAAAATACAGAACACTATATTGGCATAAAATGGAAGTGAAAAAGGTTTCAGCTTTGAGCAACTCTAGGTAATCTCCAGAAAACTGTAATTATTCAGTATGATAATGCTACATCTTGTTCATTCCACAATGACCACCATGGAGGGGGGCAGAGGAAAAAAGAAAAAAAAAAGAAAAAAGAAGAAAGAAAAACACCCAAAAGCAAGCTCACTCAAAAGAAAGCAAGAGTAAATACTGCGGTACGTGAATATGTTTGATATACCAGCTGTAAAAGTCTCCTTCAGAATATTAAAAATCTTAAGAAAAAACAACCCTCCAAAATCATCTGAAGTAAGCACATACTCAGTAACACCAACAACAGTAGAACTAGGAAATTGAATTAATTCTAGTCAAAACTGAAGACTCACACTGTGGGATTTCAGTTGAAGATAACAACATGTTTAAACCAATAAATGCTGGTTTTTTTACACAACATGCACATATTTCCCAAAATTCCCCCCTCCCCAAAAACCCCCAAAGCCCCCAGATTCTACTGATTTATTTACAAACTGGCTCATGAAGAGGTGGTTTAACTTTAGAGCAGGCTAGCAGACAGAATAGCATTTTACTTTAAACAGGGTCTTTTTTACTCCCTTTAAAATTAGATCTGAACAAGCCACTCAAATTGCTTTGGTACAGTGCAAGATGGGCAAGAATGAGGTAGTATTTAACATTTTTTTAAGAAGTAGGGGGCAGGTAAAGGGAGACTAAAACTAAAGTACAGATGGCATCCAGGAAAAAGTACATAAGAGAAAATTAAAACATTTCAAGACTTCACTATGATCAATTATTTTAAACAGCAATCAAATTTTACAGTCATCCTATTTTGAGCTGTTGTTCATGGGAAGTTGTAAATATGTTAAATCTTATTCAAATTACTAGAATTAGCTGCTATAAATTTTTGAAGTAGCAAATGCTATTCTTTTTTCCTTTCTTGCTCTAGCCTTTGTATTATTCACTTGTTATATTTTCATAAAATAAGGTAGGTCAGAAAAACAGAAAGAGATAGCAAGTCAGACATTGCATTTTATGCCTCTGGGGTGTTTAAGGTACTAGTTGGGCTAAAGACTATTAGACCTTACTACAGTATCATAGCATTATTCCTGCTTATTTAGCAGATAAAAACGTAGTTTAAGTGGTACTAACTCAATGCAAGGTTGAAGATCCACAAATGTATTGTTATTTCTGTGTAATTAACAATAGTAAGTGGTACTGTACAACACAAAAAACATCTACTCACTCATAGTTATCTATAGATACAGTTATCTATAGAACTCCCCCCCCCCCCAATACAGCTTGTTTCTACATCATAATAGCATTTTAAGTGTGATCAGAAGTAACAATATGGCTGAGATATCAAATGATTATTGCAGTTTTGAAACAAAACAAACAAACAAAAAATACTCCTTCCTACCTCCCAACACCCTCCCCACACCAAATTTGCCAAGACATTCATTTACTTACTTGACCTGCTTTAGACAAAGTCTTGGGTTGTGAAAACGCTTCTGAATCCTTGTTTTGTTGTACAGTCTAAGTTAAAAAGAAAACATAATTCACAAGTTAGCATGCATAACTCAATTTTCAGTAGTATCTGTTTTTAAGAAAGCACAAAAATGCAAATTATCAGATTTTTTCCATGTAGTTTGATTTTGTAAAATTGATGTAATCCATTGGAAGGTGGAAAAGGAAGAAAGATTTGAATTGTTTTATGCTTCCAGGAGTACAGCAAACCCACAAAACCATAATAAAACAATTCTGAAGGAGATTATTATAGCTGAAACAGAAATAACGTAAGTGCTACAAAAGGAAGATTTTAGTTTCTTGTAATAAATTTGGTAAGCTGAAAGTAAATTCACTGTTTTCTTTCTGTACTCACTTCTGCTGAAATTAAATATTCTTGTTTTCCTAAAATTTTATATGTATTTTAATATCATTTCAAATTGCATCCATCTGATATATCTTTAGTAGATTTTAAGATGATACTGTAATTTTAGGATTATGTAGTAGTAGGAAACAAACGGCACGTAGAGCAGGTACTTCAATAAATTCCTCTGGCATTCTTGGAAAGGCTTAATATAGCCCTTCAGCATACCTCTTGGCAGCAAGGTCAGACTTTTTAAGTGATAAACTTCACCACGGACAGTATTTAGTTTACCTGAACTGCAGTGAAAAAAAAATTCACAAGGAATTAACTGCTCTCAGTGACAGAAATCAAATAGTTTTTATGAAATCATAACAATGACAAACTAATGATAACAATGCACCAGCGGATTTAGACTGCTGGATATAGATTTTATTTTAATATGTTTTTATATAAAAATAAAATTGATATGCAGCAGCCTAAACCCGTTGGTGCATTTACCACTGAGGGAGCCAACAACTTAGCAGAGCAGCCCCAGCTGACAGAAATTCACAACACAGAACCACACACAGTAACCTTACAGGGCAGCACTGATATTTTCAACTAGTTTCTCATAACAAGTTTATTGCTTTGGCTTATATTAAAGAATAGAGAATAGATTCTCCCCAAAGAAACGGATTTTAAAAGGTGCTTTGAAAATGAGGCCAGAATAAAACAAACCAAGGTGGCTAACTACACAAGAAATCAGTTTATAGTCCATTTTTACTAAAGAACCAACAATATCTCAATGTAGCTCCCACATAAGCCCAACAAAAGGGGTCAATACTGAAGCAGTATGAAATATCCAAAGCAAGGTAACTGAAAACAGGAAAGTGGTAAGTGACACTTTCAAATACCAACCAGATTGGACAATACTAACTCTTTGTAACACTGATCACTTCGCAATCTTCAGTCACTTCTCAGAT
Source organism: Rhea pennata (assembly GCF_028389875.1). Lineage (NCBI taxonomy): Eukaryota > Metazoa > Chordata > Aves > Rheiformes > Rheidae > Rhea > Rhea pennata. The sequence continues at coordinate 16,508,144 of NC_084674.1, read as the reverse complement.
CAGTCTTTAAGCATTTTTATGATGTTAACACTGGTATTTCCTTTTGATATACTCATCCATTAACAGCAGCACCTTGAAAAACCCTTCCTCTACAGGCAAGTCTGTCACTGTGGGCTTTTATGTATATGTAGCTTGAAAACATTTTAAAGATATATCAACATACAAAAACCCATGGAATACCTGAAGTGGAGAGATTATCTTGCTGTTCAAGGTTGATGGTTTACCATGCGACTCTCTGAAACTTTCTGGTGTTGCAAGTTGGCCAACCAAGGCAGAGGTGTTTGGTGTTAAGGAAGTCTTAGTGACAGACTGCTGTTGCATTTGGTCATGCTGTGGGGTCAACCTGAGTTTCTGGAGAAGATCAACACTTGTATGGGATGTATTTGTGACAGTTCCTGTATTTGTTGATGTCAAGGGTGGCATAAACTGGCTTTGGCCAGCCATTAGGTTTTGTGGAGCGTGGTTGACTTCAGATGGCAGCTGATTTGCTAGTGGGGATATCTGCTTGGCAGCTTGCTGCATAACTTGCATTATGCCGTTGTTTTGTTTTAGGCCAGGAAGCATCTGAGCAGGGGCAGCTTCCATTGTCGAGGCAGAATTAAGAACAGGGCTTAAACGAACTGAATAGCTTGAAACGTTTTTTACATCAGGCTGGGAAACTGAAGCTGGAGGTATTAGCATAGGTGTTAAACATTCCTGCTGATTCAGAGCATTGGTACTGTTTTTAACCCCAGGACTTTCTGATTTCCCTAATGGTTGGTGTATTACTGTTGACTGGTCAAAGGAAAAAGGCAAGAGCAAACTGCCCTGCTCTCTCTCAGACTGCGACTTCTCCATCCGCTCTGGGCTGGGATACGGAACTGCTGCTTGTTCCTTTGGTACAGAAGTTCCAAACAACTCTTCCAAAGTCAGATGCTTTTGCCTCAACTGAAATGGCTAAAAGGAAGGGAAAGAGGAGTTTACAGGGTCAGTACAGCAATATCCTGTATCTCTGTGCCTCCCACACAGCCTTTTACAGCTTTCAAACCAAACTACACCAAAAAAACAAAACAAACAAAAAAAAAATGCATCATTGAACTGTTTAGAATGCAGTTTGCCTATCAAGCATCTCCTGTTTACAGTTTATTTATATTTATTACAGTTTTAAGTTTATTTCATTTACAAGAAACAGCCTGTCTACATGGACTAATTACACAAAAAATCTCATGAAGATTTAGAAAATAAATATTGTTGAACTGTGACACAGCTAATTAACTCAAGGCAGCCCATGAATCACAGCACAGCACATTCCAAATGATGCACTGACATTCAGTTCTGGAGTGCAGGTAGGCAAATTCAGATGTTTCACGAAGGGTAGTTTCAAAAAGCCTTAGATATGGAGGAAAGCTTCTGAACTTCACTTGGCAAGCATAGCTATTTTTTTTCCTGAAAATGTAACAAAATGTTCAGCTGAAGTAAAGTTGTTTTTGTCACTAAACTCTGTACTCACATTAGTGGCATCTATTCAGCCAAAAAAAACCCCATTTTCTCCACAACGCGTTAAAAGTATTTGTATATACAAAACAGTCATGGAGAAAGTCAAACACCAGTACTTAAAAGCAAGTTACTCAACAAGCTATTCAACAGCTTCAATATTGTAATTTGCAGTGCCAGGTTAGTCATTTGACTAATATCGGTGACTCAGTTAAAGTGCAAAGACAAACTGCATCATAAATATAAGACATATCTCCAATAGAGATATTTGAGGTATGTAAGGCATCTGTGTTTCAGAATCACAGCTTCAGACTAACCTTGAGGAAGGTGAGTCATTAGTTGTCACTTGACTCTCCCTTTTTTCAAAATTACACATTTCCATTAATGTGCATTATTTTTATATTCCAAACTCCCCCAACTCTATCTGTAAAAGCTGTAATAAAGATGGTGGTCCAACAAAGTGTCACTGCAATAAATATTTACATCCCATCCATTTGCGTATACCACCTCATTTGGGGGGGGAAGAGAGAAAGGTATTTAATAATTCCTCCCCTCACATCCCCCAAGCATAAGGTAAGACCTAAAGGAACCTAGAGCAATACCAGTGGAGTACGTCAGTATGTTGAGGGCTGGATGCAGCCACGATGGAGAAGGGAGGGAAAGAGCGCTGTGAACTCTGTACATGTTCTGTGGACATGGTGGTGTTTGGTAGTAAAGAAGGTGGAAGGCCATAAATGCTGTAAGATGACATCTGCCACTGACCATCCCTAACCACACGAGGCACTCTGGGGGCAGCAGGGGAAAGAGAGAGAGAACCCTTCTCTCCCACCCCTCAAACTCTCAGTAGCATCAAACAAAATCCACACAGAATTGAAGGGTTAGGAACGATCACGTGGCCTAAAAGAAGCAAGGGAGAGGAGAAAAACCTGACAGTATACACTTACACAGTTGATCTAGCCATACATGCCTAGATGGGAAAAAACCTATCTTTTTCATTCACAATGCATTAGATATTTCAAAAAGTAAAATAATCAGTATAAAACCGAATATATATACTTCAAGGAAGGGTATGCGTGTGTGCATGTGTGTATGCATCCAGTTCTCCCTGCCCTTGAGTCTCTCCCAAAATACACATCAGTCTACAGCATCAAAATTGTTGGAAAAATCTGATAAAGGAGTTCATATTCTTAATTATTTTGTTTTACTGTCTTTACTGCTATCTCAAGGTTAAAAAACAATACAGTGTTAGCAAGAGAGAAGAGTGGTCAAGTAAGATTTTTAGTACACCTTTGGTTTTGTTCTCCAGAATTAGCTGTTTTGTAGAAAACAGTCTACTCCTTTATCAAAATAGAAATTCATTAAACAAAGAATAGAAAAATGCCCCTTTCATCATTTTAGAAGAGTCTGCAGAAATCAAGATTCTTTGCTGTGTAGGAGAAACAGTAGAAATCCTCAATATAGTTTAGGTGAGAAACAATAAAGAAAACAAACAATGACAAACTACTTGTTCTTAGTTAAAAGAAAAATAAAAGCATCATCCAAGAGCAGATCAAAGGAAAAAAAAAAGTAGGATTGCTCAGGTCTCCTAGAATTTCAGCTGTTGAGACAATGCTGCACATTTTTGAAAACAGTAATTTGTATGTTTGAGATCTGTTAAGTAATTATTAATTATTAGATGCATTAAAATTAACACAGCTAATGAATTGCAGGCTCCTGCATACCATTTTGGAGGAAAAAAAATATACTGCCTTTCTTCAGCAGTATATTAAGTATCCTAGTAAATCCCTTAACACACCTAGCCAGTTTTATCCTAAGAAACTCAAACCTTAATCCAAGCCAGTCTCTTAAAGAGCAGATATTTTAGCTGAAAGAAATTAAAATGTATTTTGCTGAAGAGAAAAGAAACAGCCACTAACACCCACAGATTTTTGCTGCTTTTTTAGGTTGCACAGGACCAGAAATTATGTAAAGCAGCTGGACTAAAATACAACATTCTGTTCAGCAAAGTGGCCTGCAGCATAACTGCAGTGTGTTCGGATGGTCTGTCTACACAAAGATGCAAGTTTACAATGACAGCTCTTGTACCATGCCATCGCCACGCTAGCTCTGATTTCAGTAACACGGGTAACAGCAGCAAAAGTATGGCAGTACAGGTAGCATAGGAAGCATATAAATAGCCAAAAAAAACCCCAAACAAACAACAAAAAAGTCAACAAAAACCCCACAAACTAAACTTACTAACTTCTGCCCAGGTTACTAACTTGTACTGCCACTGCTAAAATTCATTAGCAAGATCATCATCAGACAAGTTCATTTTGTAGGTAAGACATTCTGTAGTTTGTAAATTTTATTATAGTTTTCTCTACTGATCTTACTGTTCTGGAGACCTGTCTTTCATCTATAAAGATTATGTTAAGAGAAACATGACTGTTCCATCTCATTTCAAACCAAGTTTTTCATCTCAATATGATAAACTTGTAGCTTTTCTTTAGTAACATACTACAGTTTTCAAGGAGTGAACAAGAATCTCTACTATATTCTGATGCAAGTCAGACTAGTCTCTTACATGCACATATAACCTCAAAACAAATGTTTTAAGTTAATTCCTATCCTTAAACATAAAGACATCTTTCCCTGTCCCATCTCTGGCTGAGATATATTTCAAACATATTAACAACTCCCTGGAGTATGGAGACCCTTCTCAGCAGAGCAACAAGGCAGCATGATCACTCTACTTGACTGGAGCAGATGGCTGCAGATAAGATTTCTCCACAAATCATTTCAGATATATTAAAAGGGATGAATTAGTCAGAGTTGGCATTACAAAGTTTAATTTCAGCATTCTAGAAACCACTCAGCTTTTCTGATCACTAGCTCAAAAGCATTTCATGATACAATCAATTTGCTTTTTGAACTGTCAAAATACAAAACAAACTTCAGATTGTCACAGGACCTACAGATGTTTGTTTTTATTCCCAAATTTCTTATATTTCACCATGAAATATGAAGTTAGTTAACTAATGTGCGTGCTACATTTTGAAGGGGGTTTCAGAAAATCATAGTTCATATTATCTATCATATGTACACTATTGGTTTTAATTCACTGATCAGTGTGTTACTCTAACGTTACTTTTTTCCCCAGTATCTCTGCAAATATTATCATATTTTCTACTCCTAGAAAGGAAGTATTTGCTTAGAAATACCTAGTGCAAGGTGGTATAAATTTCCATGGGGCATTTTAATTTTCAGATATTGTGCTTTATTACTTGCAAAAACACAACAGTTAATCTACGGCAAGGACTTTGAGGAAGGGTGTGTGTGTGCACGTGTGCACGCGTTTTAGAAAAGTGAAACGGTGCTGATTTTTGTCTCCACTGGGTGGCAGTGTTAGCATGCACAGATTACTCATGAGTTGCATGGAATCTAATTACAGCAACAAGCTGAATCTTTATAAAAGAGTCATGTATAAAGCTACAAATTCCTTAGGTATAGGTGCTTACTAGGAAAATAGTGCCAGTTATTGAACCATCCCTGCCTCTATTCCAACCACTCCACTCATACTACTAAATATTTTGTTTCAAAGACAACATGCAAGTGAAGCAGAAGCTGTAATACACATGAATGTTTTCTCTAGCATTTTTACTGTGGTTTAGTTTTTAATTACAGGAATAACGCAAGGCTTTAGAATTTATAGATATTTGGATATATCCTGATTGAGCATATTATATCCAACACTATCTGAAGCAGATCTACAACACACTAGAATTATCATATCATCACTGGGAAATTTTAGAAAGTTATTCCTTACTGAAGAGCAAGAAATACACTGTCAAAATTCTTTAAACAAACAATCAAAAAAACCCCCTCAAAACACTCACCCACCTAAACAAAAAAATCACACACACCCCCAACTACAAGCTAACTAAAGAGCTATGCCAGAAGCTAGGAAAACACACAACCAGTAATGCCAAAAAGAATTCCGTGCTGCCGTGCTTTAAGTGCTTTCCATATCTAGTCTAGCAATTCACTGCTAATGTAAGTTAGCAAGACTGTAGCTATACCTTTGAAGGCAGCACAGACACACTTAAGTCTCTCAGACATGAGAGGGCAGAGCTTGAATTTGTGAGAGACTGGAACACAATATACAGTTAACTGATGCCATATTCAGTCTGCAGAGGCAGCAAAGCTTATTTTCTCTTGCTTCTTCACTGTAAGTCACTCTGCACAAGGCTCTATACCACTGTGGAATGACTTAGAAGAATCTAAGTTAGCCCATATAAACAATCTTGAATATTCACTATAGCATGGACATAGCCTCATACTTTTAAATGATGACTTAGAACACAAAATTTAGGCTCCTAAAAAGGAAAAAAAAAAAAAAAAAAAAACTTCAAATCCACTAGCTTAGATAAAGCCAAAACAAAGACCAAGTGATCTTAGACAAGTACAAATGTGTTTTTACATCCACTCGCATCTCTTACAATTTAAACTGAACTTAAACCATCAAATACATTTATTTCCTTTCAAGCTGAAGCCTGGTAATTTTAGCAGGCAACACTAGGGGCATTCTTCAAGGGGGGAGAGGGGGGAGTTCTGGTACCAAAACAAAGCACTGATGAAGACAAGTACCTTAATTTTGGATGAAACATACCTGATCTTGCATTTGTAATGAAGTTGCTTGTTCTGAAGTCTCTGTGCTTTCCAGCTTTGGGGCATTTGCATTTTGTTGTATTCCAGAACTTGATACAATACTTAAGTCACTGATCTGATTCTATTAAAAAATAAAAATAAAAGAAGTAAGTTTTTTAGCCTATGTTTAGCCACTACTACAATTCTGTTACGTGGTACGTCAACTGAAATACAGAAGATATATTGATTTTTCAAAGACAGTGGGAAATTCAAACTTCAGGAAATAAAATCATACCGAGATGTCTGCTATCTGGTTTGTGTTCATAATGCTTTTTCTCTTTACTACCAAGAAACTACGACAACTTGCTTCATGTATTTTTCACTAAGAAGGAAAAGAGGCAGATCTCTCATCTTTTTCTTCATTAGCTACTAACAAAGAAATTGGCAAAATTTCATTAAATCAGGAATCCAAACCAGAAACAACTCAGAATACTTTCTGACAGGATTTTTCCAAGTAATTGCAAAGGCAGCTTGTCACAAACTTATTTCTACCAGAGTTGTTTAACTATGCACATGTAATTTCACAAGGTGTCAAACTGTTTTGACAAAAGGCAGAAAACAGGCAAAAGAGTTGCAGTGACAGATAGTGTGATGTTTGCAGTTCAAGTTGACCTCCACTTTTCAAAGTTTACATTTATTTGTTTAAAATATAAACTATATTCAAGTTTGAAGCACTGAACAAACTCAGCCTAGCATTCAATCAGTAAACTGTGCCTTATGCATATGAAATACCTGAACAGCAGCACAACACATGACGACTGCTCTGGTCATTTAAATGACAGCAGCAAGATATAGTTTGCGGTTTTTTTTAAACAGTAAGTTAGACGCAGCCTGAACTCTGTTACTGTGTTGTTCTCAATTTCTAGTTTTCTAATTGAAAACAATACCGTTTTCCAATTGAAAACAATAAATACAAAAATCAAGACTACAGATTGTCATTTATGAGACAGAAGAGAGGAGCAACTTCTTCCCTTTACCCCTTTTAGCAAGCCAACTGAAAGGTAAAAAACACTTTGGACCTGAGAAACTGGACTACCTTGTGGTTACAAAAGTCAGATAAAAGCATTTTTTTTAATTTTACTAAAGCTGCAATATGCTTCTATTCTCATATTGAGACACACACAAACAAAACCCACTATAAAAAGAATCTATTCATTTCATTAAAAAACAACACTCAAATTCATTCATTTTTACATATGGATTTGATGTAGCAAGTACTTGAAGGATTAAGCTGATTTAGAGTCCTAGATTAAATCACTCAGACCTCCATAAATCTCTTTTTTACTCTCTCTGCCCCCTTCTCATGCTGACACTCCGCCAATCTCATGTGGGCTGCACACAAGGATTACTCTATGATCCATCTGGAATGTACCAGCCAGATAAGTACTTTCTGCTCCCAAACACAAATTTATGCATAATTACTTGAAAGCCACAAAATATTTTTTTTAAATGAAGATAGGAAAGGTCTCTCAAGTAACCAGTCATCTTCACCAGTAAGTATGTTTAACTAATCCCATTAACATTGATGTAGAAAATGCCTGGCTGCAAGAAGTTGCCAGGTTACTGTCTGAGGTTTGTTGCTGAAGCTGAGGTGCTCAATAGAAAGTTCTCAAAGAAGCTGAAGTGTAACCAGCATTGCTCAAAGCCATTTATCTGGCTACTTCTACATCACTACAATCACAACAGGCTACGGCATTATGTTTACAGACTCAGATTACATCTTAAACACAAAGGAGGAAAGAACTGAAATAGTAGTTCTAGTTTTATTACTGTTCTAGAAGTGTTAAGAAGCAAATCAGTATCAAGGAAGAAACAGCCAATTATACAGCTCTACTGTCGTCCACATCCTGCTTATTTTCTGACTGTACGACAGCTACCACAGACTTCAACCGTCTACCACAAAATCAGCATACCACACTGTTGATCAGTGTTTTACTCGTGAGTGGAGCTTCATTCATGATGCTTTGGAATTTTGTTCCTAGCAGAAGCTCCTCAGTATTCTTTCATGAAAAAGATCTGATAATTAGGAGAGAAGAAGAGCTAGAATATTGGAATATCCTTTGAGTCATTTTTAAGAACTTTGTTGGAAACACCTATCAACTGATATTACAAGAAAAAAAGAGAGAGAGACAGACCTCATATTCCTAACAGGGCACTATCAAAACAGTGAGTTCCTGTGCTTTTTGTAAGCCTTCTGCTTCTTAAAACATCTCGATTGATACAACATTGAAAGATGAGTCATTGATGTTTCAGTGCCTCCTTCTATGCTCTCATGAAAGCTGCTCCTTTCACAATGCCGGCCTTCATGCAGAAATCCACCCTCTAGCAGCAGCAACACTCAAAGAATTAGAAGCACATTATTTTTGTATCTGTATTTAAAACGTTCACAAAAAGAATTAACAGTTTTCAGAAACTATCAAGTTATGTAAACTTGTGAACTTAGTGCTGGCAAAAGGTAACAGAATCGTCATTCTGAAATCAATTAACTTAGTAAAAGGATAGACACAGTAGACAGGGACAGAGTAGTACACTGAGGAACAGAAGAAAATTACTATACCTAGCTTACAGTAATGAAAAATAAGCTTTATAGTCTACAAATATAGAGTTAGAGGTAGATTTAGACATTCACTAAAAGACTTTCAGTCTAAGAAAAGACAGACAATGTTGGGTGTAATTTTTATTTGCAATTCCCAGAAACAAGGTTTTCCTCAAAGCAGGAGAAATCTTAACTTTGTAAAATGGGTCTATTAAGCTCCATTTTCAAGTTGGATCACAGAACGCTTTCACTATGTCTTTCCCAAAAATCGAAGAGACTTCTTCCTAGTACAGTTTACCCGCGAGAAGGAACAGGGCATTACTTTGAAAACACGGCTACTGAAACAACAGCAGAGAATGTCTGCTGTTTAAACCAAGCACAGAGGATGTGATAAGAACCAGTCTCCAGACAGGCTTTAACAACAACAAAAAAACAACTAAAAAGGTTGACAAAGAGTTTCCTAATGAATTAAGAAATACTGAAATATAGTTTATGAAGGTATGCATCATTCAAATCCCCATGCTGCTCTAAAGTAGGATTTTTTTTCTCCCATGTTCCCTGCCCCTCATCCCAAAATAATTGTGTTTATAACACAGACATGGGATTGTTAAAAGTTTCTGGGCTTCTGCTGCATTTTTTAATACCTCAAAACATTTTAACACGCAGTTGCAATTAATATCCTATTATGATTCATGCCATAATCAAAAGATCTCTCCCAGTGACTTCTGGCACAGAGGAAAAAAGCTTTAAAAATAAATCAGTTACTATTAGGAATATTTACCAAATGGAACTTAAGATTACGAAATCAAGCATATTCAGTAGTCACAGTTTTACATATACATGGACACATATATCCTCTGACAGTGGTCTCACAAAACAGGACAGTAAATGAACACTGAAATTCAGCAGCTAATGCAGCAGTTTCAGGAAAATCATTTATTCCGTTGTGTTTGTATTTTCAAGTAGCTGTCTTCAAAGTTTTCTCGCTCCCTCCAAGCGGTAGCAATTTAAATATATGAACATACATGCCTATTAAAGTCTGTATTAGAAGTGCTACTTTGCAATCTCCAGTTAGAGAGCCTGTTGCACAAGACATCTTAATATACAAGAATTATTATCCTTTATCATTTCTCCCTCAGAAATCAAAGGGCATGCCATTAACAGACTGTATGAGGTCCCTTATTCAGAAGAAGCAGTAGCATTTCTATCAGTCCATAATTAAAAAAAAATAAGAAAAAAGAATTCCTTACTCGTTCATATTCATCCTTGGCTTTACTAAGCATTTCCAGGATGTCAATGGGCCTGTTCTCACTGCAGCCATTGGTTCTGCTGGGACTTTTTCTGTCATGGCAAACTTGCTGAGATCTCTGAGCTTCTTGTTCTACCACTCTGTAACAGAAAAGAAGAAACAGGATTTCAAAGTGTTATCTGGAATGAACATCTTGCAAAAAGCAAGAAAGAAGAATATACTCAACATATAAACACATTTTTTTTCTGCCCAAATAAAAACCTAATACATGATTGACCAAAGTTACACAAGTTTTCATTTGCTGCAAGGTTTATACAAGACAAACTGTCAAATGGTCTGCACAATTTAGCTCTAATCCAGAGAGCACTAGCCCATTTCTCATGAAGTTTGCCTACAATAAACACTACCTCTGCAAAACTGTCATGTTTAGACAGTTTTACAATAAAATATGTGGATACCCAAACACGTATTATACAAAGAGCATATGTATTATACCATAGAGTGGATAAAATTATTTTTTTTTCTTTACTTCCTTACATGCAGTTTTTCCCTTATTTAGCCAATTTAAGCCATGCTAGCTATTCAACAAAAATCAATTATAAACCAATGCTAAATTAGAATCACATCTACCATTATAAAACAAAACAAAAACACTGGGGAAGAAAGCTGGTGCACACCAGATGTCTCTGGAGTCAGTCTGTAAGGAGACAGAGAGCAAGCTACCCCTCACCCCCCCCCCTCAAAACTCTGGGAAGAAAAGCAAGCTGATTTCCTCTCTAGCTGCCCTGCAGTCATTCTACTTACTGCAGGTCAACAAAACCTCTTTTCCTCTGGCCTTCAGGGCCTACTCTTCACTCAACACCCCTCCTGCCTTCAGTATCATAAAGCTTCAATTTAAAAGATAATTAACATACGCAAAAAGAGGATGCATACCTTGTACACTGCATTCACAAAAGTAAAGGCAGCATTCATTTCCACCCCTAATCCATATGCAATTCACAAGATATACATGGCTATGCAATGCCCTAGGGCTTATCCTCTTGAAATAAACACAAACCAGCCTGTAATCTCCTCTTTTTTAAGCCTGTATTAATCAAATATGTTAAGAAAAAACAAGCATTGTAAACAGGGCAGAGCTTTGGAGCTGGCACATCACTTGAGACTTTGCAAGCTGTGGAACCAAGAGCTGATGGAGTGCCAAAAGGTGCCGCCGTAACAATCACACACAGTGTTAGCCACTTAGGTGCTCAGTTTATTCAGTCAGGATGCTGGAATAACTATATTTTATAGATTGAGTAAACAGATATATGTTACTCTATATTGTCATTTTTGAGGAAAAATATGGAAGTCCTAGGATTTCCTTGATATTCCTGCAACCAAGACAATTTATTTCACTAGAATTTAGCTGTGTTTATTTGAAGAAATATTAGAGTTGGCTTTTAAAATTCAATTTTGCTCATGAAAATTGCATTCAAAATTTTTAATCATGCTATCATACAAGCCACTTATTTAGCCAGTTTCTTATGCACTACAGCTTTCTCTGTATGCAAGCATTCACCTGCAAATACCCTGTGAGAAAATTTCTAACAGCTACAGCATGTGCTGGCTTGGAAGCAGTTCAATACTGTACAAATGTTTCTATGGTGATACCCTCAGAGAACATTTTGTTCTAGCACCCCACACGGTCATGCAGTCCTGACTTAGGACTTGTCTAAACTCAACTCCAACAGTAGGAATGAGAAAGGGCAAGATAAAAGAATCAGAATACTTTGCTGAGATTTAGAAAAGTGTCAGCACAGCTATAACAGGAAAAATAAGGACTTCAGTTAAAGGGCAAATTCCGGACACTCATGCACACACTGCCTTGTAGGTGAAGCGAAGGCTTGAGTCTTCAGATCCTCCTCCTGCTCTTAACTAGGTGATTTGGAAGTTTTTAAACAGAACACCTCCCCTTAAAAATGTTACTAGCTTGTTTGAAAACAAAACATTTTAAAGAAGTACATCCATTTCACAGAAGCATTTCACAAAGATTCCTGCAAATTATTTCACAGTATTTTTCTTACTGTCCCTTATGAAATCTATCTTTTTAAAGTCTACGTTTATTTTCTAAAAAACCACAACGACGAAGCTTTGGTTTGTGCAGGGTATATTCAAATGGTGGCGGAGGGGGTAAATACAAAGCAGTATTCCCCCCCTCCCCCCAAGACTCTGAGATACTCTCCCACCTCTGGCTTACTGCCTGTACCTCAGAAGCCGGTTCAGGTCTGACTGCATGAAATGGGGTAGAACAAGCCTATCAGTCTCAAAATACAAAACTGTGTGTGTCAAAATACAAAGTTCCACACAGATACGAATTCTGGAAAACCCTAAAACAAACAAAAATCAAGATTTTGTCCTGCTTTTGGAAAGCTCTCCCTTCATAAACAGTTAGCATCTCAGCTCAATGTCACCCAAATGAATTTCTTCCCAAGTTACCAGTTTGACTACTTCCATCAAACTTTTATCGTTCCAAGAAACTCTGGAATTCTTTTTAAAAATAAGTTTGTTTTTAACTTCTGTAAATCAAATACCTTTGCTGAGCTAAGAAAAGGAAGTCTGAAGAAAAAGCTGCTACTAAATGCAAATCTGTATACTGAGTGTGCTCTGTGTAGACTCAAGATTAAATCTTTTTGAAGCAATGTCCACTGTTTCCATTGTATCAGATAGTGGGAAAAGCACGCCTTCCTTCAGGGGACACAGTAGCTGCTGCGACAGTTTGCTCAAGTATATCTGCAACTATAGCATTGAAAATATACCTGGCACAACCTCACTGCAGAGCAAGGGAGAGAATGTGAGAAGTGAAGGTCTGTGATTACACAGCCCACAAAGAGTAATTTAGTTTTCTTTTGAAAGATAAGCCACCAAAACTTAAATGGATGGCTTGCAATCTTGTTAACTCAATCTGGCACAATAAGGTCAAGTCAAACAGCAGGAAAGAGAATGCAAGTCTCCTTGAAACCTTTTATGGTTATGTTTTCAAGGCTGTGAGGTACTATAAAAGCAGTATTCTTTCCTACAAGTGATAGGAAAGTGTCCTCCCTTCCTTCCCCCCCAAAAAAGAAAAAGGTTACCATTAGTGACCAAATTTCCACAGCTAAAAGCAAAATTTGAACAAAATGAATATTCCTGGAAACAGCACAAATACTTTCTCTGAAATATACTGAACTAAGCCTGATAGGGCCTGTTACCATTTGTTGAAATGCCACTTTCCTTGTTGAAGTGTCAGTTTTAAATACACTATTAATTAAATACTATTAATCTTCCTCTCCTTAAATACATCCTTCATCCCAGCATGAAAAAGTTCTGGCAGCTTTGGCCTCTTTCTTGCAGGGAATACATGTGAAGGGAAAGCATCAAGATTTCTAATCTTTCTTCTTTCTATCCCTTTGGGTGGGGGGGGGGAGAGAAGAAGCAGCATGATGTTTGTAGCAAGTGATGTCAGCAAACCAGTGCCAATTCACTTTTTGTAGTTTTAACTACAGCCTCACAAGTCAAGCTTTTCCACCCTGCAACAATGCACAACTAGAATTCCTTCATTCATTTTTCTTAGTATTCACCTTTAGCTACTTGGGAACCTGCGAGACATACCGTATCAAATGAGAGGTGGTTTTGTTACACAGAATTTTTGACAAGTAGCATACATATGCTACATGCACTAAATAAATCTCTCAGGATAAAAACAGTTTCCGTAACCCCCACAACCAATGCCCATTTTTTCAAGAAAAATGGAACAGGAGTATTTAGACATTCTGTAGACTAATAACAAAAAGAACGGCCTTATGGGGAAAAAAAAAAAAAAAAAAACCTTCTTAACAGTACTCTAGCTAGAAAATACTGCTTGCATCCTTTTTACCAACTGAACTGCAACAAAGGCTAAAACCATACTAACATGTGCCTTAGCTAGCTCAGCAAATTCAGCCACCTGTATTCTGTCAATATCCAGTCAGTAAGTCTCTACACGCACAGAATTGTTTTTTCTAGTTTCACTGAAGTAACTATTGAACACACATTCTCCAAAATTTGCTTGATGCACTAACAACTCTCGTTTCAAATATACTCTTAATCCACAAATATTCCAACATCTTCTGCAGAAATTCCCACACTAACTCCTTCCCCCCAAACACACCACACATTACAGCTTTTTCACCATCCAGGATTATTTGCAATCACAGAGATTTTCTAGGGTGCTGAGATGTTACAATCACAAGGGTGTCAGTAAGTGTACCATAAACAGAGGTGAAATGATTTTATCTAAGTAATGCATGAGGACAGTAGAAATGCCAACAAAGTGCTCTAGTACAAACAGAGGGCCCCCTGCTAAAGAAAAAAAGTGGTGAAGGATAGGCTACAGTAATTTCCATGCAGGACAGTAAGAATACAGTAGAGTTTGAAGGATTTACCTCTCTCCCCCATTCCAGATATTTGTCACTACTTTTAATTAAAAGGTACATTACAAAAGCCCTTCCCTTCTAACACTCAGTTTTTAAAGCAGAGTGGCAGACTTGTCATTAGTTTTTCAAATTATCAGTAATCAGATGATTCTTAAATCACTGAAGCTGTACTGGTTAGCTACTCAGTTTTGGATACTTCCTCCTCCCACCGTCTTTCATTTCTATTCTCTAACATCTTTGATGTTAGAGTCAATATTACCTTTAGGTAAGAAAACAAAGTTGCAGTTTGAAGAACAAAAATGAACAGCTAGTCTCACCACAAATAAAATAAATGCAGCATCACATGTATAAATTTACACATAAATACACACAAGTACTCAACAATCTAGTCCCCAACTAATCAATTCCAGAAACTTTTTATTAGTCATCCTTAGTGTACATCTTGCACCTTTGCTACTTGACTTGTTTTCAACCCCTGATGTGTACGATCCTACCACTATAGATTTAAACTTTTGACCTGTGGTTGACAGAAAAAAAAGTGATACAAGCACTTCTGATTAATTGTTTTATTTTAACTTTTAAAATTTTGCTTCAAAATAACTTAAGAGTCATTTTCACTCAGTTGTTTCCTACTGATCCTTCTATTTGGAAAAATCCAGTAGAATGTCAGGGGGGGAAGTGTTTAATCAGGATGATAGGGGGAAAAAAAAAAAAGGAGATCTTTACACTCTAGCCTGCCATTTATGTTATCATACACTGCTTCTGCGGGAGGGGATGGGGAGGAAAGCACCTATAAGCAAGCTTAAGAAAACGTTTACACTATGACTACTTTCCATATTAGTCCACTGAAGTTTTATCAGCCTTCAGGATGTCGTGACTTGCAAGACATGACATGCTGATTAAACCATACAGTAGACAAAATTCGGAAAGTAAAGAATGATGATGAAAAGCAAAGCAGAGAAGAAAGGAAGAGCAGATATCCTGTGCAGTACCTCTGCAATTTTGCATTTTTGTTATGCTTAACTACCCTGTCAGATACTCATTAAAAAAGTTTCTCTGATTTTGTAATCAAATATTTCTTACAAGAGGACATTAAAGCTTGATTTAAATTAATCCCTATCCTTCTCTATTAGTAAGGAGGATGTGGGCTTCATTGGCCAGGCATCTTGCTTTTCCTTGGTGCAAGAATACTCTAGCTTCTAGTAAAAGCATGTTTTGAAGACTTCCCAAAGTCACATTTTGCTGTCCTGCAGCAGCCTGTGAAATTCTGATAGGCTGATAAAACTCTAGGTGCCAAGTCAGTAGAAGAAAGTTTCTTTTTGGCAAGCATAAGCCAACATGCCTCTGACAAAGGGCTGGTTGAAAGACTACTGGTAACACCCATGGGACAGTCCTATATACTAATCCCCCCCCCCCTTAATCAAGTGGGCTCTAACTTAAATACAAATATTCATAATTATCCAAATTAAGTCTTCTGTGTTGTTTAACACATTTCACATCGAGTCTTACTCAAATGCGTTAACTACATCCACCAAATTGAAAGCGAAGAATAAAACTATCAGCTAGACTACTAAATTCTACATAAATCACTACCTCCCCCTCCTCTAAATTCCAGAAACCAATGCACATTCTCTGGCAGCAAAGCCAGGGCTGTCAGTTCCCATCTTCTGGATCTGTTGTTTATGCCAACTTTTGCAACACTACTCCAAATTCCTCCTCAGCTGTGCCACTGCAACTCTCTATGGTACACATTCATCATTAACTACACCATTATATCCTAGCTTAAATTAACAAAACCAGATTATTGCAAAGACACGCAACTTTTTAAGAGGTTTCTTCTTAATTGAGATCATTTCACAGATTTACCTCTTGCATGGTCACTGCATAGAGCCCCACAAACTACAAGATGAGAACAAGTGATATAGCAGCTTTGTAAAACAACTTTATTTCCAGAGAAAGAAAACCCTTAACTTTGAACAGCAATCCACAGGTCCAGCAACAAGCTCCTTTTGCTTCAGTTTTGCCTCTCCAAACTTCTTTTTAATTCTGTAACAACTACTTCTCGCATTTCTCAAATCTCTTCACTTCTAGTCAAGAATAGAGTTCCCCCCAGTCCCCCAGCCTCCTTGAAAAAAGGAAAAAAGATCGTGGTCATCACTTACCAGGGTGTTACTCTGCTTAACCATCTCTACACAAAATGAAATATGCAAACAGATGTGTATACTTGCTCTCTTTAAACAATACCACACTAATGCTTTAACTGAAATTTTTACCACTTAAGCTATAGAGTTAAAGCATTCCTTGAACACACATTATTTTCCTCTCCCTCAAAAAAAAGTAGCAGTAACAACACTTTTTTATGGGGGGGGAGACAAAGGAAGGGAAGATGTACAAGAAAATAAAGACAAAAATAAGAACTACCTATCTCATGAAAGAGTTATAGAATAGTAAGACCGAAGTACTTACTTAGCCATGAGTTTTGCTATTCGATGGCAGTCATTCTTGTCATAAAACCAGATACTGTAAATTGACACTGTAAAATAAGAAGGAAAAAAGCAACTGTTAGACAGAAGTTTAAAAAACAAAGATCAGTAAGAAAGCAAGCAAGAAACAGCAGCTATTTGCTCTGCAAGGTATGAAATACGATCAATTTCCACTCGAATATTCTGTGTATGAGCAGAATTTATAAAGTAATTAGACATAGCATGTATGCAAACACAAATACAACATCAATTATATTAAATGAAAAACCTGCAAAGTATTGATACTTGTTCATAAATACAAGTGGCAAGAAAAATAAGTTTTAAATACCAGATGTCTTCTCAATATAGTGGCAACCTTATGTTTATAATTACCAATTCTACCACTTAAATTAGCCGTAAGGATGCCTACACAGTTTTGAACGTTCATTATTTAAATAAGTCAGTTTCTGAGCTTGAGCTGCAGTATGACAATTCAGTCACAGGCTTTCTGGTACCTACCCTCTCAAAATTCTTTCTGTAAAGAGTAATTGTATAGGAAGGAAGTAGTACCAATCCTCCAATCATACTGTAACATTCAGAGCTACTTAAAACTGGATTTGTTGAACTCTATTCTTTAAATGTATCAAGAACAAGCCAATGAGTTCAAAAAGGTTCCAGTTCAACAAGGCACCAAGCACAGTTGAGGCTTTCAGGATGACTAAGGCTCCACTGAAAGCAGGCCAAGTTAGATCCCATTCACTCAGCTGAAAGAAACTCCAGAGTGAGAAGCTTCTCTTCAGCAGCAGCTCCACTTTAAAGAGGCCATTTATCCCTACTCATCTTGTTGCCCCCATCAGCTGTGCCAACACAGCAAGTTTTCAGAACTCTTTCCAGGATTGTATTTAATCCAATATGCAAAGCAAGTTATTTTAAATCTTGGTTCATCTATCAAGTTTATCCATGCAGCGTGCGCAAGCATATTAAAGGCAATTACACACTGTTCATTTTTTCCAATAAAATAAATTCCAAAAAGCTTTTAAATAGCCTTTTAAAGCTTATCTTTGTTCTGCAGCTCATGACAACATTTTTATGAAGTTGAAATCACCACCTCATTGTAAAAAATGATTTAAGCTGAAGGAAAAGAATGAGTTTTTCAAAAATGCGAATACACAGCCTTTTCTACCTATAAAAGTCCCCTGTTCCCTCTATCACCATTACCTAAAGAAGAATCCATCCTTTTCTTCAAAAGACTCAAAAATCTCAACCAAAGCCCACTCAAAATTATTTCAAGACACGGTAAACAGGGAGATTATTTTCTAAAACTTGTAGTTATGCCAGGCTTACTGTTTTGGACCAAAACCCTGGAAGAGTCATGCACACTTCTCACTTCCATACCAATATCCTAAGATAAACTGAATTTCTACTGTTTCATCTTTTAGCTTGTTTCTCTTTTTAACATCTATGTTTGGGTGTTGGATTCTTGAGAAGTTAGCTTGAGCAATAAGAAACAAAGCTTTTCAGGTTAAAGAAAGAAATCAGTATATAACCATTTAAGAAATAATATTTTTCTTGAAAAATAAGCCAATAGAAAAATTCATACATGTAGCCAACATTTATGAAATATTTTTGAAAACATACAGTTTAAGACATCTATGTTGTCTACTGCACTGAAACCTGAAAGTATTTCAGTTGGAGCTATTTCTTTAGACACACAGCATATTTTAACACTTAAGAAAAGCCTTTTCCCTTCCAACTCCATTATCAGACAACATGCCAAGAGGAAAAAAAAGCTTCTTCAAAAGCATACTTGCTGAAGAAATAAAGATAAGAAACCTCTAATGATAGCTTAATGGGAGAAATGATAAAAGTCACACTCAACTCTGCCAGAAACAGACCTACAGAAGACCAGAAGTAAATCCAAAACTCAGTTCTGTCTATAGAGTATCGGTTCCTCCTCCCATACTGTGTACTCCTGGCAAGCAATCATAAGGAGTCACTACAAAACATTGATAGTATTATAAATATGTTAAGAAGATTACTAACAAGTAAGCCTGTGTGTTAATTAAGTTATGGTCCAATGGACTGGAATATTTACCTCCCTCTTTAGAAAAAGGCTCATTTGTATGATCAGTTCAGCTCTCTCCTCCCAGAATTTTCCCCAACAGCATTACTATATTTGATGCATGCCTTTCACGCATGCAATTTTATCTGAGCATTCTTTTCTCAGACACAGAGATGGTATTTACCAATCATTTTCAAATGTGTGAGGGTTTTTTTAATGTCCAGTATAAACATTAGCTCAAAGTTCACGTGCTTGAGTATATTTCTACTACAGTCCTTTAATAATTTCTTTCAATAGAAGTTGCTAAACGTAACTCATTTTTCATCCACTCCAGCTTTTCTGCTATGAATGTTGAGGCTGCATCTTTAGTAATCAAGTAGAAACAGTCTGTAATCCTCATCAGCAACATTTTTCAGATGGATTTGCACTAGGTTGACATACATAAAGTCAAGAATAAACCCATTTCATAACCATATCAAACTTAATAAAAATCAAAAGAAATGTTATCTTCATCTAAATTTCTCAGACTTTAGACACCTAGGCAAATTAATTATGTCAGTTTATTGGAAACACTCTGATCCACAAATACTTATCTAGACATGTAGCATCCAACTCTTCTTCCCTGAACTTGACTGAATGAAATCATTAAAATCTGACTGAAATTCCTACAGGAAAGCAAAGAACATGTCCGTTACAGGAATCTTCCACTCAAGTCTAACAGCTAGCTGACACCAAAAGACATGATCTTGCCATCTCTCCTCCCCATTCTGCTTCTACTGCTTCATGAAGCAGTCAGTTCAGCTTAGTGTTGCAGTACAGTGTAGCTGCTGAATTGCTAAATCTGACAAAAAAGCTGGAATAGACAGTTGCGACAGAGGTCTTACTCTTTAGCAGAAGGCTGCAGTTTAAAGTTACATCCCAAAGCTGTAGTTTCACTTGAAGTTTCATTTTAAATTAGCAGAAAGAAGCATTGTCACCATCCTCACTTTCTCACAACCTTCTTCTTCCTTCTACTCCACTCTATCCTTCTACTCCAGTCTACCCTTTCTCTTGCATCAGTTGGGTACTTACAAATCCAGACCAGTTCCCTAATACTGTTTTTGCATTAGCTTCACAAACATAATATCTGGCACAAGAGAAAGGGCAGGAACAGGAAGTTGGGGGCAGCACAGTAAGGCAAAACTGTTAAAGTGTTCATAAAACCAAAGCCTGAAAATACTATATTTTTTGTACATACATATATGTATGCATATGGAATTCACTGGAAATGCCACTTTGCGAGATTCCAGGCAGCAGCATCTTCCTGTCTTAGGCAATTTAGCCACTCATGCAGCCCTATCCTCATCTGATTCAAAAAAGAGGATCTGGTTTAAAAGTTACCTTATCTAGTTTAAAGGGCACATGAGAAGAGAGACAGAAGCTTTATTTTACAGACCCAATTAAAACATTGCCACAAAATGACTCAAGCAGAACAACCCGGAGTGTGGGACATCACCTTTTAAATTCTCTCTGCAAAGCAACAATGCATATTTTGAAACCCATCCTCTAGCATAATCACAAAAACTAAGCCAACCTTATCTGACTACCACAAGAAAACAAACCTACTGCCCAGTCATTGCAGGAAAATTTGATGTATCCACCTGATAAAGCTTCCTCTATTCTAAAATGACACTCCAAAAATAAAATAGAAGCTGAACAGATAGATCATTTTACTGCCCAGGTAGAGTTTAAGACAAATGCATATAAAGAAATCTCTCCCAAAGCGCATATTTCTTCCAGCAGCAACCGCTGGCCAAAACGTCACCTTTCCCCAGTCACTCAGGCCTACTGTCTTTCCCATTCAGCTGTTTCCTGCTCCTGTGTTTCTCAATGCAAATATCAACCTGCCACATAAAAAAAAAAATAACTATTCATAAATCTTAAAATATTCAAAACAGGAGGGACTTTAAGTCATTTTGTAGATATAGGTCATAGCACAAATCCACAAGCAATTGTACTGGAGTAACTCTGAAGGTGGCAAACAGCATCTGGGATCAGGAACATTTTAAACAAACTCTGCCATCTGACAAAACATAGTGTGGAATGAGAGGAATCACCACTTTGCAACACTGAACCAGAACAGAAAACTCCTTCCAGTTAGAGTGCCATCTTTCAAGTCATACAAAATATTTTTAGCTCTACTTAACAGCTTTCAGTGGTTCCTCCCCTTCCCTAACTTGTATTGCTTCTTGTGCTACAAGGTATCAAAACTAGGCTCCTCTCTTATCTCAGACTAAAAGACTGGGCTAATGTGCCTGCTGGACAGCCATTCAGCCTCAGCTATCAGAGATCCATTATATGCACTGCCAGCCTGTTGGTTAGGGGGGGTAATGAGATTTTCTCCTTAAGGATAAGGATATCCTGTTTTGAAGCCAGACAGGAGTGCTTTCAAACAAATTTTTAAAGCCATTTGTAGTAAAGCAACTTTTTTGTTTGGTTGGTTTTTTTGCTGTTCTGAGTAAACTTATTTTAAAACAACAGGCCAGAAGACAGCATTTTGTACCTGAGTTTTGCACCTAAAAGTCTCCAAAAATCCATCTTTTGTTTTACTAACTCTTACCTTTGGCTAAGGAGTAAGCAGCAAATAACCTCAAACAAACAAACAGAAAAGGCAACACAATCAAGGACCATTTCTTTTAATATCAAAGTTTTATGCTTAGCATCTGTCTTTTCAGCACCATGGAAAACAATCTGCCTGACCTCCCAAGAGAACTAGCTTGGATTAAAAAGCCTTTTAATGAAGATCAACACCACCAATACAGAGGAAAAGTTATAAATGAGAAAGATGCAGAAGAATACTTCTTGCAGACTTTAAGAGGTAAGCTTATCATTGTTTACAACATTGACTAACTTTCCTTTGTTATTTAGCAAACGATCAGCTTGCCAAAAATACTGCTGCACGTTAGCTTCCCTACCCAGACTTTCACAGGACAGATTTAAAGGAGCTACAGAACTTCCAAACTGGGCTTTATTATTGTCACTGATAGAATCATGTATTTCTTTTAACGTACAGAGTTTAACAAACGTTTTACAAAACATGGACAAGAAGAAAAAAGCTTAGGTTGATTAAAAGAAAAAAAAATACATCCATGGGTTGCAGTGCTTCATGAATAGGTATTCTGAAAAATATACATGCATCCAGAGGGAAAGTTAGAAGCTGATCTAGTACACACACCAACATATATTCCAGATTAAACAATATTAATACATAAATATGAATTATAAAAGTTTTAGCTTTTAAAGAATTATAAATTCCAAATACGTTACACTAAAGACAAGTATGATCTCCAAATTAGAATAATCAAGAAGTTAATTTCATTTCTGTAAATTCTCCCAAACAATTAAAAAAGAATATATTCTTCTTTTGCCACTGTAATTAGAATGATGTCTGACACATGATGAATAAATGTTGGAGTTTTATAGTAGCATTTTATATAAAAAGTAGACATAACCTTTCTCAAAATTCCAGGTTTAAGTATTGTTTTGGAGCTTGAATCCTACAACATTACCATGAAAAAATACGAGAGGGGAAAAAAAAAAAAAGAATTGGGAAAGATTTCCTAGTTACACAGTAAAACACTAAAAATGTATTATTTTCTAAGACAAAACAAAAAAACATCCTCTACATCTAATCAATATAACAAGTAACACATTGACCCAATTGACTTCCATTTCACTCAGGGAACTGAGACAACAGGCATGAGCAAGCTGTATCATTTAGTCCTTTCTCATCATTGCACAACCAGGAAAGACTCCTTATTATCTACTCTGCAAAAAAACAAAGAAAAGAAACACTACTGAAGAACAGTAAGGTCTCCTTTCCAGTGACATGGCAAGCCAGCAAACCTCTCAATTAGTCTTGCTCCAAGAGCAAGAGAAGTCCTTTGTGCAATTAAATAAAGATCTCATGTTAGCAGCTTAACAAAAATAATTTCTGATGCACAAACTAAGAATTCTGTTGTATTGGAAAACATATATATTTGTGCAGATCAAACTAAAAAAATAGTAAATAAATAAACAAACAAATAAAACCACTAAAATATTATGATCCAGCATGGCAAGCCAATCATTCTTACAGCCTCCAGCCATGTAAAAATAACGTTTACATACTGCTTCCAAGATTTCTCCCATATAACTTGTTAATAGCTCTGCACAAAATGGAGTACTTCATTCTTGATATACTCAGAACAATTCTCAGGCCAATCACTGTGGGAGAGAAACGCCAGAGGCCTGAGCTGGTTTACATGACAGACTTTGCCCTTATCTTCTTAAGTCAAGTCAAGATACAATCCAAGAGCAAAGTGGAAATGCGAAATTTATAAAACAGTAGCATCACCTTCATTGACAAATATCATTGACATGGAACACTTCCCGAGTCTGTGGTGGCATAATTTTGTTTTAATCGTCTTTGCTATCATTACCACAACCTGGGGAAGCATAGACTGTGATTTGCCATTGACCCTGTTACAATCTAAACATATAGGAACACTTCTGGCAATACTGCAGGCAAACAACAGTATTAAAAAACATACTTTGAAGTTTTTGTTAGAAATCCCAACCGTCTTCAACCTGTAAGCTAAGGAAACAGAACAATCAGTCCAATAAATAACCAGGACTGCTTGTAATCATCACAGTAGATTTCTTCAAGCAGCATCAAAACACAGTCTTCATGAAATGGGATTATTACCAACACTCTGCGTAAAAGAGATCTTTTCCTTGTCCCTCCTCTGCCACTGTTAAAGTACCTCAGAATCTTCCTGTTAAACCCCTAGATGCACATTAACCATTGGCTTCAAATTCTGTTTTGGGTTAGTCACAGGAACACAAGGGTTTTAAGTGCCTGCAGCCAGCTGAATAGAAGTGGGTATCCTTCTGCCTCCAAGAAATCCGTAACCTAATCATGCAGCTAGCATGCTGAAATTTGTCTCCAACAAATCCAAATCGATTCTGAACTTTCTTAAAAATACTTTTCTGGAATACTAGACAGATAGAGGCAAATAGATTTAACACTGAACATCTCAAACTTGCATTTGGCTTTTTGTAACTGCTTCAGTGGGTGGAGGTCAGGCAATTTGGGAAGTTGCATGTGAGGAAGAAAATTCGGAACACAACAACTAAGTACAGAAGGCAAGGAAATCAGGGGTACTGAAATCAGAAAGAATACTCCCTCTGCAAAAACAAGTAAATGAAAACTTAAGATACTGCTTTTTGTGCTTTTATACTCATATTCAAAAGAAGCAAACATTAGCAGAGCACACATAATAAACTAGTCAGCTGCTTATTTGTGGCACACAGGAAAATAATAAGATGACAAATTAACTATATCTAATGTTACCATTTTGTAGTCAAAGGGGAGACTGTTTCTGGACATATTGCCCTTTCCTAGGAGACAGGAAACGGTGACAAAATAAAGGACAGTTTCCAACCAATATCTTTTTTAAAATGGCAGTGGAAAAGATTCAAGGAGGAAAAAGTTATTTCTGATTACCTCAACATGGAACTTTCCCCTCAAGCCTACTGTGTTTTCCTTGCACATCTTTGAATTTCTTCCTTCCATATACTTCTATTTCATCTCTATCCCAACTCCCATTAGCTTCCCACAGGCCTTACAAAATAGTCCTATAGGAAAATTGGAGCTTTTTGATCAATGATGGAGGAGCATATTACTAGCTTCAGGTGTTTCTAATGAACTTGCATACAAACCACCTTCTCTGACTACTTCCATTAAGTGACCCCATGCCACTTCCACTATCATACAACGTGGCCATTCCACAGCAGCTTCTGCTACAATCAATAGTTCCAGCAACAACCACCATCACCTTCCTGTTTTCCTTGTCACTGATCTCACATCTGCAATGCTTTCCTGTCCTGTCACCTGATCTACCACCTTCCCTGACCCCTCCCACCATCCTCAACAGCCCCTCTTCCCTCCAAACCTAGTAACCTGCTTAAACATCCAACTCAATGTTAATCCCCTCCCACCATTTTCATGCTAATCATTCGTTTTCCTACATCTCCTAAATTTCTCAGCTTACCGACTGGTTTTGCCTTTTCCTTCTCTTACATTTGAGGAAGAAAGTCTGCTAAAACCTTATGAAAAGTGAACTCTCCTACCTTAAGCTGTTTTCTCTCACCAAAAATGGAATCGTTCCTGCTCCCAGAGCCTGGAGGCTTTCAAAGGGGGAAACAGGATGGGATTAATGTTTGACTGCTTTTTTAGGTACACTGAAGCATAATGAAAGCAGTTCCAATCTCCATAATTCATGGAGACATCAGCTGATAGGCAGCAGAGATGAGGTACTATCTCCAGAAACCATACAGGCTTTCTTGGCAATTCAGAAAGAAGGCCTGTTACAGCAGCAAAGTAACTTCAGACACTCTGCTTCATGGGATGTCTTTTATATTATCTAATTACACTAATGAGAATTTCACAAACACTAGACTCCCTTTTCCTCTCTTTAAGGGCTAGATAAACTATACTTTGAGCTCTTTGGAGTAATAGGATTTGTGCTGTATAGCATACTAAGACTCAGAAGCTCAACTGATGACACAAACACTACTAGCTTTGAAGAAACCTTCGTAATCTTTGCTTTAGAAGTCCTCAGATACTATCATAAAAAATAACTAATCCTCACTATTTTAAAATAAAATTTTATTAAATGCTATGGCACTAGACATAGGTTTAGATTAAGCCCATGAGATCACAAATTAAAAAGAAGATAAAATATAACAATATTGAACTGAGTTGTTCTATCTCAGTTCCTAGAAAGCAGGTGGTTACACTGTATGGCTACTTAATTAAAATTAGCACTGTGGAGACACACACGCACACACACACACACAAAACAACCCTCCCCCCACACAGACATTTCACTGGAACCTGCCCCATTATAGTATATTTGAAACAGACCATTATATCAAAGCGGTCTGGATTATAAAACAGCTTATTAAGTTTATACGGATTTTAAAAAGCTATACTTACAGCTAGCATTTCTGTAGAGAAGAAAAGGTTCATGGAGCTGGAACTCCAAGTCTTTATTTACTGGTTCAACTAGGTTATGCATGTTCAGTCGATTCACTATCGTAAAACCATGATAAGGAGAAGCTGACCTATTGATTCAATTAAAAAAAAAAATCAAGCATTAATACCGTGATTAACACATGCAATATTTCTTTGAAACGTAATTATGAATTAACCTGAGTCTTTACTGCTTAATTAGATCAAACTTTATCAGTATTGAAGCTCAGAGTAGCTCTCGTTTGTCACTTCTTGGCTAATTTCAATTTAAGATCATACTTATCTTAAACTAGGATTAGGATAAATATTTCATTTCTATACTGTGAAACTGATGAATCAAAGACATGCCTCAAGATCTCAATCAAAAACCTATTCAAAAAGTCTACAGCAAGGCCAGGATTAAAATTCAAGTGTATTCAACCCTTCACTCACATAAATAGTCTTGAAGCATTTTAGAATCTTTAGATGGGAGAGAAGGGGGCAGGGGTCTCCTCTCCAAAACCAAACTACACTACTCAGCAACATGTACCATATTGTAAATACATATGACAATAGAAGAGCTGTTAGCTTTAATAACAGGAAATACATCTGAAGCAGAAGCTCTTGAAACATTTAAAATTGTATTGCTTAGAGAAATAATTTTTAAATATCTAGATTTTCATTAAACGTCAGACAGAAAAAGAAAACATCAAGGAAGCAAGCACTGGAAGTTCAAGTTAGCTTTAGATCTGTTTTCTCTTACTGCATGAACGTTGTGTCAGCACGGTCAGCCATGCCTGCAAGCAGTCATACTATTAACACAGCATGATGAGAGCCTCTGGGGGGAAGCTTATGTTTGAGGTCATTCATGTATGAAAATAGACTAGCCAAGAAAAAGAAAGCCACTAGAGTTAAACCAAGTACAACTAGCTAGTGTTAATATTTGTATAACACGTCCATATTTACTGAATGATCAACAATAAAACCTGTTAAGAGCTTCTAAGGAGGGGGTATATAGTTCTTATCATCAAGAGTTAGTCTTGTTAGTCTGCTAACAGAACTTGCTTGAAATAATCAAGTAGTTGTAAGGAAATTTTTTTTTTCAGTTTCATCAGTTTTTGCACACTAAGCATTTACAAGACTGGAGCCAAAGCAAAGTTAAAAGGAACAGATTACTTGTATCATAGCACCAGGATAAAATACTTGTAATCCTAGTCTGTGCCAGTCTGTTTCAGAATGGGTTGACTAATTTTGCATTATTCATATTTCTTACCATTCACAGTGATATTTCATTCTCAAATTTCTGATTCACCTCTTATTTAAAAACTGGAAATCCATGATTGGGCTTGCATATTGATTCTGGTTAAAATAATCTTCCCTCTTTCTTTTTACATATCATATAATTGGGCATTTCTTCCCTGGTTTTGACAATGACATCAAGTAGTCCCTAAAGCCATACACGGACAGATCTCTGGCTTTTAAGTGACCTCCTCTGTATCAAAACTGGTCAGGAAGTGGCAAAAGTTAAGTCAGGATAGATTATGGAAACAATACAGACAACAAATTAAATAATTTATGGATTTGGGGAGACAAGAAAACTCATAATTTGAGATAATACAATGGCATTTGTTAATATATTGAGTAAGAAAAACTCACTAAGTTAACTTCTTCTATGGATAAATTGATAAATACAACATTTATCAAGTCCTAAGATTTTTCAGCAGCACTTTTACATGCTTTTAGTGGAGTTAATCACCCACGTGCAAAATACATTCTTTTCAAACGGGCACACAAACTATATAGCTAGATAAATAGGTCGTTGTAAACTGGATGCAATAAATCCAGTGAGAAAGTTGCATGTTAAGCCAGCTAACACTTGTTTTCTTCTACAGAGAAACAAAGCCAAAAAAAGCTTACCTCTTGTACACAAATAAGGTACCTTCTATGTCTGTCTTCTCCTACAAGAGACAGGAATTTTATTTAAGGGATATGCTTGCTCACACAAATATGTAGCTTTTGTACAGTATTTTAATTACAAAGATTAATTATAATATTCTTATCTTTCCATGGAAAGCTTGACATAATTGGAGTAAAAACACAATCTTTTGTTTTAAGAAAGTATTTATTTTTCTTGACAAGATTAGGAAATTAAACCTATTTCCTAGAAGATTCTGTTCATGCCATCAAGTTGCTAATGTGCTATGCAGTACTCTACAGCTCTTCTATACAGAGCCTGAGTGGTCATTGCTAAACATCTTTCTCCCAATTACCCATTTTAAATATGGACTAAAATCCATTAGTCTACAAGTAGTTTGTCTTTCGTAATTGTTATTTAAATAGTTACAATGACAGCACAGATAACAACAAGATGATACAACAGTACTACTGTTTCGTTTCATACTTAAACAAAAGCTGCTGTCCCTACGAGCAAGTGGCTTGTGACAGGTATGTACAGGAAGCCACACAGCTCCAGTGCAGTTTAAAAGTCAGGTTTCACGTGTCTTAAGTTTTCATAGTCTTGGGCTGAACTGGCAGCGGTCAGAGGCCCTGGGCAAGGCACAGGACAGCCGTGCTCGGGACCTAGGCGGGGCCTCCAGAGAAAGGCCTGGCCTAGGCTCCTGCTTGGCGGTATATCCTTTTGAACGCGACCCGAACCGCCACATTTAAACCACGGAACAAAAGGTCTCAGACAAAGGACGCGCTTTATTGCGAGAGTACTGGCACTTCTCCAATTTTCCCGAATTAAGGCTCTGAACTAACCATTAAGTGCAACAACAAAAGAATACACTAAAAAAAATAAAGACCCCCCCCCCCATCAGAGGCAGCTCGGCAAGGCGGCAGGAGCCGAGGAAACCCGGCGCCGCGGAGCGCGGGGGCACGGCGCGCCCGAGCGTCCCGCAGCGGGACTCGCGCTCCCGCCTCGGCTCGGGGCCGCGGGGGAGCGCCCGCAGCTCCAACGCCCCCCGGGCAGAGCGGCCGCCGCCGCGCCGGAGGCGGCGCCTCCCGGGCCGGGGCCGGGGCCGGGGCCGGGGCCGGAGGGAGCGACCCTCCCCCCCGCGGGCCCTCCGCGGCGGGCCGGGCCGGGCCGAGCCGAGCCGGGCCGAGCCGCCCGCCGCCGCCCCTCACGTACCCACTCGTTGGCCTTGGGGCTGAAGCTGTAGAGCGCGACCTGGCCGGTCACGTCGGCGATGCTGGTGATGTAGGGGTCGTGCCGCCTCAGCGCCGCCAGGCTGATCTCCTGCCCCGCTCTGCTCGCCGCCTCCATCTTGGATCCCGGCAGCAACCGCGCGGGAGGGCAAGAAGCGGCGGCGCGGCGTCCCCGGCCCCGCCGCCGGCCGGAACGCCGGGCCCGCGTCGGCCGTTCCGCGCCGCGCCGGGCCGTTCCGCGCCGCGCCGGAGCGAGGCCTCCGCCCCGCCGCCTCCCTCCCCCAGCAGCAACCTCAGCGCCTTCAGGGAGCGCTGCCTGGGGCTTCCGCTGGGCGCAGCCGCGAGGGAAGGGGGCACGCTGCCCCCGAAGCGCCTGCCGGCGAGGAGCGCCCGGCGGCGGCGGCACCGGCACCGGCGCCGGCACCGGCACCGGCGGCGGCACCGGCACCGGCGGGGTCCTGAGGCGGGCGCGGGCCCGAGCGGCCGTGCGGTGCCCGCCGCGCTGCCCCGGCAGCGCCGCTCCTGAGCGAGACGTTGGCAGCGGCACAGCATCGGGTGCGCGCCCGGGGCCGAGGCACGGCTGGCATCCCGGGCGGCGCCTGGGAGGCTTCAAGCGAGCAGCGTTTTGTGCAGTCTGACAGCAGTAAAGCAGCGCTATAAACTTGTAAACAGAACCGTCTTTGTGGCAGACGGTTTCTTCCCGACCCGTCTGGGAACGCAAGGACGTTCCTGTCAGCTCCGTGCTCTGCGCTCCCGGCGGTAGCGCGACTTCAGTACCGCTGGCTTTCCCGTGTGGACTTGGCCACAGCGGCGCCGCGGCGCTCCGCGCACCGGCGCGGGCAGCGGCCCGGCGGCGGGCGGCGCCGTGAGGCCCCTCCCGGCCGGGCGGGCAGGCCGCGTTCCAGCGCAGCGCCCATCTTCCTGCGCGGAAGTAAAGTTTCTTGGAGTTAACATTGTCTCTCTTGATGGTAAATAGTTACAATTTTGAAGTAAGAAGACATTTTTTTTAGAAAAAAAAGCCTATAATTTGGAAACAAATTCCCATACACCTCATTCCAATAACTCACAGCTGAATTCCAAGACCTAAGCATCAATTAAAAAAAAAAAAAATCATAAAAATTATACCATGTGTCTTAGAGAGCTCCGTGAAACTTCCACCTCCTTCTAATTATTTTACCACAGGAGGGCACGATCTATTCTATAAAATCTGGGTTTTCACTAGTTCTGTTAGTAAAGGATGTAAAACCGTTCCCGTCAAAGAGCAAAAAGTAACAGTTAGTATGATGTCAAAAATATCTTGATTTAAAATGGCCAATATTTATTCTTAACTTGGGAAAAGATAGTATATGGAAGTTAAAAATCTTTTTAAAAGAGGATATTCAGCATTCTAAGGGCTCAAGTGAAACAGAAGGAAAATGACAAAAGCCTTTTAACATTTGATTTTGAATGGCATCTTCAACATCTGCACCAAACTGCTCCTTTCTTTTGAGTCAAACTCAAACAAGACTACTATAAAGCAAAGATATCTTTCAAAGTAAGAAACTTCTTGATAAAGGACAGCTTTCTGCTCTGCCAGATCATCTCAAGTGTGAAAATTTCTTGGCTGCATCTTGAGTTAAAAGTGAAACATGAGGAGCACTGATAACAAAAACAAGTGGGGGTTTCCGGTTATGGATTGTTTTCCTCCTTGATCTGCTAATTCCAGTTCTGCATTTTCGTGAATTTATTCTGTCTGCCTTCTTCACCATTGTTGCCTTAGAATGAAATATTTTATGTCAGAAATGACTCATATGGCCTGCCATCTGCTTCCTCAACCTTAAAGTACACCAAAGTATATCGTATAGTTAGCCTCAAACTTTGACCTCAGTGTAAACTGAAATGATAGTTATATCCATTTAGGCTTGTTCTGCAACTATTATATGTTGCAAACATCTTTGTCTTTCTTTGGAGGTATTGAGCAGTTAGTGCCAGGGAAATGTACATCTATCACTCTATTTCTGATTCTTGCACTAAACCAGACAGAAGTGGGATGATGTAGATAATGCCCTTTTGATGTTTTCTCTGTGAGTGGGACAGATTCCATTTGTGTTTCAACAAGTGGAGAGAACATTATGTTCTGTATTTCAGTTATTCAGCTGAGGTTTTACAGGACAGGACATGCTGATTTATACCCTAAGTACTCTTATCTCTGATAAAAATTAATGTTAAAAGAGGCTAAACAATAAGACCCCTTTTTTACCCCTTCAGTTGCTTGTGACAGCATGGTTGGGTCTTTCCATTGTTGTCTGCTCTGCTCTTTGGAGTTGTGCAAACTCTTTTTGTTTTTCACATAGCAGATTATTTAAAGATTCCCAAAGCATTTTTGGAACATAGTCACTCCTTTCAGACTTCACAGAGAAAAAAGTCTTCTTCAGTCTGAAGTCCCTTTAGTTTTCCCCTGTCAGCTGAATATCGTCAGGGAAGACTATATTGCTACTGTTAAGATGATGGAGAAGGGCAGCAGGCATTCTTAGTCAATGCATTTTCTGTTATTACTAAGAGGAGAAATAGAGTCCAGTGGGTTTGAGCATTCACACAGGTCCGAGTGACTCATAGAGCTAGTATTCTTTGTTGTTTTCCACCTGAAACAATTGTCAAGTTTCTGGTATCATAAGATATTCTGCAAATGACACATTTGTATTGGTTTGCTTACTGATGGTTTCCTTGAATTGCAATAGCTTCATGTAATTAGTAATGTCATTGCTGTTCATACCTTATATTTCAGTGATAGTGGCTCTATTTCTACAGACTTCATTTATTCAGGATTAGTCCTAACTAGGACAAACTGCCATGATGATTTCTTTCTTAACCAATAACTTAGTGATCTTTTATTTTGTATTTTAATTCCCTGAGTAAGCCTGCAGATGCTTAATATATTTCTTTTTATGGGGGATACCAATTTCTCTGTTATTGAAAAGTGGTCGGGGAATGCTAGAATTTTTCTAGGGTTGCCATCTTGTTTGAAAAATAATTTTAATTCATAGGAAGCATTACTTGAGCATTTTTATTTGCTTGCTGTTTATTACAGTTTTATTCAATTGGACTCTTTGCATTACTGTGAATGTGCATTCTATCTTTTCCATTGGTGAGGCTGATGTTTCCTGATACTCAGTCTTCCTTTCTATGTACAAATAATATTTCATGTGATGAGTCTCCAGCCTGAGAGAGAGTAACTGAAAACTACTAGTGTTTGAAATAAGGACCCATCACTTTATAGATGAGATTTGTAAAAATCATATCTTCTGAGGATTAGCACAGAAACAGGTTTTAATGCATACTCAGCAACAATTTATACCATAATTATGTACACAAAGAAAAATTACCTTTCTTTACACTTATTCTGCTCTTTACTTTGAGAGGGCTGGGTGAATCACAAGCCTTTCATAGGTCTTCAGGCTTGCGGTATACTCATTCTGCACTGATGCTGCATCTGCAGCGACCTTATTGCAAATTCATGGTCACAGATACTTATTTTGAGTGAAAAATCTTTTCCCGCCCTTAGGGAAAAGTTTTCTAAACTGTTACATAGTACAGTGCTATACATCAGCAATATTTTTCTTCTTACCTGAGTTTTTTAAATGTGAATACTCTGAGGTATCTGTTGGTCACCACTCAATTTCCTTTTATCCTTCTTCCCTTGGTTACTCAACTGAATTTGTTAAATCACTTGCTGATTGTCATTAGAATAATGTACCTCCAAATGTGCAATGGCTATCTTTTTCATGGACTTTTAGTAACCGATTCCATGGTAAATTTGTCCATTCATAATATTCTACTTGGGTGATACACTTAACAAGATTGCAGACAAAATGAGGAGACTCCTGAAGAAAGCTTGAAGAAAGCATAAGATTGGGAGAATATGCCTTGTAAGAGAAAGCAAAAGAAAATATTAAGTTGCTTATTCAAAGGAAACAGAAAATTAAAAGAGAACATGATTTTATTTTGATGTGTAAGAGGTTCTTAGAGAAATTGGTTCTTCTCCACAGCTGCTGAAAAGGGACAAGATGCAACCAAGTTTATGTACAGCAAAAAAAATTTAGGATGAATTCCTAACAATTCTGATCAGTAGGAGTAGTTACACAATATAACAAGCTGCTAAAGGATGTTATGGCATTTCCTTCACTTTTGTTTTTTAAGATCGGATTATGCAGCATCTGTCAGGATGGTCTTCAAATACTTGATCTTACCTCTGTACAGAGATTTTTAGTTAAGGTAATTATTCCGTTTTGCTATCATATCAATACTCTCCCACCTTTCACAGGAGATTACTACCCCTTCATCTGTGCCAAGTCAAATTGTTCTAGTCAGATTTATGAAATAAGCTAACTACATATTTCTACACTTCATCACACCGAAAGTGACAGTTTCTGGCCTGGGTTTTCTTTAAAGAACTGGGTCCTTTGGGAACTACATCTGCAAATACACTATGGGTAGATAGAGTGCGAGTCTAAAAAAATAAAATCTGTGGGATTAGTTGGTGTGTAAAACTACTTCTTTATCTGGAATATTGTTGCTTTGAAGTGACAATGTAAAGGAAAGTTTTGGGACTGCGTATCTACCCAGCTGTAGGTATGGGCTTTTTACTATTTCTGTGCTCTACTTAAAGTAGAGATATTGTGTAATCATTTTGTAAACTATCTGAGTTCCTCAGAGAAAGATCTTGCAATACTGAAATCTGAAATTAGCTACAAATTACTTTGGGCTCATATTTACAGGTAACATTTGTAGTCATGGTTCTGTAGCAGGAATGCATGAATTTTTCTTTTTTCTTTCCTTTTTTTCCCCTGTGCAATTGGCAAAATCTTGTGGAACTGGTGTGGAGGAGGAAGCATTAAAAACAACTATAAATTATTGAAATCACATAATTTAATAAAATACAAGTAAAATGACATGAAGACTATTTAGTCACCTGTGTTCACTGCCATTTTGCACATGAGCATTACCAACAGTCATGGTCCTTCTAACAGATGCTAAATAGCCATTAAGCAAAGAAAAGGCAATAAACTACATTTACAATTCAATAAAACTAAAAGCGTGAAAATAGTCAATTTCATTTATACAGTAAAGCTGTTCCCACAACAACAGTGTGAGAGGTTGAAATAGGTCGCAGGCAGCCCTCCTTACATTGCTTAAGAACGTTAGAAGGATTAATCATTTATGGATTATCTCCTGGAAACAATGATCTGGTACAGACAGGTAATCCAATCTCCTCTATCTTTCTAACCTGGTTTGCCGTTTCACTGGGGATTGTGAAAGAGCGGCAATTTTTCTAGGAAGACACTGTCTTTCTGCCAGCTTGAAACATGTAAATTGCTGGAATTTGCATTAAAAATATGACAACTCTTCTTTGAGGAAGGTAGGTAATGAAATTAGACAGGTAAAACTAACTTTTCCATCTATAGTACAGAGGTTTGGTTCAGAAATTTTATCATTTTCATCTGTAGTTATAATCTCATTGAACAGAGTAAAGAGAGAATTTTACCACTGACACAAACCAGCTCTAGGAAGAAAACATTATTCCTGGGTCTCTGCATTTTGCATAAACGTCTAGGTACATGTTCTTTCTGACTAAAAATGTCCAAAAATTTAAATAAATCTTATTTTTGAATACAAACCTTTCAGTGATCACAGCCTCTGTAAGTACGTTAGAAGTAGATATACAGTTTTGCTTTTATTGATTTATGTACTTAATCTAATATATAGGACTGTTAACTTACATCTTAAGCCAGTGTTGTTGTATTTTATCCAACAGTAGATACAAGATCTGATGCTGATTGTATTAGAACTATAGTAATTTCCTTAATGAAAGTGAGCTCTATTGCAAATCTCCATTGTGGCAACTTAGTAAGCGGACAAAAATAAGGCAGAAGCAAATGTGCATCATCAGGGATTCTCTATTGCTCATTTCATTTGACATGTAGTTTCTGTTTTGTTGGTATAATGATATTAGGAAAAACAATATGCAATTACTATCACAAGTGCTCAGAGCAGCCTGTCCTTCTAAGTTTTCTTATATTACATATTAGAAAATTGATGATGAGATTAGCAAGGCTCTCCTTTGTACAGAATTGTTAAATATGTCAAGAATAGTTGTGCATCAGTAGTAGATGCTTTAAGCCTTGAAAAAAAGCTATTTTGGTAGAAAAATGTAATTTTTGAACTCTGTAGATTTTTAATTATGGAGTTACCTACCTTAAATATACTGTGTTAGCTTAATGGCATTATTGTGAACTTACATTTTTGTTTTCTTGTAAACATCCTTCTGTATTCTTTAAGGTTCCTGAGCTACTTTGAAATATGAAATATCTATGGCCCTTTAAAAATTGAGATTATCGTGCAAGTCTCAAATATATGGGTTTACATGCTTCTTAATCTCAGAAATGCTTACTGTAAAATGGAAAGTCAGAAGTTCCTTTTTTATTTTAGCGTTTTAGCTGTGCCTCGTACAAACTATGCACATATCAGAGCTATCAGCTTCAAAATAGACTAGATAGTTTTTATTACCAAACATGCATTTTTCAGTAGGCTTTTCTTGATGGATACAGTTCTAATAAAGAAGATGGAACACAATTTTGAGAGTAAATAGCTTTTAGAGCTTTTCAGACATGACTGGGAAAAAATACGATATAAAACAGCCTTGTGATTTTGGTTAGTTTTGATGCTTAAGATTGTCCAATGTCAGAGGCATAGGAAGGGGAATCTGTAATCCTACGTTCAGGTCAGAGCACTGTTGTTTTGTGTGATATTAAATCTCTTCAGCTTTCTGTACTTTAGTTTTTGCAGACATAACGTGAGTATAATGGTCTAACTCATCATTATAAATTGAGCTGAAATACTTTGTTTAATATAAACAGGGAGTATTATGAAGATATTTCAGCCTTCCAGGGAAGGGCTGGTGGACAGAGCAAGGCTGGGGGATTGCTGGTCTGTAGCAAGACCTTTTTTGAAGGTGAAGGCAGCAGCAGCTGTATTGACTGCTGTAATCCTAATGTTGCTGTCATGACCTGTTGTAATCCTGATGTTGCTGTCATGACTACAGAGCAGTTTCAGAAACGCCAACTTGCTCTGGCAAGGCAGGTTTCCTTGACCCCCTCACGACGCGCTCTGTGCTTATCTCATACTGGCATTGGGCTGCTAACAAAAAGATACAGGTGTAGCCGTACACCTAAGGCACAGGATCGATTAATTCTTAGCGTAGCCACGTGTAACTGACTGCTTGCTTTGTCAGCTTTCTTCCAGGAGGTATAATGTCTGAGAGTATTCAGTGACATAACCACGTGAATTCGGAGTCCCGCTGTGTGATAAATTCTGCCCCCAACGGTTGCAGGCAAGAACACCTATGTTTCAGAAATGCACTGCTGCTTTGAGCTAGAAGGCTAAGGTAGAGCCTCTGCGCAGTTCTGTGCCACAGCTCCCAGGTTTGGGATGGGATGGGCTTCCTCCGACAGGTAAGGAAGGAGGGCTGAGTAAAGTGGGAAGGAGCCCTCATTCTGGCAAAAGGAGAAGTCATGCATGTTATCCTCAAGACTAAAATTACTTCATGACCAAGTAAACAAAGTAGATGAGATCCTAACCTGTTATTTGGTTTCTTTTTACCAGTTAAGAGAGTCAGCTGTGGCTGGTGGAGGATTCCCTTGCCACAGCCAATTAGACAAGAACCATAAAGCTGTCTTCTGAAGATCCTCTGGGGAGCCCTGTGGTTAAGATGTGCTAGGAAGGGCATTTCAATGGGAAGGAATTAGCACACAGTGCTGTGAAAATCTGCAACCAAACTGCAGCACATGGGATAGTTTAAGAAGCTGCTCTAGTTCTGGCAGGCTTGAGGCTGTGTGATTGCAGCTTTTTATTTTGGCACCTCATGACCCTTGACTCTGGTGTTGGAAAATAAGTGATTAGATTGCAGTGAATTGCTTAAGGACAAAAACAGTAACATTTTAATTGATTAATTTCAGGTTGATTGTATGCAGTTATGTCTGCAAAGCAAAATGGTGGTCAACCAGTAAAATACTTTCTACAAAATTCTGTGTGCAGGTTTACAAAGTTTTCAATTTGCAAATGAATGTAACCTTAGTGATTAACCTACAAATTAAGTTGCTTGCTTTGGCATTTTTTCAAAAGAAAAAGAACTAGCTAATACGTTGTTTATTTCAAATTATCTACAGCTATAGATAGTAATAAAAAGTAATTTTTCCCCTGCAGTATCCCCCCCCCCCCGAATTGACCTTTATTATGTGAAATCAGTGTACTGACATGATAAATCTGAAGAGCTTGTATAGTGGTGATACATTTTGTCAGGTGAATGCTGATGAGCTAATAAGTATCTCTCCAATGGTTTGTAATAATCACAGGTAATTAGTTTAAAACTTCCTGATTGTTAGTTTACATGGCAGACTTCAATGGGGTCTTCCAAAATGCTCATGGTCAATAGGTGAGTATTTCTTATTTTCAAAATTTTTGCCTTTGCTGAAGTCTACATTGATTGTATGATTTCCAAACAATTGTATTTAAGACTTTGAGAGCTGGAGTGTAAATAGTGCCCATATGCAAAAATAGTTAAAAGGTCACATCTTGTTTCTCTCTCAATCTGGGATGATGTCTTCCAGAGCTGGGCAGCCCAGCTGAGCTCTGCAGTCTTTGAGACCTGAACTTACGGTTCACATAGCTGCTTGGTTCCTCCTCTGCCCATAAATGAAGTCTGTGCTGTGGCAGCTGGCATGGATATTGGTGATGGGTAGCTCAAACTTACTATGTTTGCCTTTTGCGTGTCCCTTTGTGTGTATGTGTGTCTGCTGTTGGTCAGGCAGAGATGGGACATTTTGGGGAGGCCTCACACTTGCATTACAAAACAGACCTGCTAACCAAAAGAAACAAATTCCAGTAGAACTGGAAGAGACTCATCCTATGGGTTCACTATTAACAATAACTGAAAATAATTAGATACTAGTTGTCAAAAAACAGAAAAATTATCTGTAAAATGTTTTCACTCTGTGATAAAACTGAGCATCCTAAGTATTATTGTTTAGTTTTGGAATGAAGAGAATTCTGAGCAGCTCTTTTTGCATGATGGACTAGTCACCCGAATCCTTTATGGGGGTTTTGTCTTGGTGGTGAGTTGAATGAGGAGCGAGAGTTGTTGGTATACCTGCGGTACATGGAGGGGAAGCGTGGGACAGGCCTGGCTGGGGAACAGGTTGCTCTCTTTCTGACTTTGTTTTAATCCTCAGCAAGAAGAGTCTGCACAAGAGCAGCAGCAAATCCAGCCTAAAGAAAGTCTCAGCATGCAAAGACAGTAGTGTTTTTACAACATAGGGAGAAATATAAACGCATCTGTATTGGTGTGCAAGGGTCATGTTTGACTTTGGTCATTTCCTTTGCATGTATTTTTGGTAAACTCCTCCTCATCTGGTCTGGAAAATATTTACCCTGTAAAATTATCAAAACAGAGTACCTTGCTCTGTTACATACCTGTTTTAATCGGCAAAATGGTATAGAGGAAAAAGGCAACTAAAATGCAGAAATCAGGCAGATCTTCTGTTAGTTCATGGATTTTTGAGGCTTCTGTGCCTCTTTTGGGCTCAGTTCTCCTTCATCTTTGAAACAGAATTGCCTTTTTTGCACTTCCACCAAGCTGATGGGAGAAATTTTTTATACTCTCCATAGTTCAGTTTTCTAACAGGAAATTTTGCAGGCAGTTCGGTGCTTTACTGACAGATGTAGTCAGGGGGAGCCAATAGCAGCCTTTTGTATCTGAATGAGCCAGATGGACCTCACCGGTGGGCTTTTAGGGATTGTTGGCTGGGTTGACCCTTTCAGCAAGTCCACAGTCCCCATGATTACAGTCACCCCTGTGGACAGTCACTGGTAACACCAGTGCTATTTCAGGGAATATCTAAAGTTGTTCTCTGGCTAGTCAATAGTTGGGGTCTGTAGCTGCTGAAAAGGCTCTTTTTGTGACCTTCAACTTGCATCTAGTCCCTATTTCATTCCTAAACATTGGCTGGTAGCTTGGTTTCTGACTCAGGCTCTTGACCTTTGATTTTTAGCCTACTAGTGTTTGGGTGCCAGATGGGCTTTTCCTGGGTTTGGATACTGCTTTCAGGTATCAGCTCTGCTTATTATAGATGGACACAAAAATCTTATTTGTGTTTTTGGAATTTTCCCCTTAGGTCACTTCTTACATTTCTTTTTCAAACTTTATATAAATGAGTCAAGATCCTTCTGTAATCAGAACAGCTCTGTGTTGCTCATTTCTAAAAATTTCTCCAATAGGTTCTTAAAGTGAGGATGTGCAGCTGTTCGGATATTCCTTTAGGAATAACTGATTGATAGTCAACATGGATTGTCAGTTGGTTGTACTTGTACCCATCTCCTGGCCTCCTTGCGAGCTGCTGAGTGCTCTTCAGCAGAACCTAAGTTCCTAGTGGCCATGAGAAGTCTGCTTTATGGATGGAAGTTCCAAGAAACCAAAATGTATGCAAGGCCAATAAATCTCAGCATCTCATCTTCTGGAAATCTGTTGTTGAGACAGCAGTCTGTAAATTGGCTTATATGATCAAATGTGTCAGAATGAAAAACTGCATAAATTAAAAACAACACCTGATAATTCCCTCCTAAGATAGTTGATATAAAGTGACAGCAAAATAATACTTAAGAAAAATAAAAACAAAATCCAAAATTTCTGTAGTATTTTCAATAAAAACACCACAAAATTGTAAGAGTTTTGAAGGTCAGATTACAAGCTCCATATTCACAGTTGTGACTACATGCTCATGTGAGTTTGTTTCCTTGGCTTTTCTGGGAGTGTATGTGTGAGTAACTATTCCTGCAGAGTGAATAAAGGCATTTGCAATCTGGTCCCAGCTGGAAACTTATTTTCTGAAGCCTGCTCGCTCCCTTCATAAAGTATAGATCCTTTATTTTATCTTGTTTTGTATTTATTTCAAATGATGTGAGATCTTTGGATTGACTGTTATGACAGTCCAAAAAAAAAAAAAAGATGACCTACATTTTAGAGCTCATAATTCTTTCTAGATATATATTTGGAATAGTGTTTTTTTCTTTTTTTCTTTTTTTTCTTTTTTTTTCCCTTGGGAGGAGAAAGATAATTATTGTTTGCCTGGAAATCAGTTAATTAGCAGTCTTCTCACCAGTGAATGCCTGTCTAAATTCATTCCTTTTCTGGGTAATTTATTAAATAACTACAAGACCATTCAGAAAGCCCAAGTAGTATTTTATAGCAAAGCACTAATTACTCAGTATATTTGATGGGGAAAGGGGGTATAAGGAAATAAAGGGCATATATTTTCAATTGTTTACCACCATTTCTGTCACACCTTTTGGTCCTTTTTGGATCACAAAGCTCAGTGAAATGCAGTTTAATTTGGGGGGAGCAAGAGTACCCTTTTCTTCCACAGTTACTGTAGTTTTGGCTTGCTCAGGAATGCAGTATAACATTTCAAATAGGAATCACTGACAGCGCTAGCAGGGTTGTTAAGGTAGGGAAAATCAGTACCATGAAGTGCTGATGTTTGCATAGCAGCCTGAAGGGGTTGGGAAATGTAGAGCAGAAATGCATGGTAAGCCTGTCACTTGGCTTCTCTGTAACATGGTCCACAAGTGGCTGCCTGTTAACCATGCTCCGTGGTCTGGGGAGAGGGCTGAGGTTTGCCCAGAGCGCCGGGGTAGCAGCCCTCAAGCAGATAATAGCAGCTTTCTGGGGAATGTATTGAGATAATGACGGAAGGTGAGGTTAAATCACATGCATGTGCTGCACTGAATGCTTTGAGCAAAGGAGGCTTTATTCTGTGCTGGGACCAGCTGGGCTTAGTGATTTTCTTCCCATTTCTGAGGGACAATTCAGTAAAGAGGATCTGGAATCAATTCCTCATTTTGTCTGTTCGAGTCACAGCACCCCACTTGCCCTCTTCCCCACTCCTGCCATTATTATTACTTTTCCAAAGAATGCAGTGTTTTATAAACAGAAAATCTGCTGGTGAGTGCAAGGAGGTGTGTGTTAAGGCAGTGCTTTGAAATTTGTCAGCTCTTTATCCCTTTTGCTGAGACTTCCCAGGAGTCCAAAAGCCCAAGTTTGGGCATTTGAAAAGAGAGGCTACATGCCATAATCATTCTTTTCAGGGATACAAAAAATGCACAGGCTCTCTGTTACCTATCAAATGATTTGCTATTTATAGATATAATATACTACTGTGTAACTTTTGAAAATGGAAGGACAGTAATTTCAGTTTTTAGGTCTAATCCTGTTCTAGGAGCACCAGTTCCTGCAGCATATCTAAGGTGAACTTATTGCAGAAAAGGTATACAGAGGTATCCCCCAGACTTAATTAGTAATACCAATGGTCAGGTTTAATATTGGAATTCATTAACAGAGGAGGAAACACACTGCAGTATTTTAGGTACTCCTTTCCAATACAGGTTTCCTTCGAACCTAAACAGTTACACGTTATGCATTATTCTGTATGGCACTGTAGTCCATCTGTTGCAGCCTTCCTGCAGGGAAAACAAGGATTAACTCCTTATCTACGTATGCTGAGTGATTTCATGGGCTGCAGAAGATGAGAAGATGAAGAGAGCCACTTTTGTAAATTCATAAGTAAACAAACAAAAAACCCTGGGAACTTGACTTGGCAACTATAGTTTAAGTATATATGACCATATTTCACAGTATGGTCATATAGAAAATAAATAACTCCTTAGTCTGTTTATTAAAATAATTTACATTTCAGTATTATTTAGAACTTTTCTGTCACATTTTGAACCTATGTGGAATCATAGAGGTTTGCTTTTAATTAGTTATATATAGTACAAAGAAAGAAACTATAGTTTTAGATATTCACATGCAAAAGACAGAGAGCTAAATGATAGGTTTTGATGTTTGTTAGTTCTTCCTTGAGTAACCACCTGCCCATTCTTGAGCAGCATTTGTGAGAGGGAAGTTTAGTTGCTTGTTTCATCCTAGCGTTTTAGAACATCAAAACAGTAAAGGCAACAGAAAAGAAATTTTAGCAAAATGGAGGCTACTACTTCCCACCAGGACTAAAATTAATTAAAGAACAAGGCTGAAACATTGCATTGTCCTTTCATTACAGAGTACAAACCATGAGTGTGGTCAGTACCAGAGCAGGTTGCCTCAGTCGGGGGGACTGAGGGTGACACATACTCAGAACATTTTTCAGATGAGCAGCAAAACAGAACTAGTCAAACAGGTGAAGAAGAAGTAGGCCCTCATAGTCTTCGAAATCTTCTAAAGCTTCTTTATTTTCTCCTAAAGGAGTAGTTAAGTTTTCTGTAGCAGAAGAGGTTAAATCCTTTAAAACAAAGATGTGCTCTTTTTATTAAAAAAATAAAACTCTCCTTACTGAGATGTTATTAAAGGCTGTTTAGGATTTTCCTGTTTTAATAAAACCAGTTAAATGAAATTAGAAAAAGAATTACTCTGAATTCATAAATCTTTCACATGGTAGTGTCAGTTTGCTCCTTATCCCTTG
Source organism: Rhea pennata (assembly GCF_028389875.1). Taxonomy (NCBI): domain Eukaryota; kingdom Metazoa; phylum Chordata; class Aves; order Rheiformes; family Rheidae; genus Rhea; species Rhea pennata. Next base: position 16,465,516 of record NC_084674.1, on the reverse strand, counting down.
ATAAAAAGGATTGCTGTCAGAGTGGTTACTATTGCAGCACTTGTATCTCACATACAGCTGGACTTGCTGTCTTTTGTTTTTGCAAAAACTAGCTGAAGATTTATTTCATCTCAGTTTGCTTACACTGACTTGATGCACACTTTAATGTCTTTTAGCAGCATAAATGAAGCTCATTATTTTCAGGGAAGCAGTTTCCATGGATTCCTTATAGTTGATGTCCTTTTGTCTTGCACTGTGGACTCTTTAAGCCAGTTGTATCTCTGGTATTTTAAAAAGGACACCTATTACTTGGGGGAAAAAAAAATCAAAGCTGTCATTGTCTGCTGCACTCAGGCTTTGGCTTTTCCTTTCTATTACTCATTATTCATTAATAATGACATGCTGACAATTCTTCTCATATACTTCCTATACTTTTTATGATGCACAGACACTCCGTATGCATGACAAAGATCTGTCAAAGCATAGGGATTTGGGTTTTTATTCTCCAGTGAACTGATTTTCTTCAAAGTCATCCTGTTCCTGCTCTCATGTGTAATTTTTTTGCAACAAGATCTTTCTATGTGGCAGAGAGAGTGGAGAGGGATCAAAGGTGCCTTTAATTCAGCTTTTTTCCCAATTGATGGACTAGCCTCAATATTGTTTTGGTTTAGTATGTGCTAGAGGGTTGGATGTGAAAGGATTTACCATTGCACAACCTCCACTATGCTGCACGCCGTGGAAAGTAGGCAGTGCACTGGCCATTGGTAATGGCAAGCGTTAAATTGCCTTTAAACTCCTCCAAGTACATCCTCGCAAAGGGCTGTTCTGGCTGATGGTTTTCATTAAAATTCCTATCTACTTCATGGGTCTTACACCTAAATGCTAAAATCTAATGGGCTTCAGGAAGTAATTAGTATAAGTTTCTGTTGGGAAAAAAGTTGCAATTGTAATGTGAAAAATTTCATCCATGCGAAATACACCCATCCCTAGATAGTTATTTGTATTTCATCCTGAATCAGGTGAACTTCCTTTGCTTTGTCACCATCTGTACAGGACCAGGTATAGTGGCTCTGTTCCTGCAGTCTGCATGAAGTTCCCCCCTTGCTCCTCTTGTCATAACACCTGTCTAAATGGGCTTAGACAGGAACTAAATGATGAAACATTCAGCCTCTCACCATGAAGTCATTTTGCTGCTATTACACATCTCCATGACTAGTAGGCTTTCCATAGGAGTTTGAGTGTATTGCTGGACAAGCTGAAAATGTCTCGAACATGCAAGAGTTCCCCGCTTGGAGATCTGTGGGAAAGTGCTCTCTTGCACTGTTTTTTCCCTTCTGCACTGATTTGTAACTGCACAGACAGCAAGGGAGTTCCTGCAGTGTTTCCAGCCTAGGCACAAATACTTGCATTGCACTGTGGGCCTTGCCCAGACTTCATACTTGAATATATTAGTATATTAGTGTCTTCTATGCACTCAGATTCCAAGTAAAAATTCTGGGGTTTGGGATGGTGCATAAAGCAAGGCTTGGTAACAGGTATTGAATACTGTGACGCAAGTTTCTGACTGTAACCAGTGTGTCTATTAACACTTGAAAGTGTCCATATGAGAAAATGTGATGTGGAAGTTATGTCTGGTATGAAAGCAAGCTTTAGGTGTTTTTAACAGTTCATGAGGAACAGAATTTATAAAACCAAAATATTTCTTAATTTCTTTACAAGACTGACACTGTGATTCCCCTTTCTATTAATTTAATAGATTGACTTTAAAAAGTATTCTATGTATTAGCTTTAAAATACCTTTAAAATTTATAGTCTATGTATTTGATATAGGCATTAACTTAGTAGCAATTGTTTCTAGTCTTTTTTTGCCTCCCTCTCTTTATATGAATCACAGACACAGGACGTATTATTTATACTATGCATGCAAGCAGACATAGTCCTGAAATTCGAGGCAATTTCAGGTAGTTCTTTTTATTTTACTGTTTCTTTGAAAGCTGATAAAATTCATATTTTCCAATAAGCTGTATATGAAAGAATTTTTACTGTTGGAATATACCTAAACAAAAATATCTTCTAGCAATACGGCAGAAGAATTTGTTATGGAAAACATTCAAAACATTCAAAAAATAAAATTGAGTCCTATTTTTCAACATTTCAATTTTTTGATTTTTTTTTTTTTACTGTTAGTCTGACTGTTAGATGTGCAGGGTATAAAGTTTTGATATTAATGTAATAAATATTTCAACAAGGCCTTGTTGATATTTCCAGATTAAAAGAGTGGAATCTGCATTTTATTGACTATTTTGAGATTTCAATATTTTGTACCCACTTGAGATGAAAATAAATTTTGATATGTTTAAATTTCCCAAAGGAGAGCAAATCTGTTACTCTAACTAAAAGAGTTTTTCTGCTCTGCTCAATAAGGTAGGATCCTTATCCCTATTACACCAAGCAGCCTGCTTCCTCTGGCTGTCTTGGCTATTCAAGCATGAGAGCTGTCAGATGAGAAAAAATGTGTAGCGCGTAAGTATTGAGTATCACTAACATATTGTATAAAATCAAATTAAATTAAGGCCAAAAAATCATGTTTCTTCTCAGCCTGAAACTAAATCAAAACAGCATTAATTTACTTCAGAAAATAATTGCTTTTCCAGGATTTTTATCTTTGGAAAGCACTTGGTCTCCAAATACATTACGCAGAACTGTTCTCACAGTTCCAGAAAATTATTTTAAGAAAAAAGAAGTTGCATCAAGATTTTTTGTCTCACAAAGGTTCATGAGAGTTGGATTACATCCTTAGATCCTGCTACATAAACATTTCTGTAGCATTTTTAGAATGTTTTGGGCTGTTACTACACAACTTTGCAGTGCTTTTCATATCTTGATGTTTTAATAGCTAGACTGGAGAGCTTATAATTTATTTTCTACTTGATTCATCCTCTTTCCTTGTTAACACATACACTGGTCTTTAAACTCTTTCCTTTCTGAACTCATTGAAATACACGAAACAGCTGCCTGAGATCTGACAAAACGCTGAGCCCCAGTGATCCTTAAGCCATGTGAAGAGATAAGACAACCTTTGTATTTTATCTGGCAGCTACTTCCTGTTTACCTGTGTGTAAGAAAAAAATTTTGTGACCCACATTCTGTGCTCCTCATGTCTATTGAGTAGAAAAATGTGGCCACTCATCTGAACGCTGCCTTGAAGACTTCCAGCTTTCAACCTACTTTCTCTTTTCCTTACTCTTTTCTAAGTTAGAGTTATCCTTGTGTAAAGAATCAGTGCAAAGTCTAAAGTCCTTCTCAAAGAAAGCTTAAGTCCAATCAAAAATTAAAAAATTAAAACACTTGCTTAAAATGTTAGCTAGGGCTTAGTGACACAGAAGGGTTGTGCTAGATTTCTTTGCAGAAAATGGCTGGAGGCCATTTCTAGGAAACATTTGTTCCTTTTAACTCAGGGAACTATGCGTTCAGGTATAAGATGAAGACAATGCTCAGGATTCTGGGCTCCCGTTATACAGAAACGAGGACCTCAAATTTAAAAATACCAGCCTCTTCTCCCATTAATTCTGTACCAACCATTTAATTTTTCCAAAAACATATCTCATTGCTAATGAGATAGTATTAAACAAAGGAAGCAAATTTATCAAAAAAGACTAAACAATAGATGCTTTGAATCAGATCTGTTAGAGGATTACATACTGACAAAAGCAAAATGTAGTCACTCATTCATTGTTCATTCATTCTGCTTTCCTGCACCATCTGTTACACCAGCACAGTGACACACTAAATCATTATAACTCAAAAGTATCAGTATTTTTCACAAAGGAAGCAGACTGAGATTGCCAGGAGAACAGTCCTGAAAGTGTGATCTGAGTCTCATGAAAACAGCATGCCCTTCCCTAACAATATAGGCAAGGAGGAAAGTGGAGTTTCATTCATTTGTCATTGGTCCAGCCTTTAATCAAAACAGTTATTCTATTTTCTCCATAATGAATGCCACAAAATTATATTGATGCATCAACAGGCATACATGTCATACAAGCTTACGACAGAACTGTAGTTAATAAGCAACAGCGTTGTTAACTACTATAGTGAAAATAATTAAACTACCAAATTAAATGGATGTTGTGTAAATGTTGTGTTTTAATATTGCTTCTGATTCCCATGTTTCTTACAACCATCAGAGTTTTCAGGTGATTAACAGAATATAAATTTTACATGATCAAAAGCTGCACGCCTTTAAGAATGATGCATTAGAACGCTTGAACATATATTAAGAAGGATACAGAGCTGCCGTTCTTCCAGAACTGCTGAACGAATATCACACTCCAAATCTTGACGCATTAGGAAAGTAAAATTTCTTTTGAAACCAAGGAAGCCGCTACCCTAACATAGTCAACAGGATTCGGTGATCTATGTAATTGTTAGCATAAGATCTTTGCTAAGTAACTAATACTGAACACAGGAACTAAGCACCTTCTTATTTTACATATTGGAATTCTTCAAATCCTCATAAAATTTAGCTAAAGATAATAGTAGTAATCATATGTTGCATAGATAGTACTGTTCTTCTCTGGGTGCTTTTTAAAGATAAGAATCATCATCTTTGATGTTGCAATGAAATTAAATAGCTTGTGCTAAGTCCCACAGCACCTAACAAAGCTAGGGAGTAAGTAATGCAGCTACTGCACCACATCTCTGTAACATTAACTGCATCTTCGCCCTTCTTACAGTTCTCTATAAAAGAAATCAAACCTGTTAAAAACTTTTAAAATATTATTAAAAATAATAACTAATACTGTAAATCTACACATACTTTAACCTAGCAACAGCTAGCTCTGTTACTGCAAGTGATCCTAAATCTGACCTTGGCCACTCATATTACCATATAGTGAAGCTGATCCAGGAGATGATTTGAAGAAACAGAGAATCATGCAGGCTGGAAGGGACCCCAAGAGGTTGCTCAGTCCAATTTCTTGCTCAAAGCAAGTGTCAACATTGATTGCAGGCCAGGTTGCTTAGAGCGTTGTCCAAGTTAAAACTAACCCACCACCATCACCACCACCAAAACTGAGTTTTAATATAGCTCCATTCCTTACTCTGGGCCATCATACATGCATATGGGTATCAGTAGACAGAAGACGAAGGTGTAAAGGAAGGAGGCAAATGAGATCATTTCTTTCAACAGCAGTACCAATTCATGCTTACAGTACAATGTAAGGCTTATTATTACCGTATAAGAGAGATTTTATGGCTCAGTCCTGCTTTCTTTTTGTATTTGGACATTTATTGGAGCAATATTCTCAACTCTGAAAGGGAAGGAGGAAGATACTATACATTACTTGAAAGAAATCTCATATGGCAATGGTACTTCCACTTCCAAAACTAGTTCAAGCAGATACATTTTCACACATTCCTTAAATGAAGTCTGATACCAACTGTTCAGATGTAGTATTTGTTTGTATTTGATCTGCCTCCTCTTTCTAGCTTATTGATTTCCATTGCACTGTAAAGTAAATTTAACTTAGATTACTACATTAATACTTAGCCTTCTGCATCTGTTAAACCATTCATAGTAGTTTCATAACAGTATATCCCATTGGACTTTCAACGCAGTGCAATTCCCTCTCTATCACACCATCTTCATGAGCAAAGGGATAGTTCTTCCAGCTTGACTTCTGGCATCATGCTTTGTAAGATACTGTTTGTTCCTGACACGTCCAGGTATCTTTAGATGCTGTCCTTGAAGCCTTTGCTTTTCTTTTCACTGTGTTCTTATTGTGTCTGTCTGTGCTTTAAGTTTTATCCTCTGCCAAATTTTAGCCTGGAGTGACAGCAGAGAAATGAACATTATAATGAAAGTGCTGACAAACCCTTAGCTCTGATGACGTGAATGGTGCAGCTATCATTTTTGTTTGTTGTGTTCCGTACTTTAAATCTTTAATGCTATTTTCTCCTTTTATCCTGCATTGAACAGCAGGATTACTCAAATGTTTTATGGCTTAGAAGTTGTGCAGTTAAGGAAGTTGTTCAGCGGGGTGGAAAGGCTCCTCTCTAGGGGTTCCCTTCTCCATTTAGAGGTGTGGAAAAGTTTAAGGGCAGTGGAGGAAAAATGCTGTTAGCGCGATGTTGCATACAGCATTGCCATTCCAGCACTGCTGTCGGCTTTGCCCCTTGTGGTGAGTCACTCTAATTACACCTTGTTTTTATACCTCTCACTGAGGTAAGGTCAGTATCCTCCAAGGTGGGAGAAACAGGACATTTTGTTTTGTAATGGGGAAGAGAGTGAAACGTTAACAGAAAAATTAGCTCACAGTAAAGAAATACTCATTGATGATATAGGCATAAATATTTTAGGCTGTAAGTCATTTAAGGCAGGATGTCTGCATCTCTGTGTGTATGGATGCTGTCCAATACATTTCTGACATTACCACAGCACAAATAATGTATGGACTAGGTATGAATCAATACTAAAATGCTTTCTGTCTACATGTACCTGACATCACAGTAATGAAAATAATGATCCTGTAGAGTTTTTCATTGATTTCAGTGAAAGCAGAAACAAGAGGTCTTTAGGATCAGGTCTCTAGTTTTTCTAAAATAGTGATGTCCCTTCATCCTGAGTATGTCCTGCCAGTTTATACTAGACAAAGGTTTGCCCCCTAAGAAGGTACCTGCACAATGTCTGCCCAATTCCAGTTGGATGCAATTACTATGTGTGGCTCTTGCTGTACTATGTGACTAGATACTGCTTAGAAAGAGGTAGACTATAATCCCCTTAGCTCCACCACACATTTTCCCATGATGATGAACACTGTACTAATTTTAACAAAATAGATATTATGCATATATTAAAAAGACAAAACAAGATGAAAGTGGGGAGAAATGTTGGCAGCCTGGAGAAATTGGCTGACATCACAGATGATCATAGAATCATAAGGTTGGAAGGGACCTCTGGAGATCATCTAGTCCAACCCTCAGAGTTGCCCATATGGGGATTGGGCCCGTGACCTTGGCATTAGCAGCGCCGTGCTCTAACCAACTGAGCTAACATGAACCTCATGAAGCTCAACAAAGGCATATGCAAGTCTGGGCTAGCGTAACTCCAGGCTGGGATTCAAGTGGTTAGAAAGCAGCTTGCAGAAAACGACTCAGAGATCCTGCTAGACAGCAAGCTGAACGTGGGTTGCAATGTGCCCTTGAGGTGAAAGAAGCCAACTGCATATTGGGCTTTATTAGCAAGCCTGGAGCCAGCAGACTGATGAAAGTATTTGCTCCCTTCTATTCAATACTTTTGAGACTGTACCTGGAGTACCGAGTCCAGTTTTGGGCTCCTCAGTACAAGTCAGATGTTGATATGGCGGAGTCAGTCCAGCAGAGACCCACTAGGATGGTCAGGGGAGTAGAGCACAGATGTACCAGGAGAGGCTAAAACCTGACCTTAGCAGTTCAGAGCAGAGAGGGCTCAGGGAGATCTTACTGCTATGTACAACTACACAAAGAATGTTGTACCAAAAGTGGTGCCATAACCTTCTCAGAGGTGCACAGTGAAAGGGCAAGAGGCAACAGACACAAGTTGCAATATGGGAAATTCTGATTTGATATTAGGTAAAATTAGTTTTTCAGGAAGGTAATCAAACATTGGAACAGGTTCTCCATAGGGAAAATGAAACCCTTATCCTTGGATGTGGAGCTGACTTGCTTGGGTAATACACTGAGGAACCTGCTCTAAGATGGTCCTGCTCTGCCTAGGGGATTGGGCCAGATGACCTTCAGAGGTCCTTTCCAACCTACATCATTCTGTCATTCTAATCTATTAAAAAGAATTAATAGTGAAATCATTATTCTCTCTGCTGTGAATCTGACTATACTACCAAACCAATGGGTGCTTAGATCTGTCTAGAGAAAGATTAATAGTTCTGGCTGGATCAGTAATATAGAAAGAAGACCCTAAAAGTGTGGTACTCCACCAACAGATGAGCTCATTGCTCTCAACAAAGTTAAGTGACAAACTCTGATTTAGTTCAGAATCTCTTGTGCTTCTCTGTCACTGAGATCTGCATTTCGCTCATTCTTTATTATGAGCAATGAATCAAAATGCGTGAGCCTTGTCAGAAATCATCACACTTTTCCTTTGCCTATTGTATGGAAATTATGTTGATTCACAGACAAGAGATCACTGTGCATAATCCCTGCCTTTGCTCTAGTTTTTCTCATCTGCTTTACACATAAGACAGCGTTATATCCCAGACCCAGCATCTGCTTCTCGGATTCCTTGGGGTATGATGTGGAGAGGTCCTGGAACTGTGCTACACACACGTGACTCCCACAGCACACACTGTTGCCAAGCTTCTTTCTGTAAGAAACAGCAAAATTCTTCAGATTATTCTCTCTCTATAGGGTCTCCTTTGTCTTTTAAGATTCCACTACCTAGGAAGGCAGACAGGTAGGCTGTCTATACACAATGTAACACATGGTTTCCTAATCTAACAGCTAGCACCAATTCTTCATTAATAGTTATTCTTTTCAGGGGCAATGGTGATGAAAATGAGAATAGCACCAGTGGAGGTGACATCATGCTTCTCTGAGTCAGGTTTGATTAAACAAGGTAAAAAGTCATCAGAGAAAGCATCTGTGGATCAGAACAGCAGAGCAGACGGAAAAAGCTTTCTCTGGATTATGTCTGACTCTTTAGCTAAAACTGTTTTACATTTCTGGGCAGGGATGTTCACTGACAATATTCTGCTGGCCATAAAGCTATAACAGCACAAGCAAATTTATGAGAAAAGATTCCAGTAACCTGGTTCTTTATTTTGCTTTACTATAGTTATACTACAGATGAAGGAAAGTCAGGACTTTCAGAGTTTTACTCTTATCTCATACCTGTAACTGAGGCAAAATTTGCTTCACCTCTCAGTACCTCACTTCACCTACACATAAAATGGAGATACTTGACTTATATGGAAAAGTAGGATTGGAAGCTTAATCTATTCCTCTTTGTAAAATATTTTGAAATATTTAGAGAAAGACATGTGAATCCAAAGTTTTGCTGGCTAGGAGCCTTCTGTGCTAGATTACAATGATAATAAAATCCAGATACATCATTTGTGAATGTTTTTCTGAATACTTGTTTTGCAGTGTGATATAAATAGTTCATAAAGGACCCTTGGCAAAAAATGCAGTTATACAGCACCTCCATAACAGATATATGATGATCTCAGTATCTCCTGAGTCAGAAATATAATCATAGGAGACAGATACACAAAAATAGACACCTTCTCTTGAGTATAAAAATGAAGTTATGCAACAACTGGTGAGACTTGACTGTGAGGTATTATTCTGCTTTCATTATCATTGTTCTTTGAGACACAGATATGAGCTGAACAAAAGTATAAAAAACATTGATTTGCTGAGTGTCTAGTAAGCTTCAAGAAAACTCGAAGCATAACTCAAAAACAATAGCATAACTCAGACATGCTGGTATATACGCAAGCTTGTAAACCCATGGTAGTTTACAGTGGCAGTGTGCACATAGCTTAGTCAGAACACCATGTGAAGAAACCCTCTACGGGGAGGCAGACAGGTATGTGGATATACTCCCAGCCACCTCTGCCCACCTAACTTTTTCTGGCAGCCTCCTGTTCACTAGATGCTAAAAGGAAAATAGAATTTTGTCTTCAATGGGACTATGACAAGAGACCCGTGGGAGAGAGCAGTTCCTTGAGCTGTGTCGCTGTCTTGGGGCTCACTCACCAACTTTGATAAATGTTGCTAAAACTTGACCTAACTAGTTTAGCTAGTTTCCTTTTTCCCATTTAAATGTATGTATTACATCATCAGCAAGTCTTTGCATTCTATTCTGAGAATTACTTTCCTGTAGATTTCCCTATGGAGGACTAGTGTCTGTCTTGCAGGGAGAAAAAGTGTGTAGATGTCTGTCACATTACATTTTCTTCTATATTTGCCCTTCATTTATGTATAGCAAGAGGCTAAAAATTGTCAAGGATATTTGTTGCTTACCACTCTATTTGTACATGAACATACACACGCAGCCTTATGCAGGGACATGGAATCTTTAAATTTTAGACGAATAAAAACAGGTTTTATTTTCTTGTTTATCCTCTAGGCAATGTGCTCTCACTATTTTTTGATGCTGATGAGAAAGAGGCTTATTAATGGGCTGGTTCAAGAGATTAAAAAAGGAAAAAAACTCTTTGAAATTCCTTCACTGAATGAAATTACACCACTGATTTAGTCTATATTTTTCAAGTGACTAAGCATTTCATTTTTATACAGAATAAAAATTCTTGTCAAGACAAATTGGTCACAGTTCAGATGTTTTCTAACAAGACATCAGTTGCATCATTAGTATGGTTTTCCTCTCTAAGTTGAGCATCAGTCTTATGAGAAAGAAATGTTATGCTGAACTCCATTTTCTTCCTCCCGCCTCTTCTCTGCATATCACACTCCATTACTGTGGTACATTAATTCACTTGTGGCTCAGCCATTCATTCATAAATTAGCTCTCTCATAATCACTATGGAAAGCACAAACTTCAGTGAAGGAAAGATCTTTTCAGTTAGCCCACTTCATTTCCTCAATACTATGAAATAGTTCTTTAATATCTAGAGTTTACATATTCTTCTCCATCGAGAAAATTATGAGTGTGGACTAGGAGCAAAAAAGAGAAGCAAGAAGAATGTGCTTTCAGAGGTTTTGGGGGAAACCAATGGCAGTAAGTTTCCAGATGATTCTTGCTGCACAAGGTGAAATTGGGACAGTCACCCTGGAGATAAATTCTTCCTCTCCTCGAAGGGTTTGGGGCTCTTATTCCGTCTCTTCAGTGAAGACCTGGCATCCTTCTATTTAGAAGTAGCCGTTCTAAGAAAGAGCCGTGCTGTCTTTTTCCCACAGATTTCAGTGCAGGAGGACAGAAAAATAATTTCTGTTATTCTGAACATTTATATAGCAAATCTTGTTTCCAGGATCCTTTTCTGGTTTATGAGAAGCAGTCTCATACAAATCCAATTTATTTTGGCTTAAGACCCATTCTTTCTACTCTTTTTGTCCGTACAAAGCCTTGTGGCATCAGAACAGATAGCATATTTGCAGACACACCCTGAAGATGTAGTCAAACATAATTCACTGTAATCCATCCTCTATTTTTATGTTTAGCAAGTCATTTAATAAATTATTAACTGACCTTGGCTATTCTTACAATTGATAGATCCATGTTTGCACTATGCAGAAGAGTTTGGAACACTGTTGTGAGTTCACACACACAATTTTTGGCTCAGACTTAAACCCACATCATTTTTCTACTGCTGCCATTATTTAATATAAAAGGCTTAATACTTTGTGTTTGAGACAAATGTAAAGGCTGAAGCTCAGATTGCATCTTTGACACCCATTCTACAGTACAGTGACTTAATATTTCATAGAAGTGTGACCGTGCAACTTTCAAGTCGCTCATGCTCTTGTACCGTAAGAGTGAAAATGTATTTTGGTCATGCCATTCAAGCTCTTCACCCATCCATCTTACGAATACCTATTTACCTGCTAAGGTTTCATTTCTCTGTGGAACTTTGTTTTACTAATCTGTGTTCATGAGTGGCAATACAAATGTTTTCTGTGAACTGGCTTCTGGCAAAAACAATTGTTTAACACATTTATGTCTTATATCCAATGTACCTTTCAGCACCACTGTTTACAGTGGTTGGTTGTGGTCACTCTCCTACTGTAGGAAAAGTTACTTAGCCCCCTGGAAGGGAAAGTTCTTTAACTTTTTAGCATTTTCTTGATTACGAACAAGTGCTTTATTCAACTCAGGCAATAATTTCAACAGTAGAGCTTGAAAGCCATCTCAGAGAGCATTTTGAGACATTTCTCTCAGGCAATTTAGAAAAGTTTCGCTCTCGTGGCTGCTGCACAGCTTCATGCACTATTTCCACTGGAGACTAATGTTCAGGGTAAGCCAGAAGTCAAATGTCTGCTGGAGTTTTTAGTATAGTCATTTAACCAAGTTCAGAATAAGTATAAACGAAAATGGCCAATTCTGCAACCGGCTTCACCGGTTTGTTGTTTGTAACAATAAGTTTCTGCATGAACTCCTACGAGAGACAAAACCTAGGAGAGACTGTACTATACAAGAACATTTAGTTACTACAATAAAGCCTCTTCTTTATGAGCCTGAAGCAGCGTTCATAGAACAAAGTGGAAGAAATCAGCTCCTTTTGATAACTAAGCATCAAAGTCGCACACATACTGAAATGCAAATTGTACCTGCTGTTGTGAATGCAATCGGAGGACCGATTTTAACAAAGAGCCACCAACACTAGAGAGGAATTGATGGGAGGGAAAAATGGAGAAATAGTTGTTTAACGTTTCCCAGACCATTTCTCTGCTAAAAAAGTTCATTAGTCCATGTGTGCTTAGCTGGGACAATTTTTTTCTGTTGAGATTTGGCTACACAGATATCTGGATTATTTTATCCATCATTGTCTTGCACTGTAAGAAAAGTAATGTCAAATACAGGTAAGCCAAATAAGAATTTTGTTTAGTGAGAAAGGGTAGAAAAGAGGAGGGAAAAGGCATACACAGCATCTATTTTAATAATACTCCAAAATTATTAAATACTTAGGATAGATACTAATTAGTAGTTGGTGGGAATTTAAACACTACAATTTTGAGTTGATTCACAGATTTAAAGAATCACAGTCAATGGGAAACAACTGATGATGCATCTAGATTACTGAGATTGCTTGGCAGGAGATTCCTACATTTGAAAACACTGAAAAATGCAGCCACAATTCACAAATTAAAGGGATCATCACTACATCTACATCTATTCTAGTATCCTGTATATTAGCTCTATTTACACTGATTGACTGCCTAACATAAACGATACTGCTTTTTGGAATAAGGAGTTTCACTGTAAGTAAAATTGCTAGAAATAAGCTCTGAAGGAATTGAAGGAACAGCCAGGTAAAATTTTCTTTTTTTCTGTACACATTTAACTGCCTTCTATCTGTACCTATTTCTGAGGTTTTATTACTTCATTTTTTCAGTACTAAGCAACATTTATGAAGAAATGATGGGAAGTTCAAATAGTCACTTCTTTTTCCAGATTTTTAATGGATTTGGGCAGGGCAAAGCTTTTTCTAAAAGAAGCCTTCAGGGAAATGTCTTTTATTTTCTCTGCAAATGTACATTGCCACTGTGCAATGCAGCTCTCAAATGTCGATTTGGAAATGAGAATAGGCTGTAGCCAATATGGTACCATTACTGCTGTTTTGAGGACTGGGAACAGATATGATCACAAAGGGATAATTACCTGCTTTTTGGAGATCTTATCAATATCTTTTCCCCACTCTTGTAGTTTCAAAAGTAATGGGAATTAAAATCATGTCACAGTTATATACATACAAGCTGTTTCAAGTCACTTTTGCACTTAGTATGTTTATAACTTTTCTAAAAATGAATTGTGAATATTATTTTAACCAAAGTTCTGTATGTATAATACATGTTCCGTGGTCTTTTTAATATTGACTTAACTTAGCTAGGCATGAACGTGCACTGATCTACCAATTTGCATCTTCAGCATTGTGTGTGAAGTGGCCAATTTAAGAACGTGATCATAAAAACTCCCTCCACAAGCATCATATATCTTCCCCTCTCTTTCAATGTATTTTTAATTGTAAATACTGCTCACTCTGAGGTTCTGATGCAGACAGTCTCCAGCTAAGCAATTAGCCATACTTTTAGGTTCAGGAAACTGTAGAAATCCCACTCATATGCTGACTTTCGGACAGGAGCTGGGAACAAATTGCTCTGAGGTATCTGCCTCAAACGAACTAGACAACCATCATAGCAGGTTTAGAAGAACTTTAAAGAAAAAAAAAGAGAGAAAAAGTAGATAAAGTACTAAATAGACAATCTATCAGTAAGTCATGCATGACTGATGTACAAAACTTGCAAACCTAACAATGACAAATAGGATTTTGTAACAGGCTGCCAGCCTGTTAGGAGAGAAAGTTTTCCTGACTTAAGAATCAGAGATTAAGTTCTGAGGAAGGTCTAGGCCATCTAGAGATAGAAAGCTCCAGAACAACAGGGAAACACCATCTCACAGCAAAGCTCTTGCCATCCTTTCACTGATGTAAAATTGCTCTAATCCAACGGGGCAAGTAGGTATGTGGGTTTTGCTGTTTGCAGTCAGCTTTATTTATGTTCATACTGCTAATGGGGAGCCTGATGGTTTTCTGAATCCTTTCATTTCTTGCCTGCATGGCTTCATGCCTGCCCTACCTCCTGCGAATGGACCTGAATCTCTGTCTGAGATCTGAGCTTCCTGTACCTCCTTCAACTGTGAGCTTCTAGGTCACTTATTTAAATTGAATAGTTTCTTCTACTGCCTTACATGATAAGCTTTCTTAAAGGATAACTCTTGTCATACCAAAGGCTCACAGACTAAGGCAAAAGCCTAATTATGTTGCTGAAATGAAATGATTAAATGCAAAGGTTAAAATTGTTCTGCAGCTTTTGAGGAGGAACTCTCAACAAGAGTTGACTTCGTTCTTTCTCTAGAAAATTTTGAATGCTTTGCATAAAATCTTAGAGAATCCAGGATTTATTCCTTCTGGAGCATAAATACAGCAGCTATGTTGCTGCTTGTTATGAAACACAAGGTTTCTGTTCAACTGAAAAGTCATTATACTGATGCATTAATATTATGTAAAGGGAGATTTTTAGATCTATCAGACTTCTATTGCATTTCCTAGACTGACCTATAACAAAATAATTCTGGTTTTCCTGCTTGAATTCATGACATTACTGAGGTTGTTTACTTTTTGAAACTCAAAATGCAAATCAAAGGAATTTATGCTCAGTTTAAAGAAGAAATTTTAATATATTTTATAAAAATGCCATAATCCCACCTACCCATTATTTTTAGTAATGGGCCTTTAAATGTGTGGATATATAGGAAGCATTAGTTTATATCTTGGAAATACACTGAAAGAATGATCTTCACGTAAAAGGGATTCTACATGGCAGTATATGAAGTGTAGAGCCATAGATTTTAAAGCCATAGGGGACCATCACGATTGTCTAGTTTGATCTATGCAATTTGATGAATGAATTGCGGTATCAGCCACGTCTGAAGGAGAACTGATTTTTAGAAAAATATCCAGTCTTGATTTAAATATTTTCAGTGATGCAAAGTCAACAAAAATCCTTTTGCAGGTCCGCAAATACATCTACTTAGTACTGGATCCCTGTTTATCTCAAGGTACATCAGACAATTTTTAATACATTGTATGTCACACAGATTTTATCATCCTGTTTTCTTATTCAAAAGGGCAAGTCAAATGTAATGCAGAATTCTAAATATATTACATTAACAAAGTTATTTTATCAAAAAATCTCTTAGTATCAAAGCAAAAAACATAGCAAGGTGGTCTGACAAGATTTATTTTCTATTGTACTGTGCCGACTGGCACGAATTATATTACCTTCCTTTAATTCTTTGTTACTTAAAAATTCCAGTGCTGGCTGTTCTGTTATTTTGCCCAGTATCACTGTCAGGCTGACAGGCCTATAATTACCTTGGTCCTTCCATTTACCCTGTTTAAATTTGGCACGATTTAGCTCTTTTTCTTTCAAGCTGAATTTTAATATTGAATTCTCCTTCCAAGTTAAGAAATTGTCCTTGGAATTTTTAAAATTATAACTGACACTCTGTTGTTCACATCGATATATGTCACTGAGATGTAAAACTGATTTCTAAATAGTTAAGCTTTATATCTCAAAAGAAAACCTGTAGCAGTGGAGGACAATATAAAATAGGATATCTTGTTATTTTTATGAATTAACTTTACTAGAGTAACTGATTTTTCCTATTTATTCTCTTGGAATATTTAATTTGGTGATCACTGAGCACTGGATGATTTTGCAGCACTGGAACTTCTGCACACAGAAGTGCAAATTCGGATGACAGGATGTATTACTACTTAAACATTTGTAATAGTCCAATTAGAGGTCAAATGATGATAAACCAGAAGAGAGAAATGCCATCTTACTAGTTATTAAGTAACTTGCAAGGGCAAATTAATCTTCAGGAGAACTATCATGGGCTGATTATGAACACAGTGCGCCTGTCCTTCAAGAAAGCATCCCTGTTTACCAAAGTACTGAAATACATTTTTAAATATCAAAGAAATCAAAGACACTTAAAGGCTTTTTTGGAATGGCCATGTTCACACCTTCTTTCTTGCATATATACAAACAAAATAAAATGTTTAGTTTTAGTAGTATAAAGTAAACTACATCATCACAGATAGTGACTACAGGCTTCGAGTTACTGTAACTCTTTATCAGCAAAAGGAAAAAAATTGTTTAAGAAACTTCTGAAAATTAATATGTCAGTCTCTTAGATTTCTCTATGGTCTTCCAGAGATTTACTAGTTTAATATCTTATGCTTCATACAAAATAGTAGATGAATTAAAACTAAGCTGTAATTTTTCTCCTGGCTGCCACTTCTTTGCCAAAATACTTCAATTTTAAGGCTGTTTTTACATTATTTTTTTTTACGTTATTCAATACAATGTATTTGCTGAAGATATGTTGTTTTATCTTTACAAATTTGATTCTATCATATCCATTCCGCTTCAGTCCCCACTTTTAGTGGTTTTACATTATTTTAAGTTACATAAATACTATTAAATAATTCTTCACAATTTTATTCTATTATAGAGAAGTTTGTGTTTTTCCTTCTCCTTATCTGTGAAAGATCACTGAATATTTTAATATGTGCCATTTTTATCTGCTTAAATAACACATTTTGACATAGTTTATTTTATTTACAATTACTTTTAACACTGATTCTATTGCAAACCATGAAATCAATGAACATTTTATAGTGTACAGAATCTATAGTGACAAATCTGAGGTAACAGTAGTTCTTTGAAATAAATAAAACCAGTAAAAATATGGATCTGGATTCTGCTTGCTCCTACCCTGATTCAATTGCATTGACACTGTCTTACTATCTAGCATCAGTGAGTTATCTTCCATTTAATCTTCATTAAATTGTATGAATAATTTCTACAGCAGAAAGTTACTGTTGAAATTAAGAGCAGAACACTCATTGGGTTTAGCAACTTCCTACTTTCATCGTAAATGCATAGCTTTTCCTGATACTGATAAAGTCAATGTAAAGCAATGAAGGCTACTTTGGGGTGTCCACAAATCATCACGTTGATTGTAATTAACATCCAGTCTAATATAGTCTGTTGGTGTTCTGCTTACATTGGACGCAAGCCTATTGAAACTTCATTCTGTGGTTTCATAACCATGTACATAAACCTGGGTGCTGGTTGTCATTGCCAGTGTGAATTTCAGCCTGATGGAATAGATGTCTTTGATAGTGTTTTGCTGGATTGCTCCAGCAAGCAGCACTTGGCTCCATGTTCGGTGTTGCCCGTGATTGCTCTGTAAGGCAATTAGCTAACTAGCCTTGTTCTGAACGCCATGCTGACATCAGCAATGATGGTGGTGGCCAAAGGGTTTTGGCATAAGTCTCTAATCTAATGTCATCAAATAAAGCATCTATAGTAAATTCAGTACAGCCTGAAACAGAGGATAGTGTGGGATATTAGGGAAAGGTCAGTAAGTGGGCAAGAATCATATCCAGAGACATTTAAACTGAGCAGTATTCAATGATATAAAGGTGGAAAAAAACCGTAAGATTGTTAGAATGTGCTTTCAAAGAGATGTGTATCTATAGAAAATGAGAAATGCAGATTGCATAGTGGTGAATTTATTTAGCACACAAAATCTGTGTAGAAGTGTTCCCAATCTAATGAAGAGAATAATTGGACAAAATGTATATTGCAGCCTACTTTGGCAGTTCTTATTAGGCTCTAGGCATCCCTTCAGTAATCTCTCCAGGACAGAAAATATATTATAGAAACAGAACAGCATTACTGCATACTGGGGTAGAGAGAAGCCAAAAAGGCTCTCGCTTCTGTCACTTTCTGACAAGATGAATGTGAAGAAGATGATGACTTACTTCATGGTTTAAGCTAAACTTTACAAGAAAAAGTTATTATTTTTTTAAATTTTGTCTGATAATATCCTTGGAATCTAAGAGGGTCAGTGAGTTCCCTCCTTCATGCTGTTAAATCAAAGGCAGTGATTTGATGCAGGTTGGGCCCAGTGAGCTTCTATACAAAAAGCTAGAGGAAGATAAGGCAAATGCTGTTGTGTGAAGGTCTGCCAGCTTTGTGGTTATTTTGTGCTGCTGACACAGGGCTCATGACTGATCCTGAAATACCAGTTCTTTCACATCTGCCATCAGATTTCAATAGAATTAATCTTAAGACTTCACTGACATTGTGAGTATGAATGATGCTGCTCTCAGATGGTTCTACCTAAGTAGTGAGCCACTGGTTCTGTGAAGAAACAGGACAGAAATTCATGAGAGGTTGCAGACCATTGCTTCAAAAATGTTTCAGTGAAGTATCACGGGGATCAACTTCACTTCGGAGTAACGGAGAATCAAATTGCAAGTGTGTTATATTTGCAAAGATTGTCGCAGTGTGGAATGATATGGAATGCTTTCTGTTTTTTCTTAATGCTATCCATGGTTACTGATCTCAAGCTTTAATATTGGTAGAATCACTCTGGCCACTAGAGTCAGTGCTGCCTTCCCAGCTCGTTCAAATTTGATTTCTGAGGGCTGAAATAACATTCACATATTTTTGTGTTCATCTCGAACTTTTTCTGCTAAATCACTACTAAAGGGTCACTATCTTTTGAATTTTTAAGTATCTTTACCACAAATAGTCTAGCCTCATAGCTGCTCTATGTTATTGATTATACTACATTTTACAAATAGTTCTTTATTACTATTCAAATCTTATTTTTACAGTATCCTCCTCTGGAAGTTGTGTTCTCTTTTCTGGCATCTCATTTTATTGTGTGGAAATTGAATAGAAGAGTTAATTTACACTCCTAGCTTTATCTTCTTTTTTCAAGAAGTTTCCTCACGTACAAGTTCTGTTAAAAGCTCAGCAGCTAATTTCTTGTTGATCTCCACACCAGTTAAATATTTTGTGATCCTTTATTGTTTTTCTTCCCTTTCTGAGCAATCTTTTTGTTTTGTCAATTCTGACAGCCTTAACCAGTGCTGTTGTTGGGTTTGGGCTTTTTTTAACACCCTTTCAGTTTTACTTCATGATTCTCTTAATCCTCCTCAATTTTCATGTTCTTATATACATCATATACCCTCTATTTTTCCTCAAGAGCTCTTCTGACATTCTTAGTCATCTATATCGGTCTTATCCTTCTTTTATGACTAGCATAGCTGATCTTTCTCATACTCTCACAATCCCTTGACTTCCCCTTCCTGTCCCACCTCCTCTTTTTTTTTTTTTTTTTTTTCATTATTTAGTACTGGATGTGGCTGGATTAAAAGCAGTATCTCACAGAAGTCAATGATATTGAAGTGTCTGTCCATTTTGGGGAAGCATCAATGGTTAGCTTCAGCGGCTCTGAGTCAGCCTTTGCCCCGAGGCCACTGCGGCATTGCTGGCTCATTTGAACAGCAGAGAAGGTGACGCGTGGTGATGCAACAGGCACAGACTGAACAAGCAGAGATTTTGCTTGCCAAAAAGTAAATCTGCATGTAAGCAGGATGCTTAGGCAGAAAAGGAAAATAGACTTTAGAAGATATTAAATGACTATGTATGATAATGGCTGGACAGTGATGTGCTATATTTTTAGGAAGATAGAAAAGGTCTTTATAGAATAAACTTGCTCTCCTATCATCTGTAAATATCATCTAATGCATCACGCATACACGGCATCTGATTTTACAGCAAGGCATCTATGTATCAGAAGCAAGATCAAGTCTACTTTCTGTACCACTTACTCTAACATTAGTGTTGCTGATGAAGTTATAAGATTGAAACATTTTATCTGAAATATAGAATTGAAGGATGGAGAAAAGGAGTATTTCACGTGTGTTTAGAAGATCAGTATAATGTATAGAATTTGACAAAAATACAGCATACTGAAGAAGCATTCCTGTCTAGTTTTATATAGCTCTATTTCCTGTGTTCTATAAGTGATTTAACAGCTTGTTATTTTAAAAAATAGGTTCACAACTACCCTTTTAAAAAGTCTCTGTTACATTTGCTCTCTCTATAGTCCTAAAGCAGTATCTCTCAGGCGTCTCAGCACCAGGCCTCACTTCCATCAGTTAAGAATGCTTTTACACTTCATTATAATAAGCTACTCTCTAGGCAGGGTGATTGTTCATGTGTGGGCATCCATATGTTGAGTGTACCTCAGTATCTGCCTGCAGTGGAATCTGGAGAGCATCACTAGCTTTCACCTTCTCTTGCATGAGATATTAAAAATAACAAAAGATCTGCATTTAGCATTTTTTTTTCTGATCAAAATCCTGCCTGAATTATTTGGAGCTCTTCTTTCTCCTTTCCTCTCGGAAAGAAAATCTCCAGCTAAAATTTGCTCTCTAATTAAAATTGCACAATACAGAAACGTTTCCAATGGAAAGATACTTTTCAGTTGTCTTTACATTCCAGAAATACATGACTACAGATAGCAACTGGTTCAGTATCTTATATACATTCATTTACCCTGGAGACTATTCAAATACATGTCTGACTGCAAGATACTAAGAAATTGTATTGTTATCCTGGTATCTCCTTGGCAAAGGTCACAATCACTTGTGTTTCCTTTGAGAACACCATGTACTGAGGGCTAAGGCAGCTCTGAGGTTCCTTGGAGACATCAAAACTTCAGAAACAGTGATAGTTGAGACAAGGTCTTTGCTAGGACTTTTTAATAATAGTGTTTGAGCTCTCTCAACTTCATTTAAAAGAAGAATTTTTTAGTAGAATTGTTCTGGAATTTATGGGAGCCAGTGTAACATACAAACTACAGTTGTAACATGCCCAGTTTGAGTGACTTTAGATTATTGCTTTACATGCATAGGGGACTAAAGTGTGCTTCAAATTGCTAGGTACCTATATCACCTCTCAGGGAGGTATTCTAAGCATGATTTCTATCTCATCATGCATTGTTTTACCCACTATTTAATATACAAAGTAGGTCAAAATGGGTTACAGCTAAGCAGAGCCCTTAAACCTAAATCAACTTAATCTAAATTGAACTTCTAAGTGAAATTCACCATTTGGTTTATTTACAATTTTCTAAATTCAATATGAGACAAGAGAAAGTAATCTGTATCTCTAGAGAATTAAAATATGCCCACAAATAAGCTAAATCACTAGCCTTTTTACAGAATAAAAACAGAAACATTTATTAAATCAGCTAGAGACTGGAAATAAATTTTGAGATTGTACAATCTATTGTTCTCTATTTTTTTTAAACTGTGTGTTTATATGGAACAGCAAACACAGATTATGCCTTAGTAATTTTTATGGCTTCGGCATCTGTCCCTTTGCTTTTATTTACATATTTTCATAGCCATAATCTCTAGTTTCTTGTTTGATGATGCAAACCCTTCTGATGCTGAAATGGATAAAAATCTTGCCGAGTTTACTGTGAGTCAATTTCAGGAATAATCCTGTTATTTGACAGGAAAAAAGGACCCCAGGCAAAGAAACAAAATGCATATTAGATGACTGAAGATATTAATGTCCAATGTTTTCATAGCTACTTTCTACATAATGAAATGCTGGAAGAATTGCTTCACAACAGCAAACTGGAAAAGCCCCAAGACACAATCCACCTGAACCTAAATTTTATTTTGCATGTATAATAGAGCTGTATTGTATTTGAAATTGCAGAGTGTGTTGACAGATCTGTCAGCTATCTCAAGCAGATATCCATATTGGGATACACCCCTTCATTGGTAGCTAATACCTTACATTGAAATGGCAGTTCCATAGCCATTGAAAATAGCTTTACACGTAAGTTCAAAGCTATAACTGAATGGCATCAATAAGCCAACTGTATGAGGCAGGTGATTACAGAATATTGAGATCTGGCTGCATACACTGATTTTCAATTAGTTTCAAGGACATGCAGAAGGAAACAAAAGTGTGATAGAATGTGTTAGTTGTTTTAGAAATATTAACATGATGCAAAACTGGAATATTTCCATTATTTTAAAACACATCATGTCACATCCTCATTTTGATGTGCTTGGGTAGTGGTGTTTCTGACGAAAATAACAGTCCCAAAATTGTATAAGCAACAAACCTTACTCCACAAATATCCTTTGACAATTTTACCCACTAACTGAAAATCATAAAGAGAGAGTCTACTGTGTCCTGAAGGAATTTTTTTATTCACGGCGAACCTATAACTGCTTGAAAGCTCTTCTGTTGCCTCGTCTGTTACTAGCATGATCCCTCAGCAGCTTTCTATAGGGAATTGCTTCCCTAGCCTATTAAGCTGGTCTTTGTGTTGTCAAGAACTACACTATGAAGTCTCATGATATGAATGGATAATTACTTTGCTTCCCTATTTACACTTTTGTCTTTTTAAACCCTTTGAACTGCAGTGAAAGCATAGTTGTCAGAGATTTGACCTAACATGGTTCCATGTTTTGCTGAATGTAACCATAAAGGTAGGAAAGAAATATTTGTGGTAGGGCATCACAAACTTGATATCCTACAGGAGTCAGAAAACCAAGGAAAGGAATTTCTGAACTACATGCAACTGACAGATGTGTTTAGGGTTCCATAAAATCAAAGACTGAATATATATGAGATGTATACCTTAAAACTAAATACAGATCTTTACAAGACAGTCTCCATTTTACTTACGTAGTGATGCATCTTAAAAATGATCGTCGTATCTACTACTGAGATTATACCCCACTTTCAGCTCATAAAATATTTAACGATTGTAATCCTTTACTTCTGTGAATATTGTAAGAGTGTTAAATTTTAAAGGACCTTAAAAACATGCTACAGATCTGAAAATCTGGACTTGCATTTTACTTCAGCAACATTTTACACTTTTTTTCATTCACTAATGCAATTACAGTGACTCCTTCTTCATTCTATATAGTTATTTTCTTATTATCTGTCATTCCTGTTTCAGAGTGGCATACCAATGTCAACTAGCAGACAGGACTATATTTTAGCCAGTAAGTATCACTTAGTCCAGATAAAAAGCCTTCTTTTTTCTGGTTGCTGTTAGCTCCTGCTTACTGTAAAACTTGATTTACAATTACTGCTAGCCTAACTTACTGGAAAACAAGTACATGCATTTCTGTTCCCTTATGTACCAAATCCTACACGGCTTTCCATGCAGTAGGGAAATTATGCCTTGCAACACAGTAAGTTTGGAATACATTTTGTGTAGTCTTCATTGTTGGATACCTAAGATAATTACTAGCATGCGAAAGATAAATATACGGATTTACCATCAGTTTCATGCTCTAAGTGCATTTGCCTCACACAATAAACAGCACATACTCCTGGCACTGGCAGAACTGAGCATATGAAAATGTGTCACAATCCAGCCACAGGATAAAGTAGGACTTTTCTTGACCTTGATGTGCTCAACCATGCAGCTGTTGTCATCTTTAAGAGCTGCTTTTTACAGGGAATGTTTCTGAAAATCATTTAAAGAATCAGTTTGGGAAAGATTCTGCAGAGAAGTTTGCTGAGTTCAGTATTCATGTATCTGGCAAGAGAGAAACTTTTTTTGAAGTCCAAGGAATTCATTGTGTTTAGTAAATGGAACAGAGACAGGTAAATCTGAGAATTTGATTTTGCTCTGTACTTTGCTATATGATTATTAAAAAGTATAACTTTCTACTTATCCCCTAAACTCTGTAAGACTCCATGTCTTAATATTTAAAATAGAGCTAATGAATCTTATTTGTACTGGCAAAAACACTTTTAGATACTGCTAAAAGTGCAGAAAAAGTAGTAGAAAAAGTTTAAAAGTGCAAAATAATCTTCTTTCTTAAAGGACATGTTTGTGCTGTCAATTTCAAGGAGAAATTGAATCTAGCTGGATTCTCCAAGAATAGCAGGGACTCTTGCCCAAAGCAGAGTTTTGAGCTGGGCAGAGGCTGGCTTGGTGGCTTTCTTTGGGCCAGCACCTGCGCAGCCTGCACAAGAGCTGAGGGGAGAAGCTCCCGGGATGCAATAGCCCCTTGCAGTGCCAATCCCACTGCCCCATCCCAGGTTCCCCCAGCTTCTTACGGAGCTGAGGCCATGGCTGCCTGCCTGGTGTCTTCAGCCATCCTGCGGAGAGGAACACACATGCAGACGTGTCTGCTTCTGTCTAAAATCTGTGCAGTTTTTTGCAGTCATTCAGCCTCCAGTGAGGGGTTTTGAAACTCCATCACAAACCACAGTCAGAATATCCTGCAGAAGCTGAAGTGTAGCTTGTATTTATAAAAAATGTTTGTTTGCATGAGGCACATGTGCTGATACTGTGAGTCATCCATCCATTTTGCTGTGACATTTTCAAGTACAATTATGTGTAGTGGAATCTTTTTGGTAGCTGGCTATGCTGCCCATCTGTGAAATCATCATTCTACTGAGTACTAAAAATAGAGACGAGACTCTTCTGAAAAAATTCTGAATCTACTTAAATGAGATTGAAATGTATCCATACAGTCCACAGTTTAAATATTTTGTATCCTAAATATGGATACTACAAACTTAAGGTGATGTAGTCCTGTTGTCACTACTTCAAATCACCTTGCTAGCACAGTGATATATTTGGAAATAATTTCTGGCTAGAAACACAGTCTAATGCCCACCAAAGCCAATTCACCTGGGCCTCAAATTACTAGGACTGGTACAGGAATATAAGAAATTCTCGAAGATAGATTAGACAGAGAGTTGAAAGTATTTATTAATAACAGGGGATCACTGGAGAAAAATTTGAAGAGAATCCCTGACAGTTCCATGACAGTAGATAAGAGCAGAACAGAGGGAAGATGAAAAAGAAGACTACTGGGAAATTAAGCTTAGAGTGAAGAAAAAAAGAAAGAAAGAAAGAAGGAAAACAGAATGTTCAGTAACTTTGAAGTGGCTATACTTTCAGTTGGATATTCAAAGCAAGTTAGTGAAAAGATACTGTAAACTCTGAAAAAAAAGATAGTTTAAAAAAGAACTATAACTAGAGAAAGAACTCCTGGAAGAATATAAACTGTATTTCTGAATAATAGCAACCTAATTTATGCCACAGAATGCTAAAAAATCTAATTAGTCAGGAAAGCACATTTCATTAAATTCCTGGCAATTTGTTGTGAAAAAAATCCAACTGGATTGCAAGTTTAACAAACTTTCAATGTGTTCAGAAGTACATTATACTCTTTATACTTACATATAGAGAAGATGAAAAAATAGTTTCAGAGACACATACAGTAGTGTTTTATCCAAAATTGTGTTTGCAGTTGTCCATTTCTATTTGGGTATTTCTATTTTCTTTATACCACTGTATAAAGTTCTGCTGAGAGGTTGGAAAAAAATAATTAGGATTTTTGTTGAGTTAGGAAGCATTAGTGAAGACCACCAGCCATTCATCTAACCTGCAGGCAATCTGAGACATACTTGAAACTGTTGCTTAGTCAAACAAATTAAAAGAGCACCATTTGCAGAACTCCTTCCTCTCTTCCCTCTTGCCATCTCTCTTTCTGTCTCCTTCCTCTTTTACCTCCTCCCTTCCCTCCCTGTTTCCATCCAAGTTTTCATAGGGAGATTTTTTTTTGCCAGATGTACAGCTAGATCTACAGCTAGACTGAATTAGTGTAACTCACATCATTTACATTTAGTTTTCAGAAATTGTGCATTTTTGGTGAACTTATGTGCAAACAATTACATGGTAAGACCTCAGTGTGGTAGGTTTCTGGAATCCTGAATGTTTTTGTCAAACACTACGTAGGAGAAAAGAATATCAGAAGAACTGTGCCTAGTCTACTATTACAATATTCTGCTTACCCAAATTAATAAAGACAATTATACAAAAACATAAAAGATTATTCTTATAGAGAACAAATCAAAATCAAATGTAATTTTCTCTTGGAGGATTTCCTACCTATTAAATCTTGGGTATGGATAAGGTCAATAATATGGATGATTAAGTCTCCCTCTCATCATTTTTATTCTATGGTGAATTCGTGTATTTAAAAGTCCATTTAAAAATCCACATTTTTATCTGTTTTTGAGATCTCCAGTTAATAGGTTTTCAGAAGTATGTACTTTTTATAGTCATCCTTATAAACTACATTCATAATAGTAATGCTATTTTAAGTTCTTTAGAGGGTCACCATTACTTATACTGACATCAGAAAGATGGTTTTCACTGATCTGACATAAACAAAATTATGGACACATATAAGTTTCATTATGATCTTTTTTAGATAAAAATTTGAACAACATCTCCAAACTCAAACTGAGGCTGTACCATGCTTCATGCTAGGAAAATAAAAATAGAAGTCTTAAGGCAAGAAAAAAAAAGGTGATGCATCTGAAAATGTATACAAAGTTAGAAGGAAACACAAATATTATAGATGAGAATGAATTTTGCAAGTCCTTGTTCTCCAACGTATCTTTCATTGAAATATTCCTCACACATATAAGTGTAGAAACAGATTAGTATATGTTAGTATACTAATAACTACAGCAGGACTATTAAAGTTAATAATGGATTAACCCACATGAGTGAGAATTGCTTGCTTGTGAAGTACTAGGCTAGTTCTGTTGCTTCACATGGTTTATAAAATGATGCATCTGTTACATAACTTCCTCCCACATGTATTTCAATTGGATTTGTGTGTTTCTTCTTCCTGCAATGAACCATTGCACAGTATTGCTGTGCACTAGTCAACAAGACCATAGGTGGCTGAAGTTTTTGTTAAGTAAGTTTACCCTTGTGCACAATGCTCCTTAATTCTTAAGAGCTTCTGCTCCTCTGATGTCTGCAACAGGCTTCTTCTTTGGCTATCTCTTTCCCTTATAGAGGATAAATCTCTGACGAGCAGTAAATGTTATCAAGGGGGGAAATTATAGTAATTTAGTGGGAAATTGCAATAAATGAATGATAATAATAACTATATTTGTTCGTTGCTCTACCATCCTTTAACAAATAAAGGAAATATACCAAGAATGACATAGCAAGACTGCATGACAGATCAGGACATTTCTCTCAATAGGCTGTTTTCACTCAAAATCTCATCACTTGTTACGATAGCTAGTAAACTGTCTCAGCCATCAATGTAATGCCAGACATTTCATTCATGAATAAGTAAATAATATCAAAGTGATATCAAAGTGAACCAATGTCAGTGAAATAAGTAGATACTACTTTGTAGAAGGAAAAGGAAAATAGCTTTCTAGCATGCAAATTAATGGCATGAGTAATTTTCATATATACAATTTGGAAACAAATTAAGATAATTCTGATGCATCAGCAGCTTTGGAGTAAACTATCATTTTTCTTAAATACCTTCTTAGAACTTTCTAAAAGCACTTGCATTTCATTTCTAACTATATAGGACATTAATTTCATGTGGTCTGAATACTATAAGAAGAATAGAAACAACATATGCTTTTACATGCAATTATTTGCTAAAAGAGCCATATTGATTTTGAAAATATGTATCCTTCAATCCAGGGCCAGATAGCTTTTGAAATCAGGAAAACTACGTGCTTAAAGTTTTGGACCAACTGCAAAAAAAAGTTCTATCTTTAATTTCTTTTTGATTTATGCTTTGACTGGGAGGTTAAAGAACCTAAAAATTTGGGCTTTGAGGACTATTTAGTAGCTTTCAGTACACATTGTTACGGTCCTTCATGAGGTCAGAGGATTAGAAAATAAGCATTGGCAAAACCTAGAGTCAGGAATTTCATGAAAAAAAAATTGTAAGAGAAGCAGTCTTTTTCTGTAGGATCTTCTTTGCTTATGTTAGGTCCAGGTCTAGTAGTTATGAACTTGTCAATAGTGCCTCAGTGCTTAAGTTTATAAGCTTAAGTTTTTAAGTGTTCAAAGGAAGATCAAGAAGTTGTGTGGGCACAGGAATTCTCCTTTAAAAGACTTCTCTCTGTATACTTCTCAAACAGTTTTACCAGTAAGAGTTTTTATCCTTTAATTTATAAAAATAAAATAACACCAAAAGGGATGGATTGTATGTAATTGAAAGCTGTTTATAAAACTGGAGGATGGGTATTCTTCACTATTTCCCTGGAGAATGTCAGCAATATTAAGGTTTTATTGCTCTTCATCTAATTACTATCTTTAGGTTTTATTTATTATTAATTAGATGGAGATAATCGTGGATGAAGCATGGCTAAAAGAGAGGATGGGGACATGCATAACAAAGCAGCAGGGGAATGAGGTTGGTAGAAATAGTTTCACTGGAATGTTTTCTCAACAAAATGGCACTTTTGACGAAGTGTAAAGGTTGAAAAACATTGCTTTTGATGACAGTTTGTTCAGAAAAATATCCTGAAATATTCTAAAAAACCCCTGAAAATTTTCATTGCAGAAAAACAACTTTAATTTTGAAGCATCAATTCTGCTTCAAATTTGTATTTCGCTACATCATACTTTATTTCATTAATTATGTTTTATGGTTGTTGAAAGGCCACTTCTTACAGTGGCCTTCTAGTATGTGAAGGCAGCTGCCCTGACAGGTATTTTCTTTTTTTCTACATCAGCACGCACGATTTCTATGGGTATTTCAAGAACTCTGAAAACAAAATTAAAATTCAGAATAAAGCTTTAGGGTTCGGCGGTGAAAACCAGATTTTCCAGATTTATTCCAGCCAGTCAAACCATTTCAGGGGGAAATCTGAGAATGCCCGCTGTGGCTCGCGCTCAGCAGGACGCGCCTTTCCGCCGGCCCCTTCCGCAGGCAGCCCCGGGCTGCGGTGCCGTTTCGGGGAGCCGCGGCGGCGGCCGCGAGGCGGGAAATGGCGGCGGGCGGGAAGGTGCGAGGGCGCCGCGGGGCGCCTCGAGCGAGCGGGGCTGAGGCGAGGCGCTCGCCGCGGTTGCGCCGGGCAGCGGCACGCGGCCGCGAGCAAGGCGTGACGGCCGCGGGGGCGCCGCGCGGCTGGCACGCGCCCGCCGGCCGTGAGCGGGGCTCGGCCGCGAAGGGGTTAAGCCGCCGCCGCGTTTCTATTTGCGGCTGCCGCCGCTCCCGGCGATTAGCGCGCGGCTCCGCTCCCCCGCCCGGCCGGCCGGCCGCAGGAGCGCGGCAGCAGCAGGTGGCGGTGGCCGCGGCCCCGGCCCCGGCGGCGGCAGCAGCAGCCGCAGCAGCAGCAGCCGCAGCAGCAGCGAGGGAGTTAACCCCGTGGCGGCGGCGGCGGCGGCGGCGGCGGAGAGGGCAGCGGCAGCCGCAGCGGCGGCGGCAGCAGCAGCAACGGGAGTGAGGATCAGGCAGCGGCGGCGGCAGCAGCAGCAGCAGCCGGGTTGCTAGGGATGGAGAGATCCCGTGTCACCCGGATGTGAGTGTCATGTTGGCCCAAACTCTGAGGGATTTGGCAGCGGCGGCAGCAGCAGCGAAGCAGCAGCGGCAGCAGGAGCAGGAGCAGCAGCAGCAGCAGCCCCTCGCGTGTCGCTAGACACTACCATGGGGGTCGGATAGTGGGGAGCGCCGGGGGCAGCGCACACCTGGCCTGGGGGCAGGGTAGGGGGCGTCTCTGCTTTTTTTTTTTTTTTTTTTTTTTCTTTTTTCCCCCCTCCTCTCACACACCGGAGAAAGTGAGAATAATGCATCACCAGCAGCAGGAGCAGCACCCTGAAGGTAAGAGCCGGAGCGCCCACCAAGGGCAGCAGCAAGCCTGGGGCTGAGGGGAGGGGGAGGCGGGGGAGGATTTGTGAGGGATTTGGGAGACGGGGATTGGGGGGGATTAGGGAAGGGGGTTGAGAATGGGGTAGGTTTGGGGTGAGCATCTGGGCTTGAGGAAGGGGCCGGGAGAGACGGCTCGGGGAATAGGAAGGGCATGGGGTGAGGTTAAGGAGGGACGGGGATGCTGCTCTCAGCGTGTAACTGACATGGGAGCGGGTTTATACATGTCTGTCTCTGGCCCCAGGGCCGTTAATATCAGCTGGTTGAGCAGAGGGAGGCAGAGAGAGGACGTTTGTGCATGTTTCTCTCGTGTTTCTGTCATTGTGGATAAACCTGCCTGGAGATGCCGCTTCCCAGGGGCTTTCTGGTGCGGGGGGCAGGTACGGGGTTATTGCCGCGCTTTGGATGCGATGTTTTCAGCCCACTTCCCCGTCATGTCGCTGCCAGGAGCGCACAGAGAGACGACACATGGGGCTCCTATGTGTTAATCTCCTTTGCAAACGGGCTCCGGCAGCGCTGCATCCCCCATTGGTGTTTTTTTTTTATGATTCCCCCCCCCCGCCCCCAAAATTAGCAGTAAGTTTGCATTTTTGTCCCCGTTGGAGGGCAGGGGTTCCCCCCGGGGAACACAGACACTCGGGCTTTGTTTCACTTTCAAATATTGATTTTAAAATGATGATAGATAGATTGGTGGTATATTTGTGCCGAGCATGGTTTCATGGCATCCCAAAGGGCAGGCGGGAGGCGGGGGGTTTGGAGAACGTGGGGGAAAGGAGAGGGATGGCTATGCCATTGCTTAAAAATAAATAAATAAAAAAGGCAAGAATCCTTCATTTGGAAAAACACTGGGGGTTAAAGTCACACGTTGCCCTCGCTGTCAAACCGTAACCCGAGGAGGCACTCTCCGTCTTGTGTGACCTAGCGAGGGACCAGCCGTTGATGTGCCGCCCGCTCCCTGATGGCCATCTCCTCTCGCCCGCCCGCCGGCCCCGGCGCCACAGCTGCCGGTTTCGGTAGGAAACGCGTGGGCGAAGCGCGGGGGCTCCCGCGCCGCCGGCCCCCCGCGCCGCCGGCCCCGGGAGCCATTTTAGTGCGGCCCCTCGGTGCCCTCGCGCCGCTTCCCGCCCTCACAGGCGCGGAGCGGCGCCTGCCGCGCTCCACGCGCGTACCCTGCGCGCCTGCGGCTCGTCCCTGCTTATTTCCCGCACCCGGAAAGGAGGAGTGTGGTTTTGTCGGGGGGCATCGTGTCTCATTTATGTTTGATGAACAGTAATCATCGAGCATATATTTTTCTCTCCCGCCTCAGTAGCTATCTTTCAGTCTCTCCAGCTGGAATTCGCCGTATGCGTAATTGTGCCGTTCCTCCATTTTTTTTCCCCCCGTCAAAGCATCCTCAAGTTTTGAATTTTCTTAGGAGTGTCTCTTTCCTACAGGTGCATTTAGGAGTAGACTCTTGCTCTAGTCAAAGAGCTTAGAAAGGATCTTTGCTAGTTGGTGGTGTTTTGTCTTCTGTGTTGCCATCTAGATTAACAGAACTTCAGTAATTATTTTGAAGGTGATTTTTTTCCTTGTTAAAAAAAAAAAAAGAATTAAGGCATTCCTTCATAGTGGTTTCACTCTTATAATTTGTGGTGTGGAAGATACCAATACTATATGAATGTATTTATCAACAGACAACATCAGATTTTCACTCACTCAAGGCATCGATGTGTTTTTCTTTGAGAACGCAGAATAAGGCAAGATTTAAGTTGCTTCTAGGAATTTTTTTGCTAGTGTTTTCAAACAGTATTGAATATTCTCAGTAAAAATGTGTAAGAATTTTAAACCACCACTTTTTTTTTAACCAAAATGAAGTGAGAAAACAGGAAATGTTAAGATGCTAAAATAAAGTTGGTTAGAAGAAGGAGGTATGGTCTGTTGGACTTAAATACAGTTACATGAAAGCTGACATCTGATTTGAAAACTATGAACTAAATGGAAGAATCAAAATGTTAGATGTTTCTGTGCAGTACTTGTCTTGACACTTAGATTAAATTTAAATTGACAGTACTGATTCCTGAACCTTACTTTACTGTGCAATTATCTATGTACTCATGCTATGTAGTATCTGTAGTGGAAGCATCACACCATCAAGAATTCTTAAAATATTTTAAGCAACATTATTATGACATATTTTATCATTAAAAATATAAGCAAATACTTTTTTTTTTCCTTCTCCCACAGAGGTGAACTATGCAAGTAGCACCAGAATTCCTCTCCCTGGTGAAGGACCAACTATTCAGTCAAACAGTTCAGCACCATCCAAGCAAACTGTTCTGTCTTGGCAAGCTGCAATTGATGCTGCTAGACAAGCAAAGGCTGCCCAAAATATGAGTACTACCACAACCCAGCCTGTAGGATCTCTGTCCCAAAGAAAACGCCAGCAATACGCCAAGAGCAAAAAACAGGGTAATACGTCCAATAGTCGGCCACCCCGTGCCCTTTTCTGTTTATCCCTCAACAACCCAATACGAAGAGCCTGCATTAGTCTAGTAGAATGGAAGTATCCTTTGATACAGTTTTCTTTTTTATAATCTGTTTTTTTTTGAGTTTTTCAAATGTATCAATGAGATTATCTTAACAACATCTCTTACAGCTTCTCAGCTAACACATATTAGTTTGCCTGCATGTGTGTGGATAACTCTTGTTAATATTGATGGTAGTTAACTTTGCTTAAATTTCCGTTGATGATAGCCTCTTAATCTGTGTTATAATGACACAGAGCATCATTTCACTGAAGTAAGTAACTCAGAGAAGACCTTGTAGCTGTTCCTTTTTTCTTGAGGAGGAGGAGTTCACATTCAGAACTTATTTATCTCTAGACAACATTCTGGTATGCCCTTTTTAAAAGTTACATTGTTTACTTATTCTAAAATAGTGGTCATCTTGCTTTTTCTGTCTGACACATTCATCTTGCAAAAGGCCTTTCCCTCTTTTATTTCCCCTGTGGATTTTTTTACTTCCCATCTTATATCTTTGCAATATACTAATCTAACAAATCTCTATATTGCATTAATTGCCCTTCCAAACATGTTTAAATGGATGGGAGTGCATCTTGCGGTGTTAATTGGGAGATAGTCTTTAATGACCTAAGATGTCAAACCTGCATCTTCCATATGGCAGTCTGGTGTATTATCATTAAGGCAAGTGAACCTGATGTAGAAATCTTTCAAAGGTGGTATTTGCCAAATGCTAGAAGTAGGGGAAATTTGGAGCTAAGTTAAGGATTCACTGTTAGTATGTGCGCATATTTGAAATATATTCCTTTTCTCAACTTTTATGATGTATATCTACTGTGAAATGTATTTGGAAACATGAAGATATGTAGGTAGGAGATCAAATATACTAGCATGTATTTATCATGATTTGTATATTGGGGAAAGATTGGTTTTACTGTGGTTCAGGGGCTGTAGGTTGGAAGAACATGAATTTTTATTTGGAAGAACTAATAGCGTGTAGATCTGGTATATCATTTAATTCTCAAAAAATTTTTGAAGTCAAGTAAACAATTTTGTTGAGGGAAGAGGAGAAAATTTGCCTGTTAGCCTTGGTGAGATACCTTTAATAGGAAACAGCTGTTCAAGAGAGTAGATTATTAAGGTAAAACTGATTGTTACTTTAAACAGAACACCCAGTCTGGCAATAGCAAGTGGTACTCATTTATAGAGCTTGTTTTTTCAATTATTTGAACGTAATTCAATTACAAATTTAAGACAGTGAAACAGAACCTGCTCGCATTTAAACTGGTGTAAGTCCAACTAATTTTAGTAAATTGGCCTCTCCTTGGCTAAGGTCAGTTAGATGAAATTACTGTGGATTTAGAGTGGAGTAACTCAGAGCAAAATTTGTTGCAGTAGCACTACATCATAAAACAAACTTGCCAATCTCATATTGGTATTATTTGTTCATTTCTCAGGAGGACACTACAGGTGAAGATGTATTTTCTAGCTTTATTTTATGCATAACATAGCAACCGCTGACGATGGTAGGCTTTGTGAACATAAGCTCAGTACTGGCGGCAAAACATTCTTTTTAGGCCAACGAACAGGATTTAAAGGGTCTTAAGAAGTATATGATGGTAGTTTTGTTCAGAAAAAATACTTTAAACTGACAAGGCTGTGCTTCTGAGGGAAGAAGTTTTTATTTAGTACTCTTCCTTCAGTCTTTTATGGAGCTCTTATGGATGCATACGGAAATTGTATGTTGAACTGAGAGAAACATGCCAAAAAATAGCTAAGGCACAATTCTGCCTATCCAGACTTAGCAAATAGTTTCATCTAGGTCCCCCTATATTTGCACTTACTTCCTCCATGGTAATTCATTATTTTCTTGTATTAATATAATTTAATAATAAGCTGAAGGTGAACTTCATGTGTGTGAATTTTAAGAGATATTTTTTCCTCTTTGGAAGATGAAAGGTTATCTCCAGATTTAAACTACTGCTATCTAGATCTGGGTGTAGAAGTGCAACTACAATTCCTGCTACTCTCATGTGAAAGCCTGTAGACTCTCAGTCTGTGTGGCTGCAGGGTCAGTAATTATATTCTTTTCCACAGTTTATTCACCTAAACTTTCATCTGTCCTGGCCAAGGCAAAATTGTTCAGGAGTCCAATTGTCAAAGACAGAAAGAGGGGCTCAGAACTGTCCTTTATGTGAATTATACAACTTCTCAATACTCATAGAGGAGAACTGTTGTTGCGTTTAGTTCAGAATGTTTCGTATTTGAACTAGATCTGAAACTATTTTTCTCCTTTGAACAAACGCATCATCGCCATTAATTGCATTAATGAGACACAGATGAACATCTGAGGATAGAACAGCTTGGTAAGTGTTTCTTACCCACCATGATGACCTGCATACTGAGTTAAGACTGTCTAGCTAAATTCATCTCTAGAATTTAACATAGTGTTCTGAGGCAGTAAGAGAACTTTCGTTTTTTTTTCTTTTCTTTTTTTTTTTTTTTTAAAAAAAAAAGAAGAGGACATTGAAAGGTCATTAATGATAGAAAACAGTAATATACTGATATAACTGTAATAACTAATAATATAGTGGTATAACTAAGAGCGATGAAGAAGTTTGTCACAGTTATGAGTCAAAAAATTGCATAAAAGGAAGACTTGTTTTATGAATGTTGAAACTGAAAAGAGAACTGAACTGAAAGTTTGTAGATAATCAAAACTGATGAATTCCTTAACAAGATTTTCCAGACCATTTGACATATTTATACTACTGTCTATTTTTGCCAATTGTGTGGCCTTAGCTGTTTACATCCCATTCCCAGAAGATGATTCTAATTCAACTAATCATAATT
This sequence comes from Rhea pennata, assembly GCF_028389875.1. Lineage (NCBI taxonomy): Eukaryota > Metazoa > Chordata > Aves > Rheiformes > Rheidae > Rhea > Rhea pennata. The sequence goes on along the minus strand of NC_084674.1, from coordinate 16,430,364 downwards.
TGGTAAGTACTCCTGAATTTTTATTATATATATTTGTTATTGTTTTAACTTGATGTGAAAAAAAAGTTTGTTTTTTTAAAAAAGAAGAATTGGTATGTAATGATACTTGGAGATAAAATGTATTTAGAATATGCTTACTATTGCCTTATTTTTTCAGTTTGATTATGTACTTCTTTGTGTCATGTGTTTAAAATATGGTTTTCAGCAGTGAAATTCTTTGGAGGGGAATGCAAGTGAATGTTATGCTGAACATTATATATATATGTATATGTGACAATATAAAAATGTTTTGAGTTTCTATTGCTTATATTAACTAAATATAGTTACTTGTCCTTACTATATTCTTTTTATATTTCAGTCCTTTTGAAATTTTATTGTCTCGATGATGTTCTTGTCTAATCTATTTTTGCATCTTAATGGTGTAATTCAAGTATATTTTTCTATTAGACAAAAGTGGAAAATTTTACATTAATATATTTTACAGTGATAGGAACATTAATGTGAATTTTAAGAGGTCACTGCTATTAAAAATGATCTTTTAAAAAGGGATGGTACTTCCTGAAGTATTTTGTTTGTAGAGCTGTATTTCTTGGGCTGAAAATAGTATGCTATTTTCATTGCTGTTTTCAAGATATATTGAAAATGTATCTTGAAAAATAATTTTGTGTTGTGTATTTTAATAACACAGTGACTATCACACTCAAGATTAATATTGTATTACATTGTAGTGGTTCCATGGTTTATTCTGAACACACCTTGAAATAGTGTGAAGAGGTCAGTGATCCTGCGCTCTCTCAAAATCTGCATGTGGCTTCTTTGTGGGATGAGAGGAGTTCAAAAATAAAAAATCAGAATCCCAAACTAGTAAATAAGTAAATTCAGATTATTTTATCTAGAAAAAATAGGTTGATATGAGGTCTTCTATCTATGAAGATGTTTGTCCATTTCATGGGGTATAAATTTGTTCATTTCTCTAAAAGTAATTATACTATGCATATGACCCATGTTGTATATTCTTGTTTATCAAGATTAAGTGTATAGGGACAACAAAAAATGCTCATAAAAGGCAGAATAATCCAGGTCAGTGTGAAGAGCAAGTTATGCAGCTGTGTATTTAGCCAACGAACAGTCTTTGAGTTTCTTTTTTTTTTTTTTTTTCCTCCTGAGAAATTCAGGGCACAAATCTCCATAGCTGTCAGTCTACAACAAGATCTGCTAATAACTAATTTCATAAAGCATTACATGAAAAGGGTAGAACAGTTACTTGTGTCAGAGGCTAATCATTTTGAAAGAAATGTTTTTTAGCGTTAGTTTTGTTAGGCCAAAGTCTGATATTTCTGACCTAATTTTAGAAGCTGTTAGCATTTAGAAAGAAATGCACATTTTTGTCCATGTTTGTTTCTCTTTTTTCTCTTTTTTTTAAGCTAGTGTTGCCAGATCAGTCTAAGCAGAAATAAATTATACGTTTTTAGTAAGAGATCTTTATCCATTTTCAATAGAAAGGGTCTTGAATGCCCCTAAATATATGTGCATAAAATTTATAACTTGACCTTTTAAATTCTCTCAAATTCTGATCTGAATCTGCATCTTGTTTATACTGAGTTTAATTTTGAGTAATTCAGCTTGCTCAAAGAACAGAGTTTATCTTTACAGCATACTTTCAGGTGGTAGGACAGACTGTCAGATGAAGAGAACATACATATCCATGCTGTGCTTCTGATCTAATAAAATAAAGAGTTTGGGGATTAGCAGTAATTGGCCCTTCTTTTTGTTGAAGTTCTACATCTATTGAATAATATTCAGAAATTTTGTGGTATTGGTCTGAAAAACAGAATCAAAAAACGACCATAATATCACCCAAGTGTTAAATCTTATGAACAAAGTTTGGTAGGGTTTTATTGTCCTTCAAGTAGATATGCTTGTCTTCTACTAGCCCTATATGAGGAACGGCTGCGAGAGCTGGGCCCCTTTAGCCTGGGGAAGAGCAGACTGAGGGGGGATCTGATCAACATGTACAAGTACCTGCAGGGAGGGTGTCAGGGGGACTGGGACAAGCTCTTTTCAGTTGTCCCATGTGACAGGACAAGAGGCAATGGCAAAAACTGAACCACAGGAAGTTCTGCCTGAACGTGAGGGGGGAATTTCTTCACTGCGAGAGTGACCGGGCACTGGAACAGGTTGCCCAGAGAGGTTGTGGAGTCTCCTTCTCTGGAGATATTCGAGGCCCACCTGGATGCAATCCTGTTTAACATGCTCGAGGTGACCCTGCTTGAGTCAGGGGGGTTGGACTAGATGATCTCCAGAGGTCCCTTCCAACCTTACTGATTCTGTGATTCTATATTACTAGTTTGATCTTTCTAGGGGACTATACTCAGTTCTGGTGTAAAAAATCATTTCAGAAACTGAGGAAGATGAGATATCTCTCCCTCTCTCTTTCCAGTCCAGTTGTACAATCCCATCAACCCCACAGCCTCTTCTTTACCCTGTTTTCTCTGTGGGCACAGGCATCCATTGACATTATACAGATTGCAGCACTGCTCTCATTTAGTGCTTTGTGAACTGTAGAGATGGGTGTGAAGAGCAAGAATATTCTGTCTCTGGTGCCTTCATTTCCTCATTATATACAACTCCAAAACCTATTCTGATAGGCAGAATAGGTATTCTTTGTGATGAGATGTTAGAAGACAGCTTCTGTATGACGGAGTTCTCAAGACCTGTGAGAGAAACCTGAGGTACAAATTCTGAGTTTGTCTTCGTCTATTACTTAGTGAAACACTGACTACATATCACTTAACTGCTGGCTGAGTTCTCAGGAAGCCTGGCTCTCCCTTTCTCACGGGTATTTCAACATGCAGAACATATTGCTAATTCATATAATCAGTACAAAGTCAATTATACACTGTAATAGTAACAAAATAAATTTTATGATAAATTAACCAAAAATATGATGGACACTTTAAGAAACAGGTATATGTCTTAAGAGAAGTAACAAATCAAATATATGTGTATTAATGCACTTTTGAACATAGGCCATATCTTGGGTATCTGTTGTTCCTGGATCTGAGTCAATTTTGTCTGAACATACTTTAAAGATATGTCTGAGAAGGCTCTGCACCTTTGTTGTTGGAACAATAGACTGTTTTTAGAAAACTGGCAGTACAGATAAATTCTCTGTGGGACAATTGTGTATTTTCTGTGTTGGTCACTCATCTTTGCTGAGATGGAAGGTGTGATTATTGAGGTTTTTGTGATGTGGCCAGCAGTGTACTCTGAGATACTGATGATAACTTTTAAGGAAACAAGAAAAGATTGCTTCATATCAGTGACTCTAAATTCAGCAGACTAGAGTCAGCTATCACTGGATTGGTAGGGTAGTAATCTCTTTTTCTTGATAATGTATGTAGTTCCACTTGTCTAACAACTTCTTCTGAGTAAACAAGCTCAAATTTCTGTTCTACTTTTTTGCCATTCTCTGCTGGGGGTAGAGGGTGTGCTATAGCTGTTTTCTTGTGCAGTAGATTCATTGTCATTCTTCCTCAAAGGCAACGTATCAATGCTGGATGTTACAAAACAATGCATTTCAAGCAAATCGTAAGTGCACTTAAGGTACTACATATACTGGATTGTGCTTAACCACTTGCCAGCATTACAGTCTTGGATTGTGTTGGGAAGTTTATTTACTTGCTTGTGTAAAACACCTTGGCATCTCTCTGGTGTGTGCGAGGAGAGGAGGAATGGATGTTCTCTTCTCTACCTTGAATGGGCCAGTTATGTCATGCTCTCTGAACTGCAAAGAATGCAGTGCAGTCTAATGAACTTTAAAAATAGTTATTCAACTTGATCCTGAACTCCGCTTAGTGAGTAACTTAATCCCTAATCAGTTGTTCTTTCTGCTGGTGAAAAACATGGAACAGACAGTTTGTGATGGAATGGGATCTAGTGGGCCCATTTCTTCTGTCAGTAGATAACAAAACTGCTTTTGATCCAAGAAAGTTATCTCTGCCCTGTAGCAGAACTGGATTGTATGTTCTGAGATGAATTCCACATAAATGTACTACTTCATGCAGATTTTCAAGTATTTTCTTTCTCCCACCTTTTGGTCATTTCAGGTGATCTAAACTTCCCTATAATTGATTCAGCTCTACTTCTGGCAGTGTCTCCTGCTAGAGCTTGATAAAAAGCAGTTTCTGGCAGGATGGGTTTCCTGTATATATCTATATATCTTCTTTCTGTTTCTGTCTTTTCGCCCGCCCCCCCAATTTGTGTTATTTCCCTTCATGTCTTTTGTCTTTTTAAACTTCCCACTCATTTCTTTCTATTTTCTTCTTATCTTTTTGTCTCTGCCCTCTGGCTTCCCTCTGTGTTTACTCTTCTGTTCCTCCTCTTCTGGAGCATGCTTTATTCTATCTCACTCTTCCACCTCAATTTCTTTTCTTGTATCATTCTGTTGTACCGTGGTGTGTTCTCTTTTACTGCTTTGTGTTTTGTTTCTTATTTACATTCTCGTTGGTCTGGCTTGTGCTGGACTTCTTACTTTACGATGTACTGGCATTCTGGCACAATACAGGTCTGAATTTTTGCCATGAACAAGACTCTCTCTCTCTCTCTTTTTTTTTTTTTTTTTTTTAATAAATGAACAGAAGAAGCTGTCTATGCTGATTCCAAGAAAACTAGATCCTTGAAGTTTGAGTTGAGTGTGCTTTGGGTGTATTGCATCTCTTGTGACTAGACCACAAAAGCTCTTATTGGTGAAATTGTTCTACTTGAGGAGAGATTGAAAGCCTGTGCATTTTGAAAGCTGATGCATTTGGGGGTACTTGCATGAATTACAGTAATCTGGCAAGTGCAGAGTTACCTGCATTAAAAGCTTGACCTCAATAACAACTGTATGCTCCAGATAACAGGATTCTTTGGCTTTATTTCTGACTTACTGTCAGCGGGTGACTCTCCCCAAGAGTGGGGTTCTGCATTAGAAAAACGTGCTGTGCTTACACAGCTAGTGAGAAGGTGGTGTATATATAGTCTGCTGTGCAGTGCCCTGGGCACCTTCTGTTCTTTCTCCCTATTTTCCCAGAGAGCTGGGACTGGGAGATCCATAGTGGAGGACACTGCTATAGAAGGGTCCTGTTTGTATCCTTCCTTTCAGACAGAGATTTCTTCTTCAAGCAGATTTGTGTGGATCTTTCAGTTGTGGCCTCCAACAATACGAAAATCAACTCTGCAGTGTTGTCCCTGAACTGATAACTGTGCCTTCAATCTAGGGCACAGCAGGACAGTACTCTGAGAAGATCCAGTTGAACTTGTGACCTGGAAGTGTCAGGCTTCCTATCCTTATCCCATTAGCAGTCCCATGACTCATTCAGTCGTAAGGCCGCTTGACTAATACACCCATTGAGAAGGTTTTGTTTTTTACCTTACACCTAGTTATTGAAATCCTCAATATAGACCCTTAATAAAGATCTGAAAATATTAGTGCATAATGTTATTAATTGTAACTGCATTTAATAAATAATAAATCTAAAGATTCACTTGTTGAATTGGTAAGTGTTCTGTGGTAAATTTTAGAAAATGTTTTGTGTATGTATACTGTCTTTGCAGTGTTAACTTCTTTAGTTCGGGGATCTTGGGGATCCTAGGGATTCCTCTCCCCTCTCTTGGAACATATTTCAAACAAAATAATTTTTTGTCACCTTGTTTCAAGTATTTGTTTTTATCTTCTAATGTCTGTAATAGCTAGCATGAAAGTCACCCAAGTAAACTTTCAGGAAAGGTGGAAGATAATTTGCGTTCTAATGAAAATACTTCATTTTACATGTGGAAAAAATGTTGGAGACATTACAGCGCTTTGTTGCATTTATTAGCCCACAGCTTAACTACTGGTACTAATGGTAATAGATTAATTTTTTAAGGGTGAAAAATGTCAGTAAATTTAATCTGAAAAAAATCTTCAGAAATATTGTATCTAATTATTATTGATGTACAACATGAATTTTATGTTGCCTATTGATTCAAGTCAGTGCAATGAATTTATAACTCCGTGTATGACTAGTCAGAAGGGCCTGAGAGAATGTCAGTGGTTTACTTCTGAAAAATCAAATGATAGGAGCTGTCCTTTTTCTCATGCAAGCTTAAAAATGAGTAGGCTTTGAATTCTCTCATCAGGTTTTGTGTCTATGTGCATATGTAAATTTTCAGAGGGATAGTTTTTATCAGTTTTGATTTCTGCTTTTTTATGTACGTAAGATTACTCTGTCATATCTTTTCTCATTAAAAAACATGAAGTAACTGTTTAACTACTGGAGCAGCTTGATTTATTTTTCTAAAATTTAACAGGAAGGCTGTTTGATGGTTATGAGCTGAGACAGTATGCATCAGCAAGTAACCTTTGCACAGCTGCAAGAATTCCTTAACAGATGACATTTCTGCAAGGGGATTATTAAAAAAATATTATAATGCTGTACTCAGTCATATCTTCATATTCCAATTTTTTATATTCCTATAGGGCCAAAACTTCCAGTAATATGTATTAGCTAATTATTATGTATTGTTTTATTTTGTCAGTGCAGATCATGATTTTTAGAAGCTCACAACATCACATAAGCCTACTTCTTTTTCTTCATGTTGTAATGCACACCTCTGCAAAGTAAATGAAAATTCTGTGTTGGTAGCATTTTACACCCACTTTGTACTGCATCCAGTTCTTTGGCCTACTGTGTCTACTCTGCACTGTACTAGTAGCTTAAAACAGCCATTTCTCGATTTTTCTTGGTGAAAAAATTTGATTTATGTCAAGTCTGTCTCTAGTGGTGAATAAAATAGAATTTTTATTTCATCCTCTGTCTTAGGAAAAGTGACATTTCTGGAAGAAAGATATGACAAAAATGCCTGGCAATTTTCAACTGGTTGAGGGGTCAGTTGGGTTTATAGAGGGTTGGGAATAACATGGACTAGTTCTCAAGTTACTCTGAACGTAAGTGGACCAGTTACAGCCTGGACCAGATGTGCTACTAGGAAAGGAAGCTTTATTTTTTTAATTAGGATCTAGTTTCTTTAGCACCGAGCAAAACAGCTGTTCAGAGAGCAAGGGATTGAAGAGAAGGTCCCCAGCTTCGTTGTACAGGTTTAGGTAATGGCACTGCAAAAATAACTTCTTCCCTCCTCGCCCCCCACCCCCCTTTTTTTTAATGCAGTAGATAGCTATCCAGACCAGAAGGCCCCACACAAAGATGTACTTAATCATCCTCATTTGGAAGGAAATGTTTTTCCATGTTCAAAGTTGCAAGCTTGTTCCTGTGAGGAATTCCTACTAAGGGCTTGTCTCTCCTTAAAAAGATTTGCTGGCAAAATGCCTAGGGAGATGCAGAATCTACTAGAAAAAGAGTTCTTTTTCTATTTATCAGTTTTCCAAAAAGAATAGAGCTGCACTTTTTTCCCTAGTTTAATTGAGTTGTGGGGGTTTTTTGATTTTTTTTTTCTGTCTCCTTACTCTTCCAGTTGATTAAAAAAAAAAAAAAAAAAAAGTTGAAAACTTTAAAGTATAGGCTTGTCCCAATAAAAATAAGTCAGTGTACTTCCAAACATACCAAATAATCTTGTTAGTTACTATATCAGTTGGATAGTTGGTGGGAAAGTAGTTAATGTTGACATTTAAATTGTTGTCATTCAAATTTAAAGTGAACATTCAAGATGAGTGGGAGACATTTGTACTTTTCATACCAACTCTTTTAATAGCGAGAGTACAAGTTGGTGCTTAAGTCCTATGAATAATATGAACAAACCTAGTTTATAAAAACAGCTTACTGAATACAGGTAAACAATGTGAATTACTGATTTACTGCAATACTAATGTATGTAAATTGATAAAATACTAATCCACAGATTTTATTTTTAAGAATAGTCCTTGTGTTTTTTTTTAAAAAAGATTCTGAAGTTTTTACTCAGCAAATATACACATAAAATGGAGAACTGTTACACGTTACCATGTATCTGTGCCATAAATATTATTAAAATTTGCTTTATAAAACCTGTTAGACATGCCAGGTTATGTAGAATAGGTACATTTAATTTTTTAAAAAAGTTGTTTCTCTGAAGCATATTATGCATTGAGAACTGTTTTTTTTCATTTTTTGTCTTCGTGTATGTGAAAGTGCTGTGTCTTGAAATTTTACAGAGTTGTGATCCATGACTTTTGAAAGTGTTGAGCAAGGGCCAATTCACTTAATTCATTTGAGCAGAAATGAAGCAGTTTTGAGTGTTTTTGAAAAGCTAGTTCCTAGCTGCTTCAAAAGGCTTGTTATGCAGCTGCTGAGATCAACTAAAATGTGTTTTCTAATCTGGTAAGGTTTAATGACAAACTATTTTCAATGACGGTTAATTGAATATGTGGCTTGGTTCATGATTCATTTTGCAAGAATTCGAATTTGTTTATCCTAATGTCAAGCTCCAAAACTTTTCTCTTTTGCTGGGCCATTCTGGACGAACAGGAGCATGAAGAAAAGTTAAGTGACAATGTAACAATAGTGGGAGAATATTAATTAGGATTGACTGGATTTCAGTGCTAGCTTTTTTGGTTATTGCATAGTTTTCTGCAACAGAAACTTTATTCAATGAATTATAACTAAAATATGCCCCTTTAGTCCTCACTCCTATAAAATTCACTTGGTAGCACGAATTAGCAGCATAATTATTGTTGTTCGTTTTTTTTCTATGTCTATGATGAAGTGCTTTTAGCGTTTCATTCCTGAATAACTTCATGATTTAACAATGTGATTATAATACTGTAGATTCTTCTCAGAAATCTTGGCGCTCATTTTCAGCATTTCAAATAAAAATTTGTATAAAGACATGAGATTTATGCATGGAATTTAACTATGACAAGAACACTTTCAGTCAAATCAGTACAGCTGGCCAGGATACATTATTTTCCTATTCAATGTCAGTAGGTAATGTTCTAGAATAGTGCTGTAGAGATTAATAGCAGTATAAAACTTTCAAGTGATAAGCAGATTGAGCAGACTGATTTCTTTCCATAGTTATGAACCAAGATTTTTTTTCCTCTTATATTTAATATTATAACTGTTAATACATTATCAGTTTTGTTGCGTGGCTAAAAGTTTGGGCAGAGTCTAACTCCTCTGTTGCCAAGACATGGCTATTTTCACAGTAGTGACTGTTCACCTGGATAAAGAGCTGCAGAAAAGTTTGAAAACTTTTAGAATGTGGGCATTATGAAAGATCTGAATCTTTACATTTGTTAGTGTGGTAAACCACACATACTACTTGTTACTGGGGTTGATCAGTTTAGCAGAAAGGATGATATCAGTGCAGAAGACCAAAATTGAATCTTTCTAGAAATGTATTTTTATTGCATATTTTCTAGGAAACTAGCATTTAATATATCTTAATTGAGGATAGTAGTTCAGCCCAAAGATCCATTTGGCCAAATGTTTCCTAGCTGTACCCTCTTGACAAAACAAACAAACAAACAGGTGGCATGTTATATTTTATCGTACTTGACAGTTTAAATGTATCATACTGAACTGTCACATTTGGTTTCAGCAGAATATTGTGGAAGGTACAAAGGAGCATATAGAGTCAGTTACATCTGTATGGCATAAAGGCAGGAAATACCTTCTGAATGTAAGAAAATAAACATAAGAAATCTATATTAATAAGGTTCAGTAGTTTAATAGCTGTATTTTTCTAATTCAGTTGCTAAAAGGATTGGCTCACAGAGGCTAGAGCTGCTCTTCAGTGCTGCAGCAGCCTCCAGGAAGATGGCATCTTCTGCCACTCAGCTAATCAGAAAAATACAGACTTTCCACAGAACTGAATAGCAAATACCCCAAAGCTGTGTTATGCTTACTGGACATTTTGTTAGTGCTGTTTTCACTCTGATGGTTTTATTATGGTACTATTACTATTTTTCAAATACTGGTCCAGAATCCTTTAAAATACATGCAGATGATGGGTGACATAAAATCAGGTAGTTATTTTATATTTAAATAATTGTATAATATTTTCATCCCCTAGTAGTTCCAAATTCAGGTAGATTTTCTATTTCATTAATTTATTTCTTACTATAGCAAAGGAAAAAGCTGAAAGAAAACAACCTACCAAATTATATATATCTTGTGCATTTATTTTTTTAAATAGGCAACTCAAAATATTTTGACATTACTGACTTAAGATGAACTAAATGACAGAAATTCAATAATAAAAAACAAAAATACAATGTTTAACCCAACTATATCTGAAAGACTCATAGTGTTCAATGATGTTCACTACAGTTTGTACTCTGACTGACTGCTAGAGCAAAGATGAGTACTTTCCGATAAGCAGTCCCTGCCTCTGGCCTGTATAAGTAGCGCGATACAGTTAGCTCCGTCTCCCATAGTAGAAGTGCCTCAGCTATCACAACTCCTGAGGCGCAGTAGAGAACAGAATGCCTTTCTACATTCTACTACCAAATTGAATGATGCTTAACAATTTTCACTAATACCTTGGAGTGTGATTGAAACTGAATACAAAGCTGTTTAATATTTTATGCAGCTTGTGGACAGTTTTCCTCCCTTCCAGAAGACGGATTCTTTGCTACGATGGCGGTTCTGTGCTACCTGATCCTTAAGAAGTCATTTAAAAGGCAGTGCTGAATAGCATTCGTAGTATTAGTCAATGTAACACAGTTTTCTCTTACTTGTAATGAAACAGTATTAAATTTAATTGATGTTCCCAAAAACACAGTTTTAGCAGTGGCCATGTTGTTTTATGGGTAATGATTTAGTTTTATGTTTGTATTGTTGTGGATATCTTGGCGTGAGCCCATGTAAGACCAGACATGCCTACCATCTGTATCGTTAATACAATAAGAAGACCTTACAATGAACTCTGGAAGCTTTGCATGCTTAACGCTCACATAGGTAATGTGGATTGAACATAGGTAGACTGAGCGTGCACGGACCTAGTCTGTCAGCACATATCTCCAAAGACTAGTGACAATTTTAAGGACTGTCTCCTGTAGCAGAAGACTGTCAGCTGCCTCTCACATCTATATTTTCCCTAAGCACTGTATGGCTATGACTGACAAGGTTAATCAATATGGATGTAAAATACATAGGTCACAAGCTGTGTTGTAGCTAAAGTCATTCTCTGAAGAGTTTCCTATTAAAATAAAACAAACAAAAAAGTCCCCCCCCAACCACCTGCTCTTGCAGTCACAGTTCATGTGTATGTATCTCTTTGTGCCCTGTAGTTTCTAGTGTGTCTCATCTCAACCAAATATAGAAGAAACAAAGATTTCAAAGTTTTTTTCAATGTTTATGTATTTTTGAGAACAGGCAGAGGAGAGAAACTTTATCGTTGTTCCATCTTTCCCTTAAAGGCAGGTGCAGCAGAAGCCCACGCATCATGCCAAAGCCAATCAACCAGTGCCAGTCTGTAGGAATGAGGCTTCATTAATTTCCATTCTTACAGGACTGCTTTTCTCCTCTAACAATAACATTGAATTAGGCTGATTAAGAAAATAAATGTTTTGGTGCCATAGCAGAAGGGATAAGAAAAGGTGGATAGGGTGCTAGCACAGAACTTGAGGAATGAGCATTTAATTATCTACATTGTCCCCAAATTTTGTGATCTTGGACAGGCTATTTATCTTCTTGTTATTTTAGTTTCCTAAGTATAAAATAGTTTTCTGCTCTAAAAGGACATCAAAATAATAAGGAATTTAGAGACTGTGAAATGTTCTCATATGAATATAAATACAGTAAAGAAATCTGGGGAGTTCTTTCAAAATGCCGTTTCTGATTTTCTTTTTAACTGGAAATGGATTTGCTGACTTGCTGGTGAACATTAGAAATCAGCATTAATTTTGTTGTCAGAGGCTATATTCAAGGTTGATAACGTAACATGTTTTGGCAGCAAATTTTGGTGAAGGAAAAAGTAATTGGAAGTGGCAATATAGAACAGAAGGAACAGCCACTGTTCCCATAGTGATATAGCAAAAGCAGTGACATTTAGGTAAACAGCAATGGGAAAGGAAATTTGGGGGAGTTAATGTTAGATGTCTCAGAAGACACAGTAAGCTTCCATATAGTGTTTCATGTGTATCTGAAAATGTTAATGTTGCTATTCTGATCGTTAGATTAATAGCACAAGCACACCTCAGTGTTTGGTGGGAAGTCCAGCCACTTCCTTTAACAGGTGATCCATCCGTGAAACCAAGGCAGGCAGCATCCCTGTCAGCAGAAGTTGCACGTAGCAGAAGAAGCCTGATGTTTTGAGCGTTCACAGATATGCTCATGTGAATTGTCCAGCTGGTTAGGAATGGTACCACAGAAGGCATTTTCAGCATGACCACATGACACACAGATGACAATGGTATTTTTAGAAACCCTTGCAGCAATGTTACTATTGATCCAAATATTACTTACATATTAGCCCCAAATACTTGTTTTAAATGGACATATGAAACCTCAAACAGAGGGCCTTAGTACTTACTTTTATTCAATGAAAATTAGAACTGAGACACTGCATGGTTGTTTGTCCCTCTCTGCCTGTCTACTGGTCAGTGCACATTCAGTGATCATGTAAGGACTTTTGCCTGGGGACTAAGCAAATAATTGTGTGGTAAAACTTTCATTCTTGAATAGTGATTGTTTGACATACAGTAAAAATATGAGGTAAGAAGAGTAGGATATTAAATACAAAATAGGAAATGAATTTCAAACAAAAAATGTAGGAGGAATAGGTTTTTTTACATGGGAACTTTCAGGAAAGTCAGCTAATCAATTAAGCATGGATTAGATAAACTGTCTTCTGAAGTGATGCAAAATAAGTGAAATAACACTGTGAATATTGGAATTAGTGTCCACACAGAGATTTAGTGTAAGTATTTAACTAATTCCCATTGTCTATGTTGTTAAAGAAGCTGTTTCAGAAGGTATCAGAAGAATAGCAACAACTGGAAAGGCTAACTTGAAAGAACAACTACACAAAGATAGTGTATTTTAATGTAAGACATAACTTGTTTTAATAAATAATTGGAACGAGCATGATCCAGTCTTTGAACAAAGATGTCACTATGTTAGATTGTTTTCTTTTTTGTCTTGAATGTGCTTTGTACAGTTCCACTGAAAATAGAATAAAGATTTACAGATGATTTTGAGGCCTTGACACTAGTGAACATTCAGTGAATAGAGGATTTCTGCTGAAGGGTTAAATAGCCTGGGATGCATCAATATTCTTCATAAAGATTATTTTGTAGCTGCATTATTTTGTAAGATAGACTCTGAAAATTTCTATTTAGCTTATGAAAAGGGTATCCTAAGGCAAGGTGGTGACACTGCAAAGCTGATTATTGGCCTGCGCACCAGACTCTAGTTGCAAGACCAATAAAACATTCTTTCTGGATTGCAAGATTCTGTTTTCACAAATGTTAATTTAAATTCCATACTTCAGCATTTAGTATAAAAAGACATACAATAATGTTATAATTCTTTTCTATCTATGAATTCCTGAAACACTACTAAGAACTTCTGAATTAATTACTATGTACTACTTATTAAATACTTCTGAATTTACTTTTACAGAAGTATATAGCATATTTAATATTCTGACTCCAGTTTCAGCTCTAAAAAGGAACAAATTTTACATTCAGGGAGATCATTAGTTAGATAAGGGATTTTCAGAGTTCAGAATTTATTTTCTTATTTTTGTAATGTTTGCAATTGAATGTTTGAATCTTAACTTTGCTTATCAGACAAGGAAAAGAAGAAACAATCTATAGGCCCAAGTGTATGCCAGAAGGTATAATTTATATGGAGAAGATTTAGTTACTAGAGCAGATCATCAAACTCTTCTATCAAACATGTAAACCACATTGTTGCTGAATGTGGAAGAAAAAGGAAAGTCTAAAACTACAAAAATCTTTTTTAAAAGGGGGAAACTATTAAAAATATAAGTGAGCATAGTCATTTTATAGCATATTTATAAAACTTTAATATTTTACGTTAGACTCCTGATCTTTTTTGCAGTATGTATTTCAAAGAGTTTGTGATTGAAATGTATAGCCTGTCTTATAATTACACAATAGTCACAGAATAAGTCCCTAGCAAACCTGAAGAACCTCCAACCTGACTAGGTTAGTCCAGGTACTTAGATTTTTTCCTACCTACTTGTCTACTCATTTAACTTTAAATGTGAAAGGATTGTAAATGCTACTGCAAGCTTGGATCTACTGTGACACCCACTCAGCAGTGTATCATGAGGAGAAGGATGAGAGTGGAGGCTCCAAACCGATGTTTCTACCATAATAATACGATTTTTTTTTTCTTCACAAGTAATGGGAACTCATCTGCTCCTCTGTGAGCTAATGCTCTTAAGGTGGATATGGACTGATGAGTAACCTCATCAGCTACCACTAAACTTAGAAGACTTGTGTCTCTCTGGTCTGCACAATCATGCTCTGCCTAATTAGAGTGCAGTGCGGATGCCTCTCTTCACTAAATTGTTAGAAAGGTCAGTGATAACCAACATACTTCAGTTGCCTGGGCAAGGGACAGATATGTAGGGTCACATTTGTCCTGAGGAGTCATTTCTTCAATTAACAAGCAGCATGCAGTGAGCCAGACACTCACACACAGGGTCAGCACTCAGCACGTAAGGTGACCCTGAAACAGCAGCTGTTTCTGCACTGTGTAATATATGATTCTTTTTTAGCATGGGAAGAAAAGGCATTTTGAAGGGGAATCTTAGGATATAAGAATCCTAGCTTTCCTATCCTTTCCCCTCTTAAATTTTGGAGGAATAACCATGAGTAAAAAGTCCATGAGTGTACTGTACTCAGGCAATAGAGGGCATTTCAGGAGAGAGCCTATGAAGTTGTGAATTTTAGCAAAGACTTAGAACACCACAAACTATTCCTCACTCTTACTTGCTTTTATGCCAATCATGAATATTATATATATATATATTTTAAGTTTGTGGTGGAATTTCTTTTCTAAAAATGAAAAAGGGGTAGCTATAGGCATGTGTCCTGACTTCGAAAAGGAAGTAAAATGATTTAAAGGGTTTACTGTATTTTGGATTGTAACTTCTGAAGAAGTCAGAGGTTCTGGACTTGCATGTGTGTTGCAGATGAAACTGCACTGCTGGAAGAAGCCTTCAGAACCTGCATTTTAGCATTCTGCCAGTTTAGCAGTGGTAGTTGCTTCTTTAGAAATGGATTTTATAGCTTTGTTAGTTCATAAGTGAGAAAAGGAACGTTACAAAGCATATTTAAAACATAATAAAGAATATTATTTTTTATCCGGAAGGTAGAAATGAGTCTGGATTTTTTTTTAATGATTGTCCAGCCTTATACTAAAATGTGAATTAGTCTTTTTGTGTGTGATTGTGTATTCATTTCATTAAAAATGATTGGGTGTTACTCTTAGACAACCCTAGTTGTAAAATGCATCGCCTTAATTTATACCACCTGTTTAGTTATTTATGGTGGTTTAAATTAATGCAGCTTACTTGCAGTTAAGATAGGTTAAACAAGAATACTTAAAGTATAATGACTAATAATAGCTAATAAATGATAAACTGCAGTAGGCTTATGATAACATTAAAATACCTGACTCCCATTGAGCAAACAAGTTTTCAACTTTCAAGTTATAATTCATTAAATGTTATAGTACTTATAAAACAGAGTAGGATATAGAGTCTCAAGGGACTGTACTTTTTAAAGTCAAGCCTAGAGGTGTGGACATTGTACATTAAACTTGGCTTTCTAAATAATGAGCTTCATAATTCAACTGCTGAACATCTTTTCAAATCAGGAAAATAAGTTTATACTGTGTCATTTTGTAGTATTAAGGATGTTGTGGATAATTTGTTTCATCTGCTTAACTCTTTCCTTCCATCTTCAATATAAATCCACTTCAGCTTCTAAGCAAGGTTAGATAAATAATATAATTTGACCTGGATCTGTAGTCAAAGGGCACTTGTCCCTCCTTTGTTGAAGTCCCAGACTGACATATCTTTGGCACTGCTGCATAAGATCCTGTACTTCTTAGCATGTTCTTCTGCACTCTCAGTGGAATGCTCCTCTCAGTGCTTTTACAGTGTACTGCCACTCTTCTTGGACCTTGAAAAATGCATGCAGTGCTTGACTTGTGCAAAGTAAATCCAAATGCCCTCCCCTCACTGAGATTAGGGGATCTCAGGAAGCTGAACTGAGTAGCTCTCTTGTGAAATTTTAAAATACCATTATTGATACAGCACAACTTGTAAGATATTTCTAGCCCACTAGGACTTCCTTTCAATTCTGTGCTGTTCTGCACAATATGCAGTATGAGGGAATATTGCAATATGATGGGAAGTAGATAAAGATCAACAAATAACTTCTGTCATATGAAAGGAGAAGTAGTAACCTCCAGGGGTGAGAGCTGCTTGCTGAGCATGCCTCACTGCTACCCTCTAGCAAAGTGGGTGCAATCACCTTCAAATTAAGCATTTCCATTGATTTTTAGTGACATATTATGACAAAAAGAGGAAGGTAGTTGAGAAGATACATGACAATCAATCCTTAAAGAGCTTACTACATAAAAACCAACAACTCAACTTGCTTATGGAAATGACATGTGTGATGGAGTGCAGGAACATTAAAGTCCCAGTGGAAAGCATGTGGAAATAAGACTGGGCTACACATTTCTGCAAATGGGCAGCACAGTCCATATGGAATCTGAAACAGCTGCAAGAGGGGCATTATAGCTCTAGCTTGCACTGTCTGGTTTTTATATGCAGTGGCTGAAAGGTTACCCTTAGCTTCCCAATTTATATCTCTGTCTGAAATTATTATCCTGACTGTGGGAATGGCAGATAAAACTGTGTACCGAGTCCTCAGTTGCTGCAGTTCAGAGCCTGGCACATTGACTTAATCTGCCAGTAGTTCAGTTTAGATTAAGACATTGGCCCGTGAACTGTAGATGATGAGCTCAGTAGGAGGAATGTTTACATCTCCTGCTGGCTTTATGGGAGGTAATACTGGTGAAGTGCTGGAGGGACAGTGAGAGACCATAACCTTTCAGTGGCTTCAACTAAATCTGACATATTTTAAGTCAGACTCATTAGCTTTGAATTGCCCATCTGAACCAGGAAAGAAATCACTAATTGTTAAGCTAAAATTCTGGATTAGGAATGATTGAAATACAGACATCTCCAGTTCTGGTGCAGGTAGCTGTAGAGAGGCATAGTGGACAATTGTATATAGTAGTTTTTTAAATAGGCAGAGTTAAATCCATCTGATTTCACGTATCAGACATACATGTATTTGTGCTTATTAGATTGTTATGCAGTGTATGATAGTTGATATAAATATATACTAGTATACTAATTACTGTATAATGTCTCCTCCACAATAACTTTTATCTTCTTTTGACTTGCAAAACTCTGCAGATTTTCTCGTGACAATCTGGAGCTCTGTATAGAGAATGCAAAACTACTCATAATAAGTTTTTGTTAGTTATCTTTTTTTGACAATACAGATACGATTACTGCTTTAATGCAAAATACTAAAGGCTGTGCTCCCCAAAAGAGGCAGGAATTCTTTCACAAACCTGTAGACAAGAATATGTTACACTGAAGCTGCAGAAAAAGCAGGGGAAGAAACCTGAGTGGATTTGATCTTGATCAGTGTCATTGCTGCATGGTGGAATCTGCTCTGTCAGTAACGATGTAGTTGATTAAGAAATAAATTTATGAGAACTCATTTCCTAATTTGTAGACTAGTCAGGTGTTACATGTATAGTTCAACTCTACCAAAACAGTTGGATTGTGGGACATTTTGTTGTACAATTTCTCTAATACAGTTTTTCTTCTCATAATAATAACTTCTAAAAATAGTGTAATTTCAATAATGAAAGTAATAGCATATTTCAAAATACATTGGAATCAGTGAGTGGTTTTCCTTGACCTCACTAATAACTGGATGCTACTGTATTTGCTATTAGTAAGCATGATGATGTGACAATTACTTGAGGACATGATGCGATATCTATTTAAAACACACTACGCTTGAATTATGAAAAATATCAAATATTTTAGTTCATGGTTGCTAGCCATTTCTTAATATATATGATAATGAGCAGTAAAATGTGCACTACATAGTTTGTATTGTCCTTCATTGCTTGGAATAATTGTAAGAAAAATCAAAGACAGGCTTAGAAATTCTTTGTTTAGAGAGCTACATCTGGTCTGTGTTCTGCTGTCCTAACTGGGCATAGTGATTGGAGATCTTTTCAACTGTGTCTTTTCAGACATGGATCTTCCAAAGGGGAGGATCAAGCATTCAATTTGCTTTTATTTTAAAATACTTTACCTTCATCAGCTTAAAATAGATCATTGTGTTTGTTCTGAGCTATTGATTTCTTATCTGCATACATTGTTTTTATGGAAATTTGAAAAGTATTCACACTTCTAAAAACATCCAGAAAGTTATTTTTATAAATAATTTAAGCATTATAATTAGTAGGTGAAGTTAAATGTCAAGCTTTTTCTTTGAATGTGCCCCAAAATGAACTTTGTCACACTGTGAGCAGCTCTGTGTTTTAGCAAGATTTTCCTTAATGTAGGAACATGATTGTAGGAACAGGAGTTGTTATTCAGTAGTAATGTTTTGAACAAGAATCTATTCATGGCACAATCATGTTTGGATTCTCTGAAAAGATCGTCTAAGAAGCAGTTATGTAGGGTGTGTGATATCAAGGTTATCTCAGTCATAACAGGGTGGTACTGACCCAGTATTTACCAAATCGGTATCTGGGTTACTATAGTATTCTATTAATATTTAAAAGTTTAATGTTGAAAACTAGTCAAAATATTTTCTCTAAGTGTCAGGTATCAAACACAGAATCAAACAGCAAGGATTGGCCTGATTTTTTTCCCTCCAAATTTAAAAATAATAGAGTTGCTTCCTACATACCACAACTTTCCCTCTGTCCAGACTCAGTGTATGTTCTTCAGCATTTCTGAGTTTCTGTGCCACAGCAGTATTTCTTGTGTAATGGAAGGGGTAGTAAGAAAAGTTCATTCTGATAAAGTAGCAGCTGTGTCCATATTATATCTGCTTCTTTGATACTATGAGTTAACAGAAAATCTGTGTGGAATTGACTAAAATGTTTAGGGCTGTGTCAGCTGTGCCTTTTAGCAGATTTCACACTGTCACAAATTTCTGATTTTAAAAGTATCATTTCACTGTAACAGTCTTGAACACTTTTGTTGATAAAGAGTAAAGCTAGTAGGTCTTGGACAAATTCTTATAATGACTTTTGCTTAATCAGATTATCTTCAGATACGTAAATATAGTTTCCACACATTATTGCTAGTGATATTGCATTATATATATATACATAAAGTGATGGTTCAGAACACTGTTCCTGACTAATATTAGCCATATTTGCAGTATTTCTCACAGAAGCATACTGTAGAATTATGAAATGTCTTCCTAGTTTACTTGTTAGTAAATTGAAACATACTCTGTATCATGTTACCATAAATTTGTTCATAATCTCTTCATACAGACAAGTCCAGTAGTGATAAAGTAAGCTATAGAATATTGAAACATTCATCCATGAATCAAAATGAATGGTGGATGCAATGTTACAGCTAATTCATGCTTTATTTTCTTTTCTCAAGATTTTAGCCTAATTTTATATCTTTTTTTATTGATTAGAGCATATTTTTGCTCGCTTGAAGAACTGTTTTCTGTTACCCGATTGTCAAATTAAGATACACTTACAATAAATCAATAACATATTCTCTGTCTTAGAAGATACTGAAAGAAACTGGTGATTCCAGCTGAAGTATGAGGAAAACACAGTTAGGCTGAAATTGGTCAATAATAGGATGTTAAAAGAACTGTTCTGTTGTTTCCAGCTCCCTTACGCTATCTTCATTAATTAATGAATGGTAAATTAGTTAATCAAGTAGTCAGTATGTAAGTATCTAAGAGAAAATAAGACATTGGAGTTAAACAGTAGAAAACAGTTTAGTTAAAATTAAATAGTGCCAAACTGTGTTTGTTTCTGTTTTGTTTAGAAATCTAATCTCCCTCTTTGCTTTCTAAAAATCTCATAGAAATGTTGAATGCCTGAATAGCAGTATTTCAACCCTGAATCATGAACCTCTTCTAGTTTTCTCCCAGTCCTGTGACTGAGATGATGTTGGCAACTCCATTGCTTCACTCTTTGCCAGCAAGACAGACCAAAGCCTCTATCTGAGGCTATCTGAGATTGATAGAACCTTCCAAATGATTCATTGAAAGACCCTTTTCAGGTGTGCTTTCATGATTGTGATGCAAAATTTGCTAATAGGGACACTGTTCTGGAGGCAGGAATGTTTCTGAGGAGCATCTTTCATTATCGGGATCTTCTTCTGAACTACAGAACAAATGTTATCCATCTTCAAGACTGCATGAATAAATGCCTAGCCAAGACATGAAAAGATGCATTACCCTGTTCGTTAATACATATCATTCCACTTGGACTTTTCTTTTCATAGTCTGTCAAGCAGTTGGTATCAACCTTCAGCTGTCCTGGCCTTGATTAAACTAGTCAATAATGAGGAATGGACCACACATTTATTTCTCCTAAAATTCCTCTATTATGCAGATTCTTTTTTATGATCTTCTTGGGGAAGATAGCTAAACAAAGAAATGGAGAAGCTGAATAATAAGCAAGGGATGGATGATTCCACAGAACACTTCTCATCTGTAAAATTGCTAACTTCAAAGTCTTCCAACTGTAAGCATTAAAAATGTGGGATTCTATTTGGCAATTTGTATGAGCTTCATGCTTGTATATTTACCCCCCACACACACCAACAAAGCTATGCCTACACCTCCTTTTCTGTGCTATTTTTTTCCTCAATCTGGGGTTTCATCATGGGCATGTTTTAAAAATCCTTTGTAAATTGCCCAGATTATGGAAGCTTCTCTGAGTTTAATTACCATAAAACAAATTGGAGTCTCCAGAATAAAGTAAACATTTGCCATGTATATATGGCTCTTGCATTGTAACTTAGTGGAAATTATAAGTCTTAATACTGTATCAAAATAAGAAATGAAGATGAGAAGCCAGGTAAGCAGGCTCAGAAAAATCCCTTCTTTTTACTTAATGTGATTTTTAAAGAAAAATTCCTAGCACTTCTAAATTCATATTTGCCAGGAGCATCTCTGGTTGTTTGGAGATAAAATTAATGGATCTTGCTTTATATTCAGTGTTTTCAACTTAATATAACATGTAGAAAGTCCTCAGTGGCTAGCATCTTTGGAACTACTGCTTTGGAAGTCTGAGACTTTTATTCAGGAAATAGTTACTGCTGAAGTTGATATGCATGTGTGCATGGTTGCATGTGTGTGAATACACTTATGTAAATATATGTATACACTATAATATTCTAAAAATATAAAGAGATGATACCATATCAGTCCTGCATGTTTCCTCTGTATGAGAAAACAGAACAGTTAATATCTGAAAAATCTGCTGACACAGCTAGATCAGTCAAGATGGTTACTCATTATCCTAGTTTCTTCACCTATTGATAGAAGAGCCAGGATTTTGCTGTTATTTTTTATATTTTTCCCCATTTCTTTCCCTTACTTTGATTGTTGAATATATCTCAGATATAGCTGGGAGATGGTTCTAAGAACTTGAAAAGAAAAATCTCTTTTTAGCAGCTCCTGCTTTACTGAGGAATGTAGTAATCAGTACAGTAATGATGACAGTACATATGTTGCAGGAATTTCTTTTTCCATTTAGATGTTATTGGACCAATAATGGTAGCTTCTATGAGATCCTAAAGGAGACTCTTTGGCTCTAAGTGGTACTGATTACTAAATAAGGAGCCATGTGAGAGCAAAGCCTTCACAAACAACTACATTGCTCGTCTAAGGCCAGCAGACTCAGTGAGGAATCTTGCTGATTATTTATCTCAGCTAAGCCTTATGTCTTTTTCTGTAAATCTGCCTCTTTTAGGAGGTTGGATCAGGAACCCCTGAGCTACTTTACTCTTTTTGGTGTACCCATATTACTGGGATTCCAGACACTGGTTGCTCAGCGCTGGCATGCCACAGTTTAAAAGAAAATTTGCATGGAGGATAGCTACGGATTTCAGTTGCCCTTGCAGCACACAATGTTAGGGTCTGTCTAGGAAGGATCCCAGGATTTGCCTGTAGGGCATATGGGACCAGCTGGTCACTGTGATTCCACCCTTCTAGACCGGCCATAGGCATCCACTGTGAACAGGATGGGAAAAGGAAATCCTGGCTACTTACTCCTTTGTGCCTTGAACACTGTTGGCTGCGCCTGTGATATGGAAATAAGACAAATGGGCTCAGGCACTGAGTGGTACTTAAGGAAGCTATAGATACTGTCCTGCTGCATTTGTACTGACAATATAAAGTGATTATTTAGTTCCTGAGAACAATAAACAATTTTATTTAAAAAACTACATACATCCTGTGCAGCGGGATGCAATATTACTGGTTATCTCTGTCATGTCAGGCAGAAGTTACAAAGTTACTAGAAAAAGGGAAAATACATGATGGAATACATGAATGTTTTCCATTCTTTATAAATTAGTGTGTTTTACAGTACTTTCCATTTGTATTCTGTATTTTTGTATTTATTGTTTTCCCCCAAAATACAGATCACTGCATCTTTCGAAGATGTTGCCATAATTTTAACGTAGTACAACTTGCCACTTTTGAGAAGAATAAAGACAGTTATTTTGTGCTGAAGGTTGATGACTGTAAAAGTTGTCTGTCTTCTGAGAAGAGCCTTTTCGTTTAGTTCATCAGTCAGCTGTAACTTTCACTTTTATCTTCAGATGTAGACAACAGCTGGGAGAGGAATGCAGTGGGTTGCTTTCATTACTGATAAATACTTCAAAAATCATTAAAGAGAAAGCTCTTTCATGCTGAGGAAAAAATCCTGCTTTGTTGTCTATCCTTCCATCAAAACATAGACGATTTTGTGTGCCTCATTAGCATTAATGTTATCTGTTAGAAATCTGCCAACTACGTCTAGAGGAATGAGCCTGCAATTTTTTTGCATTTTACTCAGCAATGATAAAGTTGTCTTATCTCATATCAGCATCTTGCAAACAGCAAGTTGCACAATGAGCTTACAACTCTAACTCTGAATATTAATCCAGTTTTGGTTGAGGGAAAAGAACACACCTTAGTAGATGCTTTGCATAGAATCAGTATCAAGGTCATATCCCTTATGAATTGTAGTGAATATAAAAAAAATAAGTAACTTGAAATTAGAGTATAGAAACTTTTTGCTTTGGACCAGAACATTTGAAATTTTAATTTCTATGACAAAACTTCAGCCCATACAAAGATTTCTGCATAGCTTCTAAACAAGTGTTCTATAGCCAGATGTCTCTTTTGCATGTTAAAACTTATTAAATGTTAAGTTATATAAAATCAAGGTGCTTTAGTTTGTGATATTTTTTGGTCGTTTTCTTATAAATTACATTCCTTTTGATAGTATCATATTTAATAGACTGTAGCATTACAGATTTTTTTTACTTTATTAGTTGCTTTATGGGAAATTTTTCACCAAAAACAATATGCTGAAATTATAATCTATTTTTCCTATTCTAAGGAATGACAACATATAGAAAAACAAGCAGTAATATGTTTGATTTAACACAAGGTTTAGCTATTAGCAAAGGGGAGTTCATGACTGGAAGTTTATAAAACAAGTGTTTTCATATTTTAGTGTTTATTCCAAAATTAGTTACGTGATTGACTGAGGACTGAAGAGATATACATTCACCAGTGATCTGAGATGTCATAAATTTATGTCTTTTTAACAGAGTCATCAGGTTGCTAGTTGTATGCATATATGTATCTGCTCTAAAAACCTGGCCCATCACCTTTTAAAAGTTGAAGTGTCAGTGACCTAGAAGTTGCTCAGAGGTCTCCAATACAAGAGCCTGTAATTATGGTGGAGGGGATACAATGATATTGTAACATGAATAGTTTGGTTGATGACAGAGACAATACGTAGAAGTTATACTGTATTATACCATCTGTCTTTCTTTCCGAATGTATAAATTTCTGAATTGGTCCGGAACTGAGGTATGGCATCAATTCCCTTTGCTATGAAAAGAAATTCTTGAGTAAAACAAAATGTATACTATATAATTCAATTAGTATATTAGTAAATCGTCAGTGTCTTAAATAACCATAATAGTTTTTGTTTTGAACTTACTTATACTGTTGAATGTGCTTATGAAATCTTAAATTTTTGTGATTTCATCATCTTGTAATTTTTTATATTTTAGATGCCAGACTGTGCCATCTCATGTGACTTTATAGACATGTGAATTGTGGACCTCAGTGTCTGTTTTTCTTAGAAATGTCATATCATTTTATTTTAATAACAAACCATCTCATATGGCATTGGCTTTGAATTTGCTCTATAGACTGTTTATCTTTTACTACCAATAAATTTGCATGTATGAGGAAATTAGAGGCCTTGTTTGAGAGGAGAGTACCCCCTGCCAAGAATAGAAATCATACAGAGAAGTTTTGGATATTATATACAACTGTGCATGGTGAATATTCTTTATTGTGGCACTCATTTTTTTTTTCTTCTGGCATATCTGAAATCAAGCTAACATTAAACTTGCTTAAACGTTTTTTGAAAATCCCATACTTTATTCATCATATCTGTTTCAATTTTCTGAAGAGCAGACCACATATATTGTAGCGAAATGAAATAGTGTTCTGAGAAAAGAATATTTTTGTGAATTTTTCTTTTATTGTTTCTTCCTTTTTTGGGGGTAGGTTATACATATATATATACATAATATATATATATACATATATATATATATACAAATATATATCTGTGCTAACTTTTGAGTATATTAAATAGGAGGGGTTATTGCCTATTTAACAAAATTGTGAATGTAGCAACCATTTATCTGACTTACCCAATGGATTTCAAGGAGTGTATTTGTTTCAGTTACTGCTCACACTGTAATTTAGAGGATCTTTATCTGGCTTGAGAAGATGTTAAACATTATTTAGATGATAGTAACTTGAAGATGTAATTTGTTATGTACTTTTCTGTATTCCTTGTTTAATGTTAGACCCTATTTAAAAGGGATTATATGAACAAATAGGTAAACATCATCATTGACATTGATTAATGTTCTTTCATCTTGTTTACTTGTTCATATATTTTGGTTCGTCTTATAATTTCCCTATTTTTCTTACTCTCTTCCCTGCTTCTTTTTCCACTTTTTCTAATTTTTCTTCTTTTGTACTTTTTGAGCTGAGATTCCTATATCTCTTATCCATTACCCTGTATCTGCCAACTGAACTGTTACTCTGGTTGGTCCCTAACACTAATGTTTCAATCAATTGTGTGAGCTAAACAATTTTAACAATAAGGCTTATTTTTTCCTGGTGAAACCTGAACTGATGAAACAGTGATGAGCAGCTAAGAATAGACTGCTTGGGGTACTCTCTTCTGCTGTGTAACTGGATCCAGAAGAGGATGTCTGCCCACAGTTTCATTTCTAAATTTGACAAATAATGTATATCAACATGACAAGGTTTCCTCTTCGTGAGGTGTGCAACCAGAGTCTCCCTCCTTCTATGTATAGTGGGAGTGCAGGAGGTGGCAGAGGTGGAGAACTTTCTGTTATTACGTAGCAAAGAGAGATGGAGAAAAGCAAGCAGAAGCTTTTGAGAAAGGAGTTGGCATAAGATTTTTTTCTGATGGATTCTTTGAGATCTGTAAAGGCTTTTCTTACAATAAATTTACAGTAGTACTTGTATGCTGTGATACTCCCTTAAAATATGTGAGGGACGCAATTTCAGCATCAGTGGAATTAAAAAAAACCCCTGATGTTATGGGAATGGAAACTTCTGGATTTTTTTTTTTTTGATATCTGTGGATCACTTTTGTTTTGCAGATAAATGGCGCTTCCCTTAGCATGTGGCTAAGATGTTAATTGTACTAGTTCAGGTAATTCAGAATTAATGTCTCTTTTTTCATGCCTCAGTGCATATGCAGTGTAGAAGCTTTATTACATATGTGAGCATGCAACATTTGCTAATGAGACATTATTACCAATTTGTTAAGCACGCAGATGGTACCTTTAATGCTATACAAGCCAGGAAGAAGCATGTTGCCAAATTCTTTTAGTAATAACAATGTTGGCTTAAATGCTGCAATTCTAGAATTATATCTGATTTTAGCACAAGATTTGAAAAAAACACATAAGGCCACATATTCTGTGGGAAAAAAAGCATTATCATGCTTTCTGAAGGCATAGATACAAACAGACGATTCACTGCAAAATGATGATCCAGTTATGTTATCCTCTAGTAAGAAATTCTCTTACCATGAATATACACAATGGAGTGAGTTCAAGTCTATTCTTGGGAGTTTAATTATTTTTCTTGATTTCTGCAGTATTACATATATACAGTTTTCAGTTAGGAGCATCTTGTCTATTCTAATATATTTTAAGGTAACGTAACAAATACCTGTAACAATCTACACACTTCCATTTTCAACATGTAGACATTATTCAAAGCATGTTGTGACAGAACTCTATTAACTTAAAGAACAGTATGCTTTGCCTGTAATGTGTTAGAGCATCTGCTGTCTGTTGACATTAAGTCAGAGGTTTAGGTCAGTAATGGTCTTATGGTCTACTGTATACTTAACAAAAAGCAGAGTAAAGCTTTTTAGTTTCTAACATGTTTAGTGAGTCATGTTTGCCTGCATCATTGTATATGTGTTTGACTCTGAAAACAATATTGTTTATAACTTCCTTTTATATATTTGGAGGTTGATTTTACTGTACACTTCTGATCTGATTATGAAATACAAAAGATGCATGCTTGTGAATTTAACTTCCTTGGTCATCAGGATAATATCTTCATTTATGTAACACATCTCCTGGAAGGTGGCTATCGGAAACAATGGTCTGTGTTCAGAAAGATTGTATCACACCAAAGCTGACAGGTACAGCTGAGGAGCAATTTTGAGGCATTAAGTGGCATCAAGGAGAGCTATTAGAGATAGCAGGTAGGAAACTGGGGTGAAATGTAGGGATCAGAATACAGTAATACAGTCCTCGTGTATTCAGAGATACTGAAGAAGGGATGTAACCAACAGTTACCATATTCTTTTAGTACTACTCTGCTGGTGCAGCAAAGCTGTGGCCATAGCAAATCATATGGCAAAAATGTACTTTACTAGGGCAATTTCTGCTGGTGCTGTCTGGTGGACAAATAGGTGCCTAAAACGAGTTCGCGTACTATGGAATCCTTGTTCGGACATACTATATTAGAAATTAGTATTTTATGTGTCTCTATTGAAAAGCGTAAGGAATTTATTTTTTTTCTCTAATGTTATTGGAGTCTATTTTGCCATTCCAGTATAATGAATTTCTAAGTAGTTCAACAATAAACTAAAAAAGCTTCTTCATTGTCCTAGTAGTATTTCATATTCTTTTTAATTAAATACATTTAGGAAGAAAATAGGTCAAAATCTTTATTTTTAATTCAAATACTAGTTTATAATTACAGGAGACCCATGTGACGTTAAATTACTGTGTAATAATTACTTTCCTGTCAGATCTTATTTCTAAATTGTGCAGTGGCATTAATATTTCTTGTAAGAGTGATTTTAGTGATTAAAAGTAGGTCTAGTACAAGACAGTGTCCTTTGGTCAGTTAGGTACTGAGTTTGATGTTTTTAATGAATACCTTTCACTACAAAGTAAAATGCAGCCTCTGAAACACTATCAAATTTATGAATTCGTGGTCCTGCAAGCTGATGTGTATACGCTGACTTCTGCGCCTGTATGGAGAGCTGTTCATGTTGCTGGTAAACTAGAGGGAAGCCATGAGAACAGAGGAGTGTGATCACAGTACGATTTTAGGCTTACATGTGTTAGGCATGTGAGTAAAATGCTTGAAGTTAGAATGTAAAGTGTTGCCAGGAACCTTTTAGTTTGTATGATTGGATCTTATTGATTACTCTTCCCATCACTCAGAGCTAGATAAACATTTACTACATTTGAAACCTAGATGCTGACATAGCATGAAAGTCTGGCTTTAGGCACCTATATTTGTAATTATACTCCTGAAGCTTTTGCTTCAGGAATCAGGAATTTACTTCAGAAATGCAGGGATGTTCTCCTTTATGCCTGTAGCGTTAAAGTTCATATTGTATTACGTATGTAATTCAGAGGTATGATAGCATCCCCCTTTAAATGTAACAAAATGGCATCAAAAAACCCAAGAACTCCAATTGCCTGATTTATGATATGTTTTATTAATATCTCAGATACATTAGTATCTACAAACAAATATGAGTGAACTAAAATCTGTGAGTGAGTAAGGCCTAGATAAGAGAGAGAGAGAGTTGTGGAAACAGTTTTGCAAATGTTCCGATATCCACCTGTCATGCCCTGTAAGCCCTCTGTACTTCATTTTCATTGAACAAGCCTAAGAACAGCCACTGAAATTTTCATTTACATGATAATGGAATGGGAAAGAAACACGACCTTAAAGAGGTTGTGGGGGGAAGAGCTGGGTGTTATAACTGTCATATCTGGTAAACAGCTCTTTCTGTCTGGGTGCAGTGAGGCTGGCTGCCCCTTAAGGAAGGGGAGCTGAAGATCATCACATAGCTGGCATTGGCAGAGGCCTCACTGGCCAGGGCCTGTCCTATCACCCCGAAGAAGGTGAATAGGGCACACCTGGAGACAGTGGTCAGGTTCAACCAAGAGTTGAGATTTACAAGCAAATTTGTGGTGATGAGGCAGACTCAAGGTCAAGCCAGGAAGTCAGTTTACAGGTATGGACCAGATCCAGTGATTACTGGGCAGGTCCATGGTGACATGGCAGGTCTAAGGTCATACTTGGTAGTCAGTGCATGGACTGGGGGTTTGGTTCAATAGGGTCCATTGAATGGAGGCCAGGTAT
This sequence comes from Rhea pennata, assembly GCF_028389875.1. NCBI lineage: Eukaryota > Metazoa > Chordata > Aves > Rheiformes > Rheidae > Rhea > Rhea pennata. The sequence continues at coordinate 16,401,353 of NC_084674.1, read as the reverse complement.
AGGTATGGCTATGGCTGAGCTAGAGACCGGTACTCCTCCAACATAGCTCAGGTAAGGACTGAAGGTCCAGGGCTGAGCTGAAATGGACTCCTGGGCAAGGGTGTGGGTAGAGGCCCCAGGTGAGGTTGGTCAGGGCTGTTAGAGCCTTTCAGTGTCTTCAGTGCCCTTATGCTTCTTTCCTTGAACTAGGTAGTAGAAGCAGTAAGATAGTTACAAAGAGAAATGAACATAAGGGATTTCTACCTTCACAAGAGGAGGGAAAAAAAAAAATCTCAGTAATCAAGTCTGAATGACCTCAACAGAAGTAGTTGTACTTTCTGTCTGATCTCCTGATCTAGTTTAAAAGTAATTCTGAACGAATGTTCTGGAAGAAGGGTGGAGCTGAAGTCCAACTTCTTTGGGCTCAATTATGCTCTGAAATATGCTAAAAGATGGGGAGTGTGCTTCATTTCAGGTATGTTGTAAGTTTTTATCTTACTGGTTTTGAGTTTCTTCTGTAATTTTGTTTCTAACTTTATAATCAGGGACATAATATTTTGCTATGCATTCTCTTCACTTTTTAATTTGTTTGGTGTTTAAAGTGAATTCAGGTGAGCCTGGAGTATCTAGGATATGGAGGCAGCAAATGAGAGTAAGTTGGTACAAGTAGAAAAGTTCTCTGAGTGCTTGCATTCTGGTGTAAGTGTGACAGTCTCAGAAGTGGGGGTTTGCTTTGGGGCTGGTGTCAACCAGTGTCAAGAAGAGAAGTTTTTGATACTATGATTTAATGGTTCCTCTCTGGCAAATGATGGGCAGTGAAAAGATAGCTTATGACTTCAAGGAACTCTAAATAGTCTTAGCTGTCTGCAGCCTTCAAGGATAAATCACTTGGCTCATGGCCTTCCCTCAGCAATCCTCTTACCTGAGGCAGTTTAGGAACAAAATGCATTTCTGATAATTTGATCAACTACTTGCTTTAGCTTTTCCAGAGCTCTGTTACACCATTTGTGTCATCATATTATGAGTTTTGTTATATACAAACTCTTGTTATGGGCAAAAAGAAAACATACTTTATAGGTAAAGCCAAGGATTTATTTTAACTGAAATCGTAACAGTCTAATCAAATAATGGTTATTAGTCCAGCTGTAGTTATTACAAAAAAAGAAAAGAATTTTGGTTTTACAAAGTCTCAATAATATAGTCAAAACTGTAGTACATGCACCCTTCTATCCTTTTTCTGCCATTATATATTTCCACTGCCCTCTGGGGTCATAAGAGCTATAGTTTCTATCTAGGGGTGGGGGGAATTCAGTGAGTGGTGCTTTGCTGGGAGGATTATGATGTTGATGGTTTCTACTTTGCCATTCTAGGATCAAATTGAGGTCATTTTTATGCTTGCTAACATGCTTTTACACCTTGATCTTTCTTCATTGCTCTGCAAGCTTCCATTATGTCTGAATTTTAAAAATATGGTGCATTTTGTACATCTTATATAAGAGAACTATGTTCTCTTTGTTACCCCTCAGACTGTTTTTACCCCACTCTGGGTCTGCATTTCTTTAACTGTTCGTAGCCTTGGAGTCACCAGTGTCAGCTTAAGATCTCTCTCTCACCACAAATCTGTAACTAGCTAACTGGGCTGAAATTGGCTGTGATGCCTCTTTGTGGTCACTCTGCATACTCCTACTAGAGGAACTAAGCGCACAGCTCTTCCAGCAGTGATTGCAGTGACTACTAGCTGCCCTCTCCCTGTCACAGTATCCTTTCAATCTTCGTCAGAAAAGGCGTGGTGAAAATTGGCATTATAAAAAATGTTCCGTAGTCCCCTTGAAAGGCCCCTGCCCAATGGCAATTATAATGAAAGGGCATGGTGGTGGTCTGATGACCACCATGGACATGGTGATGGTCTGCCTGGGGAAACTAACCTTGCACAGCCTGCTAGATATAACATGGCATATACACTGCATGAGTAGTATTGGGCTTTGCATGTCTCACTCTGTTCGCTATTCAAATGTTTGACGACCAGGGTAGACCTATCCAGTGGTTTTGCTTGAGCCAGTGTCTGCCCTCTTCAGGTGCTGTACCAGGATGTGATCCCTGTGAGGTTCTCTGGCCTTGAGTGAGATAGCAGGAGCAAGTGGCAGGTAGCATACTGCCAGACTGATCTCAGTAGTTCAGGCCTGCCAATACTAATCTTTAGCCTCATTAAAACAGCACAAAATTCTTCACATAGATGGTGAGCTTGTTAGTCTTCTGGATCTGCTGAACCTCTGTCTGTGCTTTACTACCTGGCTGTGGGGCTGGAGGGATGTTTGGGATGATTGTTGCATCTGTCAGGGCATAAGTTTGAGCAGCCCAAATAACATTGGCTCCACCAAGCCCCTCATCAGGCACTTCCCTCTAGACGCAGGTGTTGCTCCTATTGTCTGATGACATGCACTGGATCTGACCTGGGTGGATGGGCTGCCTGACAAGCCCAACCTGGAAAATGTGCCTGTCTTGCATGAGATTCAGAAAATAGCATTAAAATTCACCAATCAGGTGGCAATAGTTTACGTGACAAGCATTTAGAGAACTGAACCGAAGTTTAGGGCAAGGATAGGAGTATGTAATGAACTAGTCTATGGCACTGGAAAAATGAGACACCAAAAAGGAAGTGTATTAGATGTGGTATTGGTCAAAATTCTATTTTATATTTTAATATGTTTACTTTATTGGTGTGGACCTTCATTTTCATTTGTAGTTGGGATTTAAAGGGCATATCATTTTGCTTTTAAATTCTGTCTTTGTAGGAGGAAAAATTAAGGACTATTTTCTTTTAATAAAACTAAATGAATTCATACTGCAAAGTTAGTTCCTTCAGCTTAATTTGATCTTGAAGCACAGTGTTGTGTTGATGTTGGCACTCAGTGAAGAGAAAAAGAAAAACATTTCCAGCCTTACTCTAGTTATTGGAAAGAGATTTTGCTAATTTGGAAGCCCAGAAAAGAGAGAGAAAACTTTGAGCTTGATGAACAAGTAGAAACAAAAAATATTTTGAAAAGAATGCATTTACATGGTATGTTGTTAGATTTCTTGGTTACACATTGAAAGAAGGTACTGAGAGGAAGTGCTTTGCTTGACAAATAGCTGTAATCTGTTGCTTTAATTGGTCAGAAGACCCAGAAAGTTTGAAATTGGATTCTGCTGGTCTCCAGGCTACTGTCACAGAACACAGTGGGACTCAGCAGAGAGAAGGCTGAGCCAGAGGGCCTTACTACTCCTAGTTTCTAATCTTACAAATTGCAAGGAGCTACAGATCTGTGGAACCATGTGCAGCAGGCTGGAATTTACAGAAGGACAGAGGAACTTTTGCAAAAAGAAAATTGTAGGTGATTTTTCACATAGATATCTTCTGACTTTGCAAACAAGCTGAATTTAGAATTAATATTTTTACTCTGACAGTAGATTTTTTATTATTGTTATTCAATCCCTCTGTAAATTTTTTTTTTTTTTTTTTTTTTTTTTTTTTGGTGAGTCTTTGCCTTTTCCTTTTGTTTTACCCAGTGTCACCTCAGACTACAACCTCACTTTTGGGAGATCTTTATAGATCTGCCTAGAGAGAATGCAGATGACACAGCTTTTTGTTTTGTGTGCAGAGCTTGAAGCTTTTAACCATGTCAAACAATTATGCTTTTTGGACTTTCATTGAGGGGATTTACAAGATCTTTTTCATCTTTTCACTGTTGTACCTTGGGGTAAATTTAATTGAGTTTGTGATTATTTAAAATGATGAATCATGGGACTGGGGAAACTTACAGAAAGTACCATTGTGAAGCTTATGTTTTGAGGATATGTGATACATTTAAATTAGACCATTCTATTGATAGATTTTTTTTTTTGAGTGCACTGTTCATTAATTAGCTGTGTGCTGTTCTGCTAATACTTGCTTGTAACTGATTGTAATATTTGGGATTGTGCTTGGTGTATTCTGCAATTCAAAGCAGTAGTTAAATCTAATGTTAGGAATAGATGTAATTATTAAATGTTTCTCGTGGATTACAATCTCTTTTGTTCACCTCTATGGGTGGTTATTTTTTTACATACACAGAGACGCACACATTTTCAATCCTTTTTCCCATGGTTCCATGCAGTTTGTCAGATTCTTCTAAAATGCCCTTTAGAAGACAAGGAAAAGGGTTGTAAATTCATTACAATTTATAATGCACCTATATGAATGGTGCTCATAATTGTTGCTCTGATGTGCACTATGGCGCTTCACAAATTATAAAAATGAACGTTTCCTTCAGTCAGTATTTTCAGGCATGATTAACTGCAGTAATAAAGACCAGGGCTTCATATTGAAATACTGATGCTGTGGTAATATAGGAGTATCTGCATATGAGAGTTCCTATAGAGAGTGACTCACCACTAGCAGAGCTTGCACAAGGTAATGCTGTAACTTACCTTCCCATGTCTTGTTTCCTCAGATCTGTGGGCATGTCCTCATGACATAATACATGCTGTTAGAGCCATCTTTGATGGAGGTCCTACCTTCAATGATAAAACTGTTTTCTAGTTAACTGATCTATCTAGGTATTAACTGGGAACAAACTACCTTGCTTATTCTCACTTTCAGCATAGGTTTTACTGGCACCATCCTCCTAGCCATCAGTCATGTAAGTATTTCCTTCTTACTGTATCTGCCATGTTATATTTAAGGCAATAACTTACAAATTGTTCCTTCAGAGAAGTTCAGAGATTAGTTTGACATTTGTTCAGTTGAATTTTAGACTTCTAATAATGGTTAATTTGAGGAAAAGGATGATATCCTGCTAACTTAGAAGAAAGAAAAAGATCCTGTTCCTTAATAAAAAAAACCACGCTTATGTTATTTAATAATTCTATTGTCTGTATGCTAATAATTTTTAAGACTATCAACTAAGTATTTGATACAAAAATGTTGTTTAGAGATCTGTGAACAATTCTCCCTGCCCCTGCCCTTTCCAACTTACCGATATGGTGAATCAAAAATTATTATAATACATTTCAGTCTCAACTTCCTTGTGTTTCTACTCCAATACTTGCTATAACTTTTTTTTTAAGAAAAGAAAACTGCAATGAATGCCTAAGTGGCATGCCCTGGTAACTAGCTAGCTTTCCTACAGTCTTGTAATTAGATCTCTATATAAAGAAAGCTTCCTTTTGTGCAGGTATTAATCTAGGAATGGGACTTACATTAATTATGGGAGTTGTTTAGACATGACTTCTAAATTTTCTCTTTGCTCTTGAAATGACACAGTGTTTAGTAACATGCTGAAGAACTAAATCATCTTTGTCAAAAATAGGTAACAGGTAATAGGTTTTCCTGTGTCAATTAGCTGTGAATGTACCTTACAGCAGTGGAATGACTTTCACCATGTAAAATCTTCCAGTTTTGATTCAGTCCAGACTAGGAGAAATCTTTGAGCTGATCTGTTTACTGTCTCTCAGGTTTCTCAAAGTGGCTTTTACACTTTTACTTGAATAAGATGTTTGGATTGTAGTCAAATGAGTAGAATACCTGATCAAATCATTGGGATTTTTAGAAAAGCACAGAAGAATTCTATAGAAAACACAAATATATGCTTGCGTTCAACTGTGAAATAGTATGTATTTTAATGAAGTGCTTACTAATTTAATAATAATGTGGTACATGTGCAATTGCAAATTTATTTTATTATCACTCTGTTGATTCAGAATATTTTAAGTTACAGATAAGGATACCTGGGTTTGTTTACTGTTACTTCTGGTTGAACATTTACCTCTGAATTTAAATTAGTATGGTATCAGCTGTCCAACCTTCTGTCTTATAACTTCATACACAAGCATTGCATTATCAAAACTTAGCATCAGATTTTACAAGCAAAAAAAAAAGCTGTTTTTAAAATTTAAATGTTGAGCTACCAGCAGTTTACAGGTAAAACCCCTTTCTGTTATATTAACTGCACTATAAATCAATCACATTTTTTTTTTTTTTTTTTTTTTTCAAAGGATGACCAAAATATTTTAAGGCTAGATCTTTAACTGTAGCTAAAGAGAGTTGTGAATCCTGAAGCTTGTGCTATTCTCATATCCTAAAGAGAGTTGAAGAAGCTTTAAGCAAAAAAGCATTATATGCAGAATGGGACCTTATAAAATTTAGGGTATGATTTAGCCACTATTGTAGTAGTTAACTAATATCTTACTCATCATGTAACTTTATTTTTTTGATTAAATTATTAATTGATTATTGTAGCACTTGGTCAACATGACTCCACTTATTGCATGCTTATTAGCATTCAAAATATGAAGTTATGCCTGATCCTCACACTGAACTGTTTCCAGTAAATATATTCTTAATCAGTACTGAAAGGAAATAGACCCCAATATGTTGATGGAGGAAAGAATCAGTCCCTACTCTGGAGGTGTCTGAAGGTGTAGATTAAATAGCAGGGTTCTCCATGAGTAGCCTTTGTGAAATTGCTGGCATTTTGTAGACTGAGTTATTACTCAATGTGATCAGAGATAGAGGAGTTAGACCAAACTAAGAACTTCAAAGAAAACTCAAATTACTCACTGGTTTCAGATATGGATTCGTTTTCTGGCCATTCTCAATGGCCAGTGTCGTGAATTGTTGGTACTTTCCTGAGATGTCATTTATATATAGGTTCAGAAGTATGAAAGAAGACTAGTTCAGATTTCTATATAAGACAAACTTAGAGAGTGCAAAAAGTAGTCATACAAAGATAAAATTATTTTGATTTATATGGAGCATGTGTAGTTTGTTCGTTGTGAATATCGGTATCTTCCTATGAATAATGGCATAGCAGATAAATTGCTGTGCTTCTGCTGAGTTGGTAGGAGTATCTTTCTCTGCGCTGACATTATTTTGTGTGTACAGGCTGTTAGGTGTTTGTTTCCAATTTTGTGTTGCACAAACTTGTGTTAATGTGCTTCAGAACACTGAAGTTTTCACTTTATCTTAGTCTATCATCGTACAGTGAATTAAAGATCATATCGTAAATGCTGAATATTTTTTCATTACATGTTACCTGTTGAACTCCCTTCTGTACAATTTATGAACTCTTTCTCTATTTAAGATTTTGGTTTAAGTATTCCCAAAAAAGGTAGTCTTATTTGAGAACTGGAAGAAAGTCATACTGTAAAACAAACTTAGAGAACTAGTAAAGTTGCCTGCAGCAACAACTTCTAAAATACATTCTTGTTAAGTATCTTAGCATATCACCATGTTTTCAATCATTTCCTTAGAATGCACTCTGTTTATATCATGCATTAAAGAACTTGTTCCAGCAAAATACTGTAGTGCAACATGTGCATATATTTGTTCCATAGACATCAAAAATACTAAAAATTGAGGAAACTAAAAACCATACTTTGGCTTATGCTTGTGTTGAAGCATGATATTGAGCAGGTATGAAGAACTTTGTGTTCAGGAAAAGTGCAACTTTCTTGCTCAGTTTCACCTTGTGAGACCTGAAGTTTGAGCAAGGTTATCTCTACAAGCTACAGCTGTACCTATTAGAGCAAGGAGAACTTGAGTGAGTTGAGGGGTTGGGGGAGAAACGTAATTTAAAGAAAAAGATTGATCAAATTCTTGTTTTAT